>NC_041819.1:23007562-23330461 GCF_900964775.1 Scleropages formosus | reverse complement strand
GTGTGATGAACGTTTATGGAATGGTTAGGAGATCCAGAGAGAAGTGGAATTGAAAGAGATGCATTCTGAGAGCCTGTTTGAATGCTGAGGGATTCAGCAGCTCTGAGGGACAGAGGGAGATGTCTTGGGCACCAAAGGGTTAATGAATTTCTCAGGGCAAATTTGATTTTGTGTGTTATTTCCCAGATCGCTGTTGTCCTGCTCTGGCTGTCCTGCCAGAAATGCCAACGGTGCGAAAAAAGGTCAGGGGCAGCATCTGGAGGAGTCCTGCTGATTTGTCTGTCATTTTCCTTTCTCGAGGGGGGGTCTCCGTAAGGGGTCTCCGTTCGTCACTCATGGCGACGGACAGTGATGGACCACAGTCGGGAGGGTGTCCCTCACGCTGTCTCACAGCTGAAATAATAATGTCGGTGGACAGTAATGAAGGAGCCTTTATATGTCTGTTTCTCAGCTTTAACTGAAGGGTGCTTAACAACATGCCATAGCTTACTGTGGTAAAAACAGTGTCAGCTCATTATCATTTGTTTGTTCAGCTGAGGCTTTTCTCCAGAGTAACTCGTAACGTGATTTACACCGATTTACTCATTTATACAGCTCAGTAACTTTTACTGTATCACCTTAATCAAGGATACAATAATCAAAAGCAACATATGATGATTATAAACTACGTTAAACAAGGTAACTTACACTGCTACATGCAGTACAGTGAACTCTCTGCAGTCAGTCACCCCTTGTATACAGGAGAGCAGTGTAACACACGCTCACACACACTGCAGGCATTTTACAGTCACCAGTGCACCTTAAATGCACGTCTTTGGACTGTGGTAGGAAACCAGAGCGCCTGGAGGAAAAGCCACGTACACTCCACAAAGACAGCGCCACATTTGAACCCGTGTTCAAACCCACAGTCTATGAGTTATAAGGCACCAACACTACCTGCTGCACCACCATGTTTTAGTCAGAGACTTCTAGAAAGCTCATGGCCAGGTAAGTACCATGCTCAAGACTGCTGCTGCAGGAAAGGGATTCGAACCTGGGTTTAACTGCTACTGTACCAGCTGAAATTGTATAGTAATTTACAGTAGTAGAGTATACACTGTCATTTCACCTCCATGGCTACGCTGTCTCGAGCGTGTGGAGGGGAGTCTTGATCTCCTCGGTCTGCTTTCGAACCCGGGACTCGGCTCTGCGTTACAGCACAAGTGTCCGCAGGGGGCGGCAGAAATCAAGCTGCTAAATCGATCCTCTAACGTGGCACAGTGCGCCTCCTGGAATGACCCCCCAGGGTCCCCGGCGACTGCGGCCTCGGCTTCGGAACGCGGCGACACGGAATCGCCGAGGAGACAGGTGCTTCGCTCGCTCACCACGCATGGGTTCGCATCCCAGATGAGTTAAACACGTCTGAAAAAGGCGCCAGTACATCGTGTTGTCAAAACTCTTTGTTATGGCTGCGCTACTCATGTGGTCGTCCGATTACAGAGTCGCGCAGGAATGCTGCCCCCAGGGAGGTGTGAGTGTGTGTGTTTTTTTTTTTTTGACTCTGTCCTTTATATGATGATGACAAAGAGGAGCAGACAGCAGCAGCAATGTGACTCCACCAGCCACATATCTGTCAAGTGTGAAAAACCGGGTGTGAGACACACACACTCTCACACTGTCACACACTGCGGTGCACAAATGTGCCGAAACCTCCCACTCGTAGCAGAAGGAAGGGGAAGTTCGATGGCAGTCGGCGAGGTGTCGCTGAGTTCCCCTGGTAGCATGCAGCTCTTGCCTGTTTGGAAATGGGTTTGAATCCCATTCAATCTGTGTGGAGTTTACATGTTCTCCCGGTGTGCGTGTGTGGTTTCTCGTCAGGTGCTCTGGTTTCCTCCCACAGTCCAAAAACACATTTCAGGTGAACTGGTCATTCTAGATTGTGTATGTGTCTAAAAGTTATACACGCGCACACTCCAGGCTGGCCTGCTGTCATAGTTTTCACACCGTCTTTCTTCTCCCCCCCGGTGCGACAGCGGATATAAAACATATACATATTAACAGAAATGAATGAATATATAGACAGAGGTGGTGGGGATGTTGAACCCGGGGGGGTCATGTCATACTGCCCCCTGGTGGTGGCAGGGAAATGTTTGTGCCGCTGAGAACAGGACAGGCCAGTGTGTGTGTGTGTGTGTGTGTGTGTGTGTGTGTTTGGGACGGCTTTAATCGCTTTCCTTAAGTTCCCCTCCTGTTTCTTCCTTCCATCCTTCACACACACTGTCTCCGTTTCCCTTTCTTTATCCTCATCTCACTTATTCACACACACACACACACACTCTCTAGCCTGATAGCGCCTGTGTTCTCTCACTCTCTCTCTATCTCACACACACACACACACACACACACACACACACACACAGTTTCTCTGTATCCCTCCCTCTGTCTCCGTCTCGTCCTGTTTCCCACTCTCACCCTCACTCGCGCGCACACACACTCTCGCGCTCCCCCTTGATCCCCGTCTCGCTCTCTCACTCTCTCGCCCTGCCCACAGGTCCGGTGAGGAAGCCCAAATATGCAGAGAACCCGCGGGTACCTGGAGAGACACTCGTCTCCGCGCTGAGGAACGTCTCCCAGCACTCGGAGCCTGGTCATCATGGTGAGTACAAGCTCGTGTGTGTGAGTGTGTGTGTGTGAGAGAGAGAGAGACGGCTAGACAGAGACAGTGAAGGACCCTGAGAGGTGATCTTCCGACAGCCTCAGACTGTTTGAACTGGGTGAAGAATCTCTACCAGACTTTAGTGTAGGTCTGTGTGTGTGTGTGTGTGTGTGTGTGTGTGTGTGTGTGTCAGTCTGTGTGTTTTCCTTATCATGGAGTGTGACTGCGGTTTTTGTGCTTCCACAGACTGTGTATATGGTGGGAGTGCTAGTTTTATTGTGTTGTGTGTGACACGTTCGATTTGTATGAGAGGCGCTGTGTGTGTGTGTGTGTGTGTGTGTGTGTGTGTGTGTGTGTGTGTACTCAACCTGCAGCACTATCATGATTCCCTCACCTGGGCTGAGCTCTCTGTGTGTGTGTGATCTTCATCATCTGTGTGAGGCTGCTGGTGCGGTGGGGTCCAGACTGTAGGATCATGGGTAAACTGTCACTGCTCGCGGTCAAGGCCTTTGACCAGGACATGCTGCAGTGCATTCTGGGAGCTCAGAGGGTCACGCACGTTAGACTCTGTGGACGTTGTCCCTCCCAGTTGCAGTCTAATATCCAACCGCCACACATAGCGCATCCCTGAATGTGTGTGGGTTCGACTCCCTCACGCGTGGACAGGGTCCAGCCCAGGTCCCACGATGCACCTGGCTCAGGACAGCCGGGGCCACGACCGCAACTGCTGCTCGATGGGTTAAGCATCACTAAGTGCAACCAGCAAAAGTGGAACTGTGGGGAGCACTACTGCTGGGTGGAGTGTGTGGATGTGGGTTCGAATCCCAATTAATATGTGTGGAGGTTCTGAGTTCTTCATTTTCAGACCACCTGGGGATCCCCCCCAACAGTCACCATAACGGAAATATGATGTCACAGGAATTTACTCACAAATCACGTCTTATTGGGAATGTTGAGTATTTATGTTTGTATAATAAACGCCGGATGTGAGATGCGGTGACGGCGGAAACGGCCCATCGAAGGCAAGTGCCACGGAATATTCCGGGGCACTTTGCGCAGATCAAACTGTTGCAGCGGTATTGATCGTCAGTCGATGCTGCTAGCGATCCTGCCGTGACTGATCACAGAGTCAGAGCTCGTTTTGGTCACGTTCGGAGGTCATCCGTTATGCAGATCAGAGTTCGAGGCCCGCCATCCAACCAGCATTGGGTCAACGACGAACCTAATACCCTTTTCTCAGTGCGGCGCCCCCTGCTGTCAGCTCTGCATCTGCTGGGGCTACTCGGTTCAGGGGATGGTGCTATTAGCATCGGAATGAATTAGAGAAGGTTCTAGAAGGACCCAGAGTAGGTTCCAGAAGGACCCAGAGAAGGACCCAGTGGTGCTTAGCAGGAGAGCTGAGAGCATCTTTCACTGCAAACACCAGTGTGTCTCCTTAACCATTTTTTATTTTACACTGCGCAAAGGCTTCCAGCGCTCGCAGAAATGTAAATAATAACCGGAATTATTTCAGGTAGCGGAAGAGTAAAAGTAGAAATATTTCAATGTGAACGACTGTTAACACCTCATTTTATGATTTTCACTTGTTTTTCCAAGGATTTCTCATTTACATATTTACCTGGCACTTTACTACAGAATACCGTGTAACACTAAGCCACTTACACTGATTTACCCATTCGTACATAGCAGGGTCACCTTGATCCTGTCACTTCAGACTAAGTACCATGATCAACTGTACTACAGCAGGATGTGGGATTTGAACCCAAGTCCTTTGCATGGTTGCGTTACGTTGCCCCTGTGGCTGTTTTGCATTTTCGAGGCCCCGGGAGTCACTGACAGAGTCACTGACCTTCCGGAATGTGCTGAGACAGAAAGGCTCCAGTGGGGTGACAGGATCGCGACCCCCCCCCCCCCCACACCCCTTCGACATGTGTCAACATGCAACGTCCCTTTCAACTTCTTTAAGAGCTGTGGTGGTGCAGTGGTTAGAGCTGGTGGCTTGTACTTGAAGTTATTGGGTTCAAATCCTTCTTTCTCCTGCTATAGTACCCTGAATTAAGGTACTTATTTTGAATTGATATGGTAAAAAAATACCTCACTGGATAAATCAGTGTAAGTCTCTCCTACTAGACTGAGCTGTCAGGTATATGAATAAACCACAGCGAATAACAAAAGAAAGTTCCAGTGTGTTGGAGAGTCTGAGGGAAGAGCAGAAGCACAAAGGGTTGTGAACCTAAACCCCACTGACACTTATTTTACCTGTGTTATTCTATCTACGGAAAGATCCTTAACCCTTGCCAAGATCACGATCTCCTCTATTGCCATGTGGCTGTGGGATTCGTGTTTCAGCATTGGCTGTGAGCTGTGGGGTCGGAACCCAGAGCAGACATCCCTCTGGAACGAACCAGGTGCTCACATTCCAACTTTGAAGCAGCATAAAGTTTCGTAAATGTTGTGCCTCCATGGCTGTTGACTTCATACCAGGGACAGTGTCATACTGCAGATCTGTACTTTATTACTATTATTATTATTATTATTATTATTATTATTATTACTATTATTATTATTATTATTATTATTATTATTATTATTAAGCTGACACTTTTCCAAAGTGACTTACAGTGTGAGGTTTGTGCCCTAACCTATTTACATGTATTTACCTATTTATAATCTGGGTATTTTTACTCTATCGGTTCAGTGTGAATACCTTCATCAAGGGTGCTACAGTAGGATATGGGATCTGAACCCGGGTCTTGTTTGGAAGGGGTGCAGCTCTGACCGCTACACCACCTACTGCCCGCTAAAGCTACTGGAATGACAGAAATGATTGACAGACGCACACGGCGCACAGATCACACCTGTGCTGAGAGTTGCGCAGCAGCACTCGGCAATTTACCGCAGTAATGCCCCTCCCACCAGCCAGCGCGACCACACCGCCTTGGTCCCCAGAGGATGCAGGAGGCTGCTAATGACGTGACGCGGTGCTAGTGAAAGCCGCACGCAGTTAGACCCTCCAGGAGCTCGGGTAAGCGCACACTCGTGTGGATTCAGCCCTACAAAGGAGGCTTTGAACCCCTCTTGGGCCGGTGTTCCCGGCATCTTGCTTTGTTTGTGGAGGGAGACGTGTCTGCGGGACGAGCGAGAGAGAGAGAGACGAGCTCTAATTAACGATGCCATTAACACTGCAGCCCTTCTCTGTGCTCAACACGTCCTTTTAGATGCACCGCATTCGGGATTTGAGCTCATCTATACCGGCACCGTCCACCTCAACTCGCAGGCCATGTGGCCGAAGCTCCAGTCCACGAACCAAATCACAAAGAACACTGGCTTCTCGGCTCCATTTCCATAAGTTCCACGTGGGGGCAGAAGGGGGTGTAGTGCTTGCAAAAGGACCTTGGTTTGAATCCCAGCCCTTGCAGTAGTACCCTTGATCAAAGTACTCGGCCTCAGTACGGTGAGAATTACCCAGCTGTGTAAATAGGTAAATCAGTGTAAAAGTTGCTTGTCTCTCTGCATAAATAAATAATTTTTTTAAAAAAATATGTAGTGTAGATAAAATAAAATTAATTCGTTGTTCTAGTGTTGCCTGTTTCAGTGAGCAGGGCTGTTGTGTAACGTATAAATCCAACCCCACAGCTGTGAATGTGCTGAAAAAGTGCAGCAGGCCAGGTGTATGTTTGGTCACGTCCCCTGAACATCCTGGGTCGCGATTGGGTCAGGTTGACGGTGCCATTCAGGTCACATCCAAGAGAGAAATGAGTGCTTGTACAGAGGAGTGCACCCAGAGCCAGGCGTCTATGCACATGTGTACTGTATGAACGGTAAATCAGTGTAAAGAGCTTAAGGTGCAAACCTGAGTCACTCTCGAGAAAAGTGTCCGATAAATTAAAGGATGAGTGGTGGGTGGTTATAGAACTGAACTTGTCACCAGGGTGTTGACCCCCCATCCTCAGTGTATCTGAGGGTTAGGGTTAGCATTACAGTCACAGTTATAGTTAGTTATAGTTAGGGTTTGGTCTTAGGTTTAGGGTTGGGGTTGGGGTTAGGGTAAGTATGAGGGTTAGTTTTAGGGATGGAGTTTAGGGTTAGTGTTAGGGTTGGCGCTTAGGGTTGCGGTTGGGGTTTAGGGTTAGTGTTAGGGTTGCAGTTAGGGTTTAGGGACAGTGTTAGGGTTTAAGGTTGGTGTTAGGATTCGGTTTGGTGTTAAGGATTGGGTTAGTATTAGGGATGGGGTTGAGGTTTAGGTTTAGGGTTGCGGTTAGGGTTAAGGTTAGGGGTTAAGGTTAGGGTTAGTGTTAGGGTTGGGGTTTAGGGTTGAAGATAGGATTAGGACTGGGATTAGGGTTAGTTTTAGAGATGGGGTTTAGGGTTCATGTTAAGGTTGCAGTTAGGGTTTAGGGACAGTGTTAGGGTTTAAAGTTGACGTTAGGATTTGGTTTGGTGTTAGGGATTGGGTTAGTATTAGGGATGGGGTTGAGGTTTAGGGTTGCAGTTAGGATTAGGACTGGGATTAGGGTTAGTATTAGGGTTAGTTTTAGGGATGGGGTTTAGGTTTAGGGTTGCGGTTAGGGATTAGGGTTAGGGGTTAGGGTTAGGATTAGTATTAGGGATGGGGTTGAGGTGTAGGGTTGCGGTTAGGGGTTAGGGTTAGTGACCTTTATGTCCCAACAATAGGCTCTTTGGTTCATACAGTATGTTCAGAGGTCCAAACACGATGTTCATGGGTTCAAACGGAAGACACCATACACACTGGCAACACCTCATATGTCCAGGCACTCCGTTTCTCCAGACATCGGAAGGAGGCCCCCAGCGAAGCTCCCGAGAGAAACCCCGGCCTGCCTTCCTCCAGCTGGCGGTCGCTGGTTCGAGGACACTCTGTTCAGCCTCCTCACACACTCTGCGTGTCGTGCTGCCGGCCGCTTCGAGGAGTCACTTATGACTCAGAGTTCCATGGTGTCCGTGACGGCCGACTTGCACCTGTTAAGGCGACGTTAGAGGAGCGGATCACGGCGCTTTTCTCACAGCGTGTCCCATGAGCGCCTGCACACGTCAGCCCTCCCGTGGGTCACGCTTGTTTGCGCCGCTGTGCCATGTGTTTGTTGTGCTCCCATAACCCAGTGGTGGCGACTGAACACTGATGGACATGATTTCCTGCATCGCTTACGTCCTCAGCTGTGAATATCGTACAACATAAGGGCCAGAGGGGGCGTAGTGGTTAGAGCTTGCACCTGAAGGACATGGGTTTAAATCTCTGCTACTGCCCTAGTTCCCTTGATTGAGGTAGAGAATAAAAATGACCTGTAAAATTAGGGATAGACAGCAGGTAGCGGAGCAGCCATCACTGTGAAATCGGAAGGTCCTCGTTCTGAATCCCACTCCTGCTGTAGAATTTCTTATTTTTAAGCACAGCACGAAGCAGAGTGCTAGTAACTGCCTAGCACTCAGAGAACATGGGTTCAAATCCCTCTTGCTTTAGTACCTGTAATCAAGGTACTTACCCTGAACTGGTACAGTAAAAATTACCGAGCTGTGTAAATAGTTTAAAGTCACTGTCAGATGGATACTGTACATTATTCCATTTTGCAGATGCTGTTTTCCAAAGCGACTTCCAATGAACTCTGTGTAGTGTTGTCAGCCCACACATCTTATTCACCGCAGTGACTTACACTGCTAGATACACTACTGACACTGGGTCACTCATCCATACATCAACGGAACACACACTGTCTCTCTCTCTGTCACTCACACACTATGGGAGAACCTGAACAGCATGTCTTTGGAGTGTGGGAGGAAACCAGAGCACCCAGAGGAAACCCACGCAGACACAGGGAGAACATGCAAACTCCTCACAGACTGAGCGGTGATCAAACCCACGTCCTCTTGCACCACGCAGGTGCTGTGAGACAGTAGCACTTGCTACTTGCTGTGCCACCATGCTGAGTACAATATGTAGTAATAATGGGCTTGTCCTCGGTGACCCTAGTAACTGCACTCAGCCCAGGTATGTCTCTGGTCCTATCGGTACCTTTGCTTGGGTTCGATTCTCTGACCCGGTGGATCTTCTGATTGACAAGATGAACCCGAGAGCCCTGCTTGTAGAATCCTGCCTCCTGCTTTGTCACCAGGGACAGCGATCAGTGGTGTCGCGACTCCACAGTGAGACTGGTGAAGTGTCTCCTGAAGCTGTGGTTTGTCATGGAGACCACAGATAACTGCTTATCATGGGACAACATGCTTGGTCCTGCCAGAAGGTGCTTATTCCTTTTACTGACACTTTTCTCCAAAGCGACTTACAACGTTAAGGTCCCAACAATTATTGACCCATTTATGCAGCTAGGTAATTTTACTGGAGCAATTTAGGGTTGGCACTTTGCTCAAGGGTACTACTGCCTGAGGTGGGATTTGAAACTGAAACCTTCAGGTCCAAAGGTAATGGCTCTAACCACTTTGTTACCAGCTGGCCCTGTGGTGAATACTGTGTGTACAGTTTGGGAAGCTGCACTGAGCTGAGATTAGTCTATCTAAATATTGAATGAGTTTTCCATAACCCAGTGTTTCGGATGGGCTAAGGTTTTATCCTGGTGCTCTGGTTTCCTCCCACAGCCCAAAGACCTGAGTTTCAGGTGAATGAGTGACTCTAAATTGCCCTTATGGTGTGTGTGTGTGTGTGTGTGTGTGTGTGTGTGTGTGTGTGAGAGAGAGAGAGAGAGAGTGAGAGTGAATGTGTGTGTGTAGCTACCCTATGATGGACTGGTGTCCCGTCCAGGGCGTCCCCCTCCTAGCCTAGCGATTCCAGGATAGGCTCCGAACCGCTGCAACCCCAGCAAGTGGTGTTTAACGAAACTGAGTGAGTGTTGAGTGTTTTGAATAATGATTTTCCAAGGTGCTGCAGCTCGTGTGAGTTTTCGCGCTGGCGACCGCAGAGACCGTAACCGCTACTTCTCTCAGGCACACGTTGGAAGGACAAACACAGCTGCTTTGCAGAACCATGGCAGTTCGCTCATCTTGATGCCGCACTGTGCTTTAACCCCAGGTGCTTGGAATGAAATGAGCTTTTGTTGCCCCTCCAGGTATCCCCAGGGCTATGGCGTGGACTGGGCCAGTTGTTTATTATTATTTTTATTATTATTATTATTATTATTATTATTACTATTATTATTGTTGTTGTTGTTGTTGTTGTTATTATCAATAATAATAATAATACATATATACATACATACAAACCTGATGCTTTCCACTAAAGCAGCTTACAGCGTGAGGTTGCACACTAAGCTCCCTGCACTGACTTACCTGTTGATGCTCTAGGGTAATTTTTACCGTATCAGTTCAGGGTAAGTACAGTGACTTAAATAAGGGTCCTGCAGCAGAGGTGGCTGTTCGAACCCGGATCCATTGATTGAAATATGGTGGCTGTAACTGCTATGCCATCTGCTGCCTCGTGGTTCCCTCACTATGACCAAGAGATGCACGCATGTAGTAGGACAGTTTGGTGTCACCAGCAGACATGGAGGCTCCCAGTGGAATTTGTTTTCAGGTCGGTAACCTACATGTGTTGCCGCGCCAACCAGGTCCATCACATGTCCTCCACCCAACCCCAGGGTACCTCAGCCAGACACAAAGGAACACAATCACAATCATCTCATGCTCTTCCGGGGGGCAGTCAGTGCTAATGGGGTGGGGGGGGGGCATAGCTACACCTTTGGTGGCATCCTCCACCCGCTCTCCTCTACTTCCCGTCCTCGAACCCTGAAAACCCCGTCAAGGATCCCGCCTGAGCAGTAAGGGCGCCTAGTCACGTCAGCCCCAGGGAAGCATGGGAATGAATCGGTAATGGTGCGGAGCCCCGACCCTCAAACCTGTCGGCCTGTAGACAGTTACGCCCCCCACAGGTGTGATCGGAGCTGCGTCCTGACGGAGAGTCGCTCCTCCCGCGACTTCTGTTTACTGTGGGGGTTTGTGGGGGAGTTCAGGGTTGAACTCAGTCCATAAAAGAGCAAAGGCAAATTTCGGAAATAAAGAATAAAGGGAATAAAGTCCACAGTTCTTTTGGAACGGCATGCAGCTGCTAACACTTTGAGTTTTTCGATTTTATCGCGCCCCTCAGACGCCAGCCTTTGCCCTGCGGGGTCGGAGGGACAGGGGTTAGAGAAGAAATTCCCAAAAGACAAGGAAGCGATCAAACTGTCACCAGAATGCAAGCAGCCTTGAGCGTTGACCTTCTGATGTCCAGAAGTGGGGCTAAAGGTTTGGCGCAGGAATGTCGCAGGTTTCCACTGGGAGGCGCCGCAGTTTAACCTTTGACCTCATCAAAGCGGAGCTCGAGCTCAGTACCTCTAAGTGTTTCTTCCTGTACGGCGGTTGAGGTCCTTCGCGTTCACCGTGCACTTTGCTGTGGCTGATTGTGCTGAAAGCTCCTTCAAGCTCCTGCTTAATTGAACAATTACACAGCGAGAGGCTGAGGAAGACTTTCAGCGCCCTTTATATTGGCGCTCTTAATGGCGGAGTGGGGCGTCGCACACCCCCCAACCCCCCGCTGCCCTTGCAGACTCTCTGCAAACTATGTTGTTTTTCCATGTGTTATAGGTGTGCGTCATGCTGCCGTCTTGAGGGAGTGTAGAGGAAGGGTTGAGGGATTGGTTTGGAAATATTGAGAGAATGTTGAATGTACGTTGAGGGAATGTTGAGGGTGTTATGAGGCGATGGTGGGTATGTTGAGTCTTGTTTTGAGGGTATGTTCAGGGTATGTTCAGGGTGTGTTGAGTCTTGTTTAGAGGGTATGTTGAGGGTGTGTTGAGTCTTGTTTTGAGGGTATGTTGAGGGCATGTTGAGTCTTGTTTTGAGGGTATGTTGAGGGCATGTTGAGTCTTGTTTAGAGGGTATGTTGAGGGTGTGTTGAGTCTTGTTTTGAGGGTATGTTGAGGGCATGTTGAGTCTTGTTTTGAGGGTATGTTGAGGGTGTGTTGAGTCTTGTTTTGAGGGTATGTTCAGGGTATGTTCAGGATGTGTTGAGGGTATGTTGTCTTGTTTTGAGGATATGTTCAAGGTATGTTGAGTCTTGTTTTGAGGGTATGTTCAGGGTATGTTCAGGGTGTGTTGAGGGTATGTTGAGTCTTGTGGCGGTGTTCAAATAGTTCTGAGGTAGTATTCAGAGAATGTTGAGGTAATATTTTGGGAATTTTCAGGGGTCGTTGAAGCGTTGAGGTAGAGCTGAGTGTATTCTGAGGAAATGATGAGAGTATGTTATAGATATGTTGAGCAGGAGTTGTGAGAATCTTGTGGGAGAGTTGAGGCAGTGCCATGTTAAGGTAGTACCACGGGAGCGTAGAAGCAATGTTATGGGACTCTTGAGGCAGTGTTTTTGGAATCTTGAGCGAGTGTTCTTGGAGAAGCTGCTTTTAAATGTGTTATATAAAACAAGGATTATTATTATAGTGTTGAGGGGGCGTTGACACAGCATTGTGGGAATTGTAGGTGAAGATTAGGGCAGTTTTGAAGCAGCACTGAGGGGTTGATGATGTATGGCTGTTAGTGAAGGGCAGGCAGGGACACTTTGTAGACCCCGTTGGACTGGGCTGACACTGTTGAACCGTGACCACAACACTTACATCATCGGTGTTGAACTTATAGCCCTCTAGTGGAGTGGACTTCCTGATGTGCAGTGGACAGTAGCAACTTAGTAGGTCTTTGTGTTTGCTTGGTCAAAGAGGTAATGGTTCTGTAGTGGACTGGACCAGCTCCAGTCATCCATGACATCCCAGCCACCTCAGTGAGTCAAGGTTCTCCTGGAGACTTTGGTGTGGTGTAGGCTGAGTCAATCAATTAGCATATTTACAAACCAATCTGTCCCAGCTAGGGACACAGGTTACCTAAACACAGTGGTTCCACCAGCTAATAGCAACAATTAAACACCACAGGGGAGCATTTGTGTCAAGAGTAGATCAATGGCAAGAGCCACGCAGTCTCATTAGAGGAGAGGAATGCAGTGCGGCATAGGAAATGACCGTTAATTACCATATCCCAAACCAGTGGGAAAGAAACCGTGGTAATTAATGTTCCATGGACAGAAGATCGCTGCCCCATTTGACACTTTTCCTTTGACATTACCTCTGGAAAGCCATCCCATGTACTTCATGCCTGGAACCACCCTTGTTCCTCAGACATCATGACATGCAGAACAGGCTTCCTGTCAGAGAAGTCAACCATCCAGCAGTTTCCTTAAGACCTGAGACCCGCCAAAGAAGGTTTTTCGAAATATTTCTAGGATTTCTCAAAATTTATCAAGACCCACCTTCAAAAACATGATGCCATTTGAAAGGATAGGGTGTCCTGTATAGGGTGCGCAACGATTCAGCTATACAACAGCAGAAGGAGTTTGTAAGATACACTTAAAAAGATGTCCTCTGGAGTGGACAAAATGTACTTGAAAGTCTCGGAAGGCTTTAGTAACTTTCTTAGATTTTGGGAACGCTTGTATACTGACCTTGGAAATGAAATATATATATATATTTCTGGTTGTTTCTCTCCTCCTGAAGAAAGGCCTGCAATTATGTTTTGAAATGCCTTGCAGATTTTACATCAGACACGAAAATTCGAGAAAGGATTTCGGAATGACGGCACCGATATTTAGCTCAGCGTGTCACCTGTTTCAGCGGGTTCACATCTGCTAGGAAAACTGCAAGGAAACCAGGCGGCGTAGTGTTTCAAGAACAGAGTGTGACCGGAGCTCTGCCGACCGAGGGGCCCTGTTGTTGTACCTTTGACCTGGGTAGTTAACATCAATTCCTCGACACAAATTCCGTCCCCTTGACATGAAACGCTGTCCTCTGCGATCCTGCATGCTTTATAGCTCTGCAGAGGGGCTGATTTATGAGTCGGCGTATGTGTGTGTAGAAAGGAGCCGCTTTTCAGTGGGCGACGGCGGGGGGTTCAGTGGAAGAACGTTTCAGGAAGGGCCCGGTAAATAAAGGTTAGGTTGAAAACAACTTCATCTGAGTTTGAAGCTGGGGGCTGGAGGCAATAAGAGCAGGTCACTGGATGGGTCACTGGTAATAAGGCCAGTCAGACTCCTGGAGGATCCCAGATGGTTGGTGACCAGCAAAGTAACTGGTAGGCCTTCCGTTTGAGCTCAACAAAATGCATAAATGAAACGCTCTACACTAAATGCGCACGGCACAGATAGTACACCGTATATACAGTGCTCACTGTGTACCATATGCAGTGCCAGTCAAAAGTTTGAGTACACTCGGGCCAGATGGGCAACACCTGTATGGGAGGAGCTGGATAGGAGCGTAGAAGCAAAGCAACACAATGGTGTCCTGCTTCTTGGGGAACTGCTACAGAAGAGCTGGGAAGATGTGGTGTCTCATTGCCTGGTCAAATGTGTTAACGCAACACCCCATGAACAAAAACGTAGTTTTCTGCAAGTGGACTCACACTTTTCACTGGTACAGTGTCCATTTAGCAGATAACCTTATTCACACTAACTTTCCTGGCCATTAGAGGAGAATGCAGAATTTTAAAGGTGAATCGTGGTGTATATGGGCAGTAATGTTGTGGGTTGACTCTTGTGATGTGGTGATGTTGTGTGACCACAAGCTCTAGCACCTGAAAGGCTGCAGTGCTCTGTGTTTCTGCCCCGACTGTGGGTCCAGATGAAGGGTGTGTGTTTAATCCATCGCTCAACGGTGGAAAAGCACAAGCAATGCTGGGTAATAAAGACCCCCCCCAGCCTGACTTGGCATGTGGCAAAGCCAGGATATGTCCCAGCAGCACACCACCCAGCGGTGCTATATCTCTGCGTTTGAGGTGTGCGGTGAGAGAATGACATGTCGCTTGTTTAATCTGTGCTTGAGTTACACAGTGGAAGAGAAAATCGGTACCGAGACCAAGTACGGGGTTTGTTTTTCTTCTCTTTACGATACACGCGTAGAACCTGTCAGTCACCCTAGGGGGGATTCTGCAGGTGTTCTGCACTCAGGTGACAAGCGGCAGAAAAAAAGAAGGAAACACAACGGAGGGCGAACGGGGCTCGTTGGCACGTTGCGATAACATCCTGGTCCAACAGTCGTGTGCAACTGACGGGGGGAGAGCTTCGGGCTGTTGGGGATGAGGACCCATCCAGGGAGGGGGGGGTGGTCAGGTGCAATCACAGCTGTATCGCTAACAATAGCTGCCTCTGGTTGCAGAGCCCCGCCCCCAGAGGGAGCCAAGCTCCGCCCCCTCACCTGCCACTCAGGAGCTGATGACCCGGTTGGGATTCCTACTGGGAGACGGCATCCCGGCTGCTGCGGGTGTACCTATGGAGGACAGGAATGAGAAGAAGGTATGTGGTTTCCGCTGCATCGCCAGGTGAGGGAGGGAGGGAGGGAGGGAGGGAGGGAGGGAGAGGGGAAAGATGCTTCGTTTTGCTGTCAACTCCCTACTTCTGTGGAGCAAGATTAAAGGCGAGATTCTGCACAGGAGAAGCAAATCTCTCCGCTGGCAGGTAACTTTTTAAAAGTAAATCTTCCTCGAGGTGGTTTTTTAATGTGTGCTCGGCCGGGGAGAATGAGCTACATCGGTTGAACGGCGCCGTGTTTTTGCTAGAAGGATGTAAGGCGTCCGTGTTCGCGTACGGGACTGCCAGGAGAATACACGAAGCCCCCCTTCTCAGTGTCATTTCGCTCCGGTCGTGTCATACTGGAGCGCAGGAAAAGCAGGCCGCCGATGGGCACGAGGGGTCCGCTCGGGCACGCGGCGGGGGTAATGTGGCTAAGGGCTTCTCTGCAAGAGCTTTGACGTTCTCGTCCGAAGCAAAGTTTGGGAGGAGCCGCGGCGCTGAGTCTTTTCCAGCATCGGATCGCAGCAGATCTGGTCCAGAGGAGGTCCGCGAAGGAGGAGGAACGTCTGTGGTTCCCAGGATGTAGGGATGGGTCCCTGTCCTCTCATCTTTTGGCTTGTGCTCCATTCTCAGCTGTTATTCAGTGATTCAGGGCATCATTGGCTTGGGACACGACCCCACGACTCTGCACCTTGTGGGTTTGAGTCCCAGGTGCGTCACCACTTGCCGACTGTCCTGCTGCACTGCTAAACCCAGCGTGACATCGTTACTTAGTAACTTTGTAGCTGACACTTTTCTCCAAAGTGTCTAACAATATTAATATGATTAATACCTTAATAATAAGGTACTTATAATAATTTAACCATTTATGCAGCTGAGTGCTTTTTACTGTTTTTACCTTAACCAGTGGTACTACAGCAGGAGAAGGACTTGAACCTGGGTCCTTCAAGTGCAAGGTGGCAGCTTCAGTCTCTGTGCTACCATTGTGGTTCTGCTTTTGGCTCACCTGTCTCTCCTGAGAGGGAGGGCTCTTTATATACAAGCCTATGTCCTTGTCATGCCCGCAGTGCCATGTGACCCACATAGAGGTCTGCACTCCTCGGGACGACAGGAGACACCCAGTGCAGGCTGAGATACGGAGCTCAGACACAGGTATCTCTTCAGCTGAGAAGCCGAACTTGTGAAGTTCCGGTTCGCATCGCAGTGGGTCCTCCTGTTGTAGCTGTGAGACTGACCCTGATGCTGACTTTCTTCATGTGTAATATCATCTAAAGGGGAGCATGTCACATAGCAGGTAGAGCCATTGCCTTCCAGATGCAGGTTTGAATCCTACCTTCCATGATCAAGGCATTTACCCTAAATGGATACAGTAAAAATTACCCAGCTCTATAAATGGATAAATTGATAAATCACTGTCCACCAGAAGGTAGCAAGATGTTCTCTGGTGCTCACTCCTTACTGCCGCTGGTTCACTTTGACAGTCACTCTTTGCTGCTGCTGTTGGGCTCGTTCTCAGCGCTCCCTTGCTTGTGGTGCACAACATGCGCACCAGGGTACATATCTTGGGCTTGTTTGTTTCAAGCAAACAACTCAATTCCAAAACGTATTCCTCTTTGGTCTTCTTGGGCCCAGATCTTCTTTCTCCCCGAATACCCGAAGGCTCCACTTCCAGCTGCTGGGAAGTTTGTTCTGCACATGATATGTTTAGGGTCTCATTTGGTTATGGTGTTTTTTTTTTCTTTCTCCCAGCTGAACCGAAGGTATGATTTAAATTCTGTCTTGCATTGGATCAGAGGAGATGTCTTTCAAGATTGGAAAGAATATTAAATGGGGATATGCTTCGCGATCCCGAGATTTCATATTCCTTTTGGTGTGGGGTGGGAGACCTTGCATAAATATTGTGCAAAGGGAAGTAAAGGAGATTGTGTCCTCTGGGGACAGGCCCAGTCCGGGTGTGATGTCTGACTCTGCAGTCAGTTTGCAATAAGTGGATTCCGCTGCCGTGGACACGGTTCTGCTCTGGAGCACAGTGACACAGTGGCATGTTGATTCCCACTGTAATGGGGCAGCAGGTAGAACAGTAGTTAAGGGGTATAGACTTGTACCTAACTGGCAGGTTTCAAATCCCCTTGCTCTTATACCTTGGATGGATGGATGGATGGATGGATGGATGGATGGATGGATGGATGGAGACCCATCTGTACAGTGTCACATGGCAAAAGCTGTGAGTTTGGATGAAAGTGTGTGCCAAGCAACTGAGCATGTTAAGTGTGTTACTAACGTTTTTCCATTGTAGTGTCTAAAATGACTCCCTCTCGCCCCCCCCCAGTGTACAGCACCCAGCCAGGGGGTCAGCCCCTGTTCCACCTTGACCAGCAGCACCGCTTCTCCCAGCACCGACAGCCCCTGCTCCACCCTCAGCAGTCGAGCTGGCCACCCGGTGACCTGCGGTGCCGTCCCCAGTCCCAGCTCCACTCTGGAGAGCAAGGACAGCGGGATCATAGGTGAGGCGACCTGTTTCCCATCATCCACTGCTCTGTTTTCCTCATTCCATTACTGCTGTCTCACTACAGTATCCAAACATCAGCACCTACCATTTGTCTTCTCTAGAGCTACCATATCACGATTTTTCAATTGAGGTTTTTCATCATGGCTGCTTACCTGTCCTCTTGTATCCCATCTTTCACTGCTCTCCAGTACCTCTGTCATCCGCCAGCCACTCTTCCCCCTCATCATGGCTTTAACTCATCCTTCACCCAATGCCTCAAAATACTTCTTTAGTACCTTCATCAGTACCTAGGCTATAGCCCATCATTCAGCATGTCCAGGGTTCTTTGAGATGTTACCTTTCATAATTTGTTTCCAGACTGAGCAGTTGTTGAGTGCTGTGGCCTCAGAAACCCAATTCTGGTATGGGTTTGTAGGACAGGGTGAGGACATGTCTCCATGCCTTATGGTCACACCTCCAGTCCCCCAGTGTAGTAGGTCTGAGGTGACTTGGAAATGTTTTATACAGTTCATGAATTCTGTGTGACTGTAACAACTCCTGTTATGAAGTTTCGGTGAAGGAGAAGAATGAAGACCTGGACATACCTGTTCCCTCATCCTGTCCGTAAAGTGCTAAATCCTTTACTAAGGTCCAAGATGAAAAACGTACTTATTATTATTTCTGACTCTTTGTTTCATGTGGTTAATTTCTCAAAAATCTGACTCATTCTTGACAAAACTAGGCCATCGACGTCTTCGTGTTATTTCCTTCTAAGGTATCTAAGTAGGACATCAGGATTCTAACCCCTCATTATATGTTTCATCCAGGTAAATACAGTAGAAGAAGCATAAAAATAGCCCTTTCCCTGCAAGCTGCCACACTTCTTTGTTGCATTCACCTCTTTCTCACCTAACGTTAGAGCTTGGTGAGCAGGACACCTCCTGCTGGACTTAGAGATGGGTCTCTACTCCAACAGTCAAGCCCTCCACTTCTGTCTCCTTTTGAGACTATTTCTCTCATTTCTGACATCCAGTTTAGAGCAAGAGCCAAGTAACAAGTGTCAGATATAAAGCTGTGTCTGTGATTACATGATATATGTATTTTTAGTTGCCACTGCATCCGGGTTGTGGCTGTGATGCGTCCTACTTGAGATCAGGTCGACCTACTTTGCAAATGGGAGTTGGCCCCAGCAGCCTTGCTGAGATCCTGGACATAGTCTCTGAAGTAATCCTTGGGTGTTCAGGTTTGCAAGCAATCGTTGTGCTGTCAGAATGGCCCCAGTCATTTGTTTTCTCTCAAAGTCATTGTTTTGATTTGGAGGAGGAGTAACATGCCATGTAACTGTACGTGTGTGAGACAGATTGTGTATGCTAGCAGTGAAAGGTGCGAGTCCGCTTGCTAGATACGTTTTTCCAAAATTGACAGCGTTTTAGGCTCAGGTAATTCCTTCAATTTATTTCTTCTCCAGATAGTTCTTATACAACTTTGAGATATGATGTTGGTTGCAGCTGAAGAATGAACCACTTTCCAACCTGGCCATAACCCTGATGAACTCCATGTCTCTGAAATATGCTGTAGTAGCCATGTTGGTTGAGATTGCGATGGACTTGCTATAAATTACCAGATTTGTCGAAAGGTAGCCCCACAGCATGATACTGCTACCTCCATACTAGAGGGAGGGGGGGCACACAGGCACGACTCATTTGCTCCCCTGCTCTATGTCTTAGAAATACTTGGCAGCTGAAGCCAATTATTTACCATTTTCACTCATCACTCCAATAGACAGACTTCCACTTCTCATACATCCAATTTCTGTGTTTTTTGGCTCTGGCAATCCTGGTTTCAAGCAGATATACTGAAGTTTTTGACTAATACTGTATCTGGGGTGGGGGTGCGGGGGTGCGGTGGCGCAGTGGGTTGAACCACAGTCCTGCTCTCCGGTGGGTCTGGGGTTTGAGTCCCGCTTGGGGTGCCTTGCGGCGGACTGGCGTCCCATCCTGGGTGTGTCCCCTTCCCCCTCCGGCCTTACGCCCTGTGTTGCCGGGTAGGCTCTGGTTCCCCGTGACCCCGTATGGGACAAGCGGTTCTGAAAATGTGTGTGTGTGTGTGTGTGTGTGTGTGTGTGTGTGTGTGTGTGTGTGTATCTGGGGTTGTAACCTGAATTTTGCTGGAGGAATTTTAAAATAGGGCTCTTCTGGAAGGTGCTGACTCTCAGCTGTTTCAGTAGAATATATTGTTGTAAATATATTCAGTGGCGTCGAGTCGATGTTGACTCATGATGACCAAACAGACCGACTGACTCCAGAATGCTCCCCTTACAATTGAGTCCGTAGTGTTGAGTCTGTCTATTGTTGTTGTCATTGCGTCCATCCATCTGATTGCTGGTCATCCTCTTCTTTCTCCTCCAACTTTTCCAATCATCAAAATCTTTCTGAGAGAATCCATCCCTCTCATGGATGGATCCCTCCAAGGTATGATTACATCAGTCTCCTTATTTGTTCTTCCAAAGAGAATTAAATGATCCATGTCTATAAATGGGTGAAACTGTAACCCAGTTTGGATAAAGGTTTGAGCTAAGCAATAATTATCAGTAATACAAGTTTTGCAAGTATTATAAGTATTACATCAAAACATCCTCATCTGCCCTACTTAAAATATGGGACATATGGATGGTTTAGGGCTATACTGTGATGTAGCGAATAATGCTGCTGCCTCACAGTGTCTGGGTGGTGCAACAGAGCGTAGCTTCAATCTTTTCTCATTCTGTGTGGAGTTTCTAAGTTCTCCCTGTGCCTGTGTGGGTTTCCTCCCACAGTCTGAAGGCATGCAGCTCAGGTGAATTGGTGACTCTGAATTGCCTTTAGTGTGTGAATGGGGGATAGTGTGAGTGAGTGAGTGTGAGTGTGAGTGTGAGTGTGAGTGTGAGTGTGAGTGTGTGTGTGTGTGTGTGTGAGACTACCCTGCAATGGACTGGTGTCCCATCCAGGGTGTACCCACCCCTCCCTCAGCCTTGCACCTAATACTTATGGAATAGGCTCCCAATCACTGCAGTTGTGTTTAGGAGAAACAGTTCTTGAGGTTGGATGGATGGATGGTTTATATTTGCTTCACATCTTGATAGAAAACCTGGTAGTTTGTTTATATGTCAAATTTAAAGCGCAAGTAAAGCAGGAGCAGATGCTCTAAAAAAAAAATGGTTTCATGCTTGTTTTTACTTTGCTTCATTTTTTTTCAGGATTGTCAGGTTTTTTGGAAACCACGGAAATTCTGAGGATTTAAGCCTCAGAGTCTGAAATCAAGGCAGCGACACCAGAAAGTGGGATTTGATTTTGGCTCGACGCTGTTCTGTCATACATTAGGCCGAGTGGTTGTTTACTCATAGCGCTAATAACATTATAGATAATCAAGCACACGGCAGCGGCACAAAATCCATCTTAAATCTGCTTAAAACCCGTGGGCTAAAAGCATAAACGAATTGTAAAAGCAGCGCCGATAAGTCTCGGATGAATAGATGTCTGTTGGACAGATGCTCCGGGGCCAAATGTCTATGATCCGACCTCGCTGCTCCCTCCACCCGCTTGAGGACGGGAGAGAAGTGGGCAGGATTAAAGGATTTTCCCCCCATCTCAACAAACACCTGTCCACATTCTGGAAACGGCTCCCCCCTCCGCTTCCCCCCCGCCTTCCTGCAACAACCCCATGGCTTCTTGTTCCCGTTACACTAAATGTGCGACGATCTTGGTTTTTAACCGCTTGGAGTTTCAGCCTGCTGAGGACCGGCGGATGGCTCTAGACCGCACGCTTCAGTCTCGGCGAATTGGCATCCGCGATGTGTCTGTTCTCGACTGACCCTCGGCCAATTATATGCGCGCCGCCGACTGCTGTGAACATGCGGAGCGTCGTGGACACCGTCTCCGCGGCGGGGAAACAGTCCTAGGGCCTCGAATTCCAGCCAGAGCCTCATGAGTTATTAACGAAGGTTTATGAGTCTGATTGCACTGCGTTGCGCTGTATTGCATGGGCTACCTGAGCTTCTCCCTCAAAAGCCGCAAGTCTTTTCTTGAGACGTCCTTTCGATGATTAAACGAGACCCTCGGGTTCCAGAAGCGTGCTTTAATACCGTGTCCGTCTCTGGCGCCCGTCCGCAGCGACCGTGACCAGCTCCTCGGAGAATGAGGACCGCAGCGGCTCCAGCCTGGAGTGGAGGAAGGAGGGCGGCCTGAGGCACGGGCCCTCGCAGCGGGTCCTGCGGGCCGATGCCTGCTCCCCGGTGGCTGAGGAGGAGCCGCCTCCTGGACCCACCCCTAGCCCCGCCCCAACGGGAAGACCCCTCCCGCCAATACGGCCCCCGCATGCGGCATCCTCCCTCGGCATGCAGCGCCCAAACTCTGTGGCAGGTGAGTTGCGCCCCCCTCGTAGCCCTCCTTATAACTGCAGCAAATCCTGCTTTCGTTGTTTAACCGGCTTATTAATAAAACCGGAGCGCCACCCCCAGGACCCGAGTGTGTGGCGTGTCGCCAGGACCGCAGGCACCTCCAGGCGGCCTCTGCTATGTTTGTTTCCCTGAACGTCATCCGGGGGCCCTCATGCACACACCGTTCAGGCGCGCCATCGTGTCGTGATCCCGGTGGAAGTCGCCCTGGGTGTTCGTGTCAGATAAAGAAGCGCAACGTGAAACACGCGTGTACAACCGAAGACGCGATGATACACAAGAAGTAGAGTGAACCCTTAGATCCCCTCTCCCTCCCATGTATTGTGGTGATGTGGAAGTGGGGGTTCCATAACCAGAGTGAGGGTTGGGAAACACACACACAGAGGTAACAGATCTAGGGGAAGGTGACCCTCCTCTCAGCTGTGTGGCACTGACCATCTCTTCTATTTCTTTTGTATTTCCTTTCTTAAGTCAAATACGACAATGAAATAAAGTCAAACATTGTTTGATAGAATTATTGCTAAAAAATTACTATAGCGCAGCTTCCAAGAAACTTACATCCTCTAAGACCTTTCAGTACAAACTGAAACCCTGCACTCTAATATGCCTGTACTAATACACACCTTATACACTGAAAAATATATAATATACCTTTAAGACAATTTTGGAAACACAAATCACAGACAATAGGAAATACTGGATGCTAAAACTCAAAAAGTTCAACTCATCCCACTGTTAATTAAAAAGTGCCATCATACCCAATATTTTAAGATCACAGATGACAATTAAAACCACAAAAAACTGACATACATTTATATTTACATTTATTTAACAGATGCTTTTCAATTGAACTGTATGTAGTGTTATGAGCCCACACACCTTATTCACCGCAGTGACTTACCCTGCTAGATACACTACTTACACTGGGTCACTCATCCATACATCAGTGGAACACACCCACACACTACGGGTGAACCTGAACAGCGTGTCTTTGGACTATGGGAGGAAACCCACGGTTACATACATTGTCAACTACACACTGAAACATTTCAAATAATGAAGCATTAAAACAGGTCATTGCTTTAGAAGGTTCTTTAGAAATAAGAGGGCCTTTTTTTAACCTGTCAAACCCCTCGCCTTTGACTGAAATGGATCATTGCCCTGTTCTTGGGGATGTTGGGGTTTCCCTTTGTGGTTTGGTTTATTTGCATGTTCATTTAATGTGTTCATTTGCATCTTTGTTTGCATCTTTGTTTACAGGTTTACAGGTTTGTTTGCGTCTTCCTCTGTGTATGGGCTGGAGGAGGAACAATTCGCAGCAGCCCAGTAAATACTCACAAAGGCTGCTTTTTCCACCATCTGGCTTTTGGTTTAGATGGAATAAACACATTAGGATTTCAGTATTTTTACATATTCTAGAATAAAAGCTGTTAAAGCTGACAAAGATATTTTAAAGAGGCATTGATCTTCATTCAATTATTTAGGGTAAAAAAAAGCCGATTGTCGTTGCCATTCTAAAATTTGGTACATTCACACCCTTCCTGGCGCTTGACACCATATCCTGCTGGTGACGGAGCAAGTGTCCACTGCACAGCTCCATACCGCTCTTAGTGTCTGGATGAAGCGCCACAGCACCTTAGTGTAAACGTGGTGAAACTAGTGTGGACGTGACCGATGACCACAAGCTACATGCAGCCACTTCACAGGCCTGTAGGGGGCGCTCTCACGGACTGACTTCTTAAAACCAGTGCATCTGAGTGTGTGTTTCTGTGTGTGAGTGTCTGTCAGTACTTGTGTCTATGTGTGAGCGTGTGTGTGTTCCCCTCTCTGAGCAATGCCATCATCCACCATCCCCACCTGCTGTGCTCTTCAGCACTTTGATCAGACCACAGACACCAACTATTTCATTTACACAAGGAGAGATACGTGCTTGTTTCTGGTTTTGTGTGTGTGTGTGCGTTTTATTTGATTAAAACACATGGGAAGTGTCACATGCATACAAACGCACGCACACACAGAGGCAGGCATTGGGATTACAGGTGACTCGTCTATGGGTCTATAATCAGTTTGCTGGTTTCTAGTCAGAGTCCAGTTCAACTTTCTGTTTCAAACAGTCAAACCCGAGTCCCTCCTGGCAGGGCGGGTCACTGTGACGGGGGGAAGGAGTCTGCCACATGTGAGCTATCAGGTGGTCAAAGCTGTGAACAGAGGGCTAGAGCTGCGGGTGCTGATGTCCATCTGGGGAAAATTTTGAGCTTTAAAGGTTAGAAAAAAACAACAAAGGCGACTTCAGAGGGTTTCCTTCTTCGCTGGTGAAACGGCTGGGTTCGGATGTTGTGGAAAGCTGTCATCGGTAGGGTGGCCGCGGTCTGAGGGTGTGTGAGTGGAATCACTGCTGTTATGGGCGGAGCCATTTGTTGTGTGGGTGGAGTCAGTGGATGCAGGTGGGATCAGTGGTTATATGGGCGGAGCCTGTGCCACCGGGGGGTTAGATCAGAAAGAGCTTGGGTGGAGTCTGCGGTACTAGGGGTGAGGTCAGTGGTTATATGGGTGGTGTCACTGGTTTGGGGTCAGTTGCAGTGTGGGTGCAGTCAGTTGCTGCAGGTGGGATTACTACCCCCACGCACACCCTTTCCTCCTGCTGCTCCCTTTTTCTTGCACTATCCCTATCAGTCATCCATCCCTTTTCTCCATCTTCTCTCTCCGTTGTTCTTCTTCCTTCATAACCGCCGTCCTGTTCCTGTCACCCTCCATCACGCGCATCCTTTGCCCCTTCTCACTGTTACCTCTTTTCCTCCCTTTTCCACTCTTCTCCTCTCTTTACCGCTCATTCTCTCCCACTCTTCCCCTCCTGCTCATTGTCATTCCATTTCTTCTCTCTCTCTTCTACATTCTCACCCCCCCAAATGATGCTTGGAGAGCCGCTGATTAAATCCCCCTCTCTGCCCGGCACACGCCACTATCATCTCAGTCACAGCACTCACCCTCTCCCTGCCATCATTCCTCTCTCTCCCTCTCTCTTTCTCTCTCCTTCCCTTCTCTCCCTCTCTCTCGGTCCTCCGCCCATCGCTGGTTTGCACTGATGCTGGTGACTGGGCGACGCTGTGCATGGAGGTAGCGATGCTGAGCCTTCCCAGGAAAGCCTGGAGTAGCTGCCCTTCGGGGGCCCTCCTGGGGTCTGAGGGCCATCATCTTCAGTGGTCCCCAGTGCAAGGGTTGCCCTGGTTCGTCCGCTTGCCGTGAGTAGCCACGTGTGGCCCCCGGGGGGGGCGGGAGGTGACCTCCGCGTGCTGACAGGTTGCCAGGCACCACGAGCGCTTACTGACCGTGGATGAGTTGGAAAGGTGAGCAAGGGACAGAGCGTGTGTTGTGTGGCCAGGAGCTTCCGTGGTCGGAGAACGCGTGCCGTGCCAAGAAGGCCGCCGTCGTTTTAGAAGAGCTCAAAGTTATGCAAATTCAAGCTGCCGGGTCTCGATTCTTTGTCTCAGGAGAGGAGCTGTTTCATTAAGATGAGAAGTAGTTTCTGTCGGCGTTCGATGGTTTTTTCCAGCCTGTGTGTTTGTGAATGGCAACTCACTACACAGTTTCTGTGTGTGTGTGTGTGTGTGTGTGTGTGTGTGTGTGTGTGTGTGTGTGTGTGTGTGTGTGTGTGCGCGCGCTCGCGCGCATATGTAAGGATTTTTAGGGAAAACCTGTATTCACTTGTATATTTCTGTCTTCCCCTGTGCCTGTCTCTTTCATGTATAACTGTGGGCCCCCAATTGGGCCCCCAACTTTGCCTCTTTGCACATGTGTGTGTTCTAATGTGTGCTTTTTTTAGGGCTGTGTGTAAAGCAGGTGATGATGTTGGATGCTTGCTGTGGGTGGAGGGGCCTGTGCTGAGCTGCCTGTCTCTGGGCTGTGTGGAGTCAGGCCCACTTTCTCTTTCCTCTCTCATTGCAATCCTGGAATGTTATTGTTATCCAATGGCGGGTAGACACTGGGCTCTGGCTGGTTTATGACCATCATCCTTCAACTTTGTCTTCTCCTTCCACACAACTACTCAGTCCACCGGAGCTTATAGCTGGGGTCACTAAATCCAGACAACCTCATTGTAGGGCTGCTTCCTGGTCTCTCTGTTTCCTCCTGCTTAAAAGCAATGCGTCTCTTCCCGGTTGCAGCCACCAGTTCCACAAAGCTGGAGGATTTGAGCTTCCTGGATGATCAGCGGAACAAGCCCCTGCGGACGTCCATTCGTCTGCCCTGGCACGGCGCTGGGGGTCGACTGCAGCAGGACTCCAGGGGTAGGTCGTCTATACCGCTGTTTTCTCGTAAACTCAATCTCAGCTGCTCTTCCGTTCCTCAGATTCCTACTGATGCTGAGTTTTGTTGGGCTAAAAGTGTGTCTTTTGGAGGGTGACAGAGATGTTGTCTTTGGTGGAAACCTCACAGCCTACCTTGAGATGGTAGTGTGTAAAAGAGCCGACAACACCACTGGTACAGTAGTCCCGCTGGGTTTTTGCTTACATTTCTCATTTACATTGTACATCCCAAAGAGCCTCCTAGAACATACCAGTCAGTGGTCATGAAGTACAGTTGGTGTCATGTTCCCCATGTACGCAACACATCTGTTTGTCTTCCATCAGGTCGCCTCGCACCCTACAAGCCCGCAGACATCATGCTGAAGCCACTGCTCTTTGAGGTACCTGGAGCCTCGGCAGACTCATCATTCGTGGGCCGCGGCTGGCTCTTCCAGAAACTGGAGGAGGTCCTGGGGATGGGTGGGCAGCCGGGCCAGGGGGCTGTGGTGGCAGGTGGAGCAGGCTCCGGCAAGACGGCGATGGTCTCACGCTTGGTGGCTCTCAGCTGTCACGGAGGACGCATGCGGCAGATGGCCTCTGGGAGCCCCGGAGCACCGCCCACAGGTAAGGCTTTGCACCTGTGTTGAGCCACATGAGGTCTGGAGAATTACATCTGGTAGACACCCATCAAGTTAACATGACCTACACCAATTTAACTGGTACCACAGAAGAAAGCACTTTAGCCAAAGGTCTTCTTCTGAGGAAGAGAACATCACAGCTGAGCATGTACCTTGTTTTACCAACTAGGTAGTGATGGCACCGTGGACAAAGCCCTCATCCAGCCTCCCCAGGCCACCCTAATACACAGTAATCAACGGGGAAGCAGTTGTCCTGGAACACCAGAGATCCAGAAGTGTAGGGAGGAGGCCGCCAGGCACCTGGCCTCCAAGGTAAGCTCTATTGCCATAGTCGTATGTCCTGGTGACATTCCAGTAACACCCTGGTAATGCCACAGGATCATGCACAGAGCAAGTTGCTGCTACCATGGCTAACAGTCACCACACTGAAGATTCCCTCCAAAATCTTGGTAGCTGTGGTCTGGTGGCAACAGTTCCGCACATGCAGGTTCACTGGTTTACAGCTGAACTAAGCACCAGTTTATTATTGTTGGGACTGCACTTTAAGTCAATAAAATGGCAGAATCTGTAGTTCTCAACTTTTAATTAGCTGGAACATTGTATTCTGAGCATGATTTTTCCAATGAATAAATCTGGAGTGCATCAAGCATTATTTGCTGAACATTATGGGAAGAAAGACCGTCCTGGCTTCTGTTCCGGTTCCAGACAGTAAGCGGCTGGTAATGAATTGGCACTGGGACCATTCCTTCCCCATTGTTACAGGAAAGGGCCCCATTGTGCTGTATCTTCGCTGCGTGGGGCCGTTTCGCAAACGGTGGCTTGGCATCGTGAGTATAGACAGCCGTCGATGTGAAAGTCTTCTCCTAAACAACAGACGGTGGCCAGGAAAAGACCGCGTCCCGAGACTTTGATCGGCGATAAAAATGGAGTTTACCGTCTCAAGAAACCTCTGTTTAGAACCGCGTTGCCCCTTGGTGCTGATCAAACTCTTTCTCCTGCTTTGTACGTACCATCCTTTTCTTTTCCTTTACCTTTTGGAAGGGTCTCGCCCCTCCTTATTGTCTGGAGCTTGTCACTTTATTGCCATACATTGCTTGAAGAAGCCAAAGCAGCTCACTGTCTGGTACTTATTCTGAACGTGTCTGCAGATACCTTTGTGGCTTTTTGCCTTTAAGCTCATGAATTGCAAATTTGTTCCGATTTCTCAGAAGTGTAAGATCTTTGTATGGAGTTTTGGTCCTAACAAACATGTCTAAAATTAGTTTTAAAAAAATCAAGAACCTTCTGAGTCATCAGGGTTTTGGCTGAAAACATTTGTCATTGTCCAATGTGAAAGTACACTTAGTTTTTGAGAGTGGTCGCCAGAATTATGGGGGGTTAGATGAGGATAAGACTAACTTCCCGGAGCATGTCCCAACAGCCGTTTGTGCCTTCTCATGCTCTTTATTCCTCTCTGAGCTATGGTACATTTTACCATAGTGATATGCCACTTTGTTGCCAAGGGAACCATGCACCTGAGTTGTACGAGTGGCTCCGGGTAAAGATTTCGGCCCACAATGCTGAGTGTGCAGGACTGCAGCTCCGTGGCTCGTTTGGACTCATCTCAGGATGTGTAGTTTTAAGGTGCCCTTTCAAGTTGTGCACCGTGTGTGTGTAAGCAATGAGGGGGTGCCTTATGTTCAAAGCAGTATATGCCGTATATTAATGTTCATTTTCAACTCGCTTTAAGTTTTCATCTGCTTTGTGTGGAGCTACCTGGATCCTTTTTTTAATGCAAATTTACAGCGTGTATCTTTGAGGCCCTAATTGTTCCGTTCCAGCAAGTTTCCATCTCACACCTACTTAAGTTGCTGCAAGACAGATGGCTAATTATTTCATGGTTTTTTTGTCTTTCACTACCAAGTGAAACACTGTGCCTCTTACATAAATATTGGAAATGGAAATTTTAAAATGTTCTCATATCAAAATCCACATCAGAGAAAGATCTTAATGACCCGTTGAAATGGACCTGTTTAGAACACATTAGAACGTGCACAGAAATAAATTACCATTTTTGGCAGTTAAAATAGAAACTGAATATTGTTTTTATACGTCTCTATGCATTTTCAACAATCTATACGGGCTATTAGCTGTTTTTTTTTTAAAATCGCCCCTTATTTAACAGTGTCTCATGACAGGCATCCAGTAAAAAGATATTAATTGCACGTGTCTTAACTGGAAAGCTTCGTTGCAGCGATGCCTTGAATGACCCTGTCAAACCTGCTGCATGTATCCCTGTCAGCTGAATGAAAAACACATTGCCTATTAAAACAGACCGAATGTCCATTTGTTCTGCGCTGAGCTTTTCCTTGGAAAGCAAATGGAAATCAGGGCCTCTTAACACGTTCATAAGTCCCTAAATCTAGGATGCTTAAAAACTGCACTGCTTGTACTTTCCTCTCAGGCATACAGGAAGGGAGCGATGATGGAAAAATTAGACACAGCAGAGTTTTCAAAGGGCAGCTCCCGAGAGCTGCGACGCGACCGTTTCGGTGCCACAGTCTCCAGCTTCCCTCGCGTGCGTTGACCGAGAGCTGTGCGGGAGCCTCCTGTCATTCAGCACATGCCCTTGCCAAGCCCCGCCCCCACATAAATTAAGATAAATGAACTGCATTGTGTTTGTAATTAGTCCTCCAGTCCATAGGTGGCACTGCTGAGTCAAAGGCAACTAGAGCTTAAGGAAATGGACAGTTCTGCTCATCGACATCCAAAAGTGCACACTCATGTAGGTGTCTTTAATGAAACCATGGGTTTCCATGTCAAGGAGTGGTCTTAACCGTCCTTGAAACTCCACCCATTGTCCTTCTAAACTGAGAGTCCTCGTATGACTTGTTGTTGCTTATCGATCTCCCTTAAGCTGGAACACGAGCATGCTTCGACCTTCATGTGTCGAAAAGAATATCCTTCAAGAATGCATTGTAACAATACTTCATCTGAAATGAGAACATGTCTGGAGTTTGAGGCGTGGTCCTTGGGCTCCGCCGCCGTCCCACGATCCCTTGCCAGCCGTCAGTCTGTCCGTGTAAATGAGTTAGCGTTTCGCGCCGAAGGATACCATTTCCCTGGTGGAGTTGCTTCGCTGCGGCCACAGCTCTTCCTGTTAATGAATGGCTTTGGTGGGGATCGTATTTCTGCCAGTGAGAAACTGCGTTTTTTTTTTTTTTCCAACCTTCACCTGGGGGCGATGTTCTCTGAGCTTTTCTGTCCGGGAACACTGCCCTCACCTGCCAATAAATGTCAGGACAAATGATCCCCCTGATGTCACTGATGCTGCGAGGCATGAACCAGTCGTGCCGTGGATCACGGTGGAAGTTGCTGCTCGTCCTTCTCCTGCACTTATGTCCAGCTTTGCTGTAAACCAGGACATGGATGAGGGCTTTCAGCCACTCTGCTCTCCTCATTTTATAATCCCCCCTTTCTCTCTCAATCTCCATGTCTCTGTCATCCACCTCTTTTCCTCCATCCTGCTTTCTTTAATCCATCTTACCTTCTCACAATAGTGAGCTTGAAGTTCTAAAGAGCTTCACTTACCTACTTTAAAAAATATTGGGTTCCTGCAATCTTCTCACTCCATTCCACCCCTTTGATTTTCGTGCGTGCAAAAAATACGCCCGTGGCAGTCATCCAAATGGGCCCTTTGCTCTGGGATCGGCGGCTGACTGTTTTGCACCGCTGTCTGTGCCCCCTTCTTTCCAGGTGGTGGCGTACCACTACTGTCAGGCAGACAACACTTACACCTGTCTGGTGCCCGAGTTTGTGCACAGCGTTGCCGCCCTGTTGTGTCGGGCACCCCAACTGAGTGCCTACAGGGAGCTACTGCTGAAAGAACCCCATCTGCAGAGCATGCTCAGTCTGCGCTCGTGCGTGCAGGACCCAGCGGCCGCCTTCCGGAGGGGTGTGTTGGAGCCACTCGTCAACCTGCGCCAAGGTAAGGCCACACCCCTACTTTTGGATCCAACACCCTCCTGTTTGGTTCCTTCTCGCGTTATTCACAATCGCGATTTTTCCAAGGCTGAAATGCGTTCAGAGCTAAGCAGCCTTAGGCAGATGAAATCATTTTCGGTTGCTTCTGGAACAATCTGTCAGGCCACTTAGATTATTTGAAGCTGTTGTCTTAACGGAAGTATAGGAGCCCTTGTTGAACCTGCAGGTACTGAAGTGATTTAACTGGAGGATTGCTAAATGCTGACTTGGGCCTCCGTAGCTTTTGCGCATGTGGTTTTGGTTAAAATCGGTTTTGTGCGGTCGTGTCTCACTAAAGAGTTTTTCTCAGAAGCATTCCTTTGCGGAGTGTTTTCGTGAGGAGAACCAAACGCTTCAAGGTCTCTTGTGCACGGCACGGCTGGCACCGTGGGTTATTACATTGTTTGTTTACCCTTTATTGAGGGAGCCGTCACAATGGCTGTCGACAAGGAAACCTTCTGTTTTTACGCTGGCAATAGAATGCGGTGCGATGCGATGCGATGCGGGAAACTGGTTGGACGAAGGTGGCCACGTGTGGCACGTGGTTGGCCAGTTGAGCGAACAATGGTAAATGATACTTGGATCTGTGAGAAACAATGCTCCTGCATACATCCAATCAGTAAACCTATAAAGAGAAGAAAGATTGGAAATGTGGAGGTTTTACTCATACTTCCCCCTTCAGGATTTGGCCTCTGATGCTTAATGTGATGGGGCAGCTGGTAGTGGAGTGGTTAGAACCGCTGCCTTTGGATCCAAAGGTTGCAGGTTTGAGCCTCGTCTCCAGCTATAGTACCCTTGAGCAAGGTACTTGCCATAAAATTTCTCCAGGAAAATTACTCTGCTGTATAAATGGATAAATAGTTGTAAGTACCTTAATATTGTAAGTTGCTTTGGATAAAGGTAATGTGTGAAACGGTATACTACTGCTCTCTACTTTTATTAATATATTACTCTCTAATATATCTATTTGATATATTATGTCTAAATTGGTTTCCATAGGAAATTCAGCATAACTTCCAAATAGTAACATCATCATTGGTATTTCCTCAAACCGGCTTTTAGAGAGCAAAGTAAAATCTTGTTCGGAACAAGCAATGTATTAACAGCTATGATTAACTGTGGTATGAATATTGTTGTTAATAATATATGAAATGATCTCAGTTACAGTCCATATTAATTAAATTTGCCATAATAAGGTTTTGCTAGTGTTGGAGCAGATTGGCATGTACTTTACTTCTGACTGACTATCCACCTATATTTGACTGAACATCCAGAAAGGAAGATATCTGAGGAAGACCACATTATCCTGGTGGACGGGCTGAACGAGGCAGAGTTCCACAAACCAGACTATGGAGATACCATCGCCTCATTCATCACCAAAATCATCCCAAAATTCCCAGTTTGGCTGAAGATGATTGTCACAGTGCGGGTCAACCTTCTGGTGAGATTCACAGTCCCCGCTCTAGTTCGTTGGTCTTCCACTCTGTTCTGATGTTAGACGAGTGTCTGTTGGGGGTGTGCTATTCTGTTCCGACACTAGAAGATTTTCTTTTCTCATCTAGTGTCTGTTGGGGAGGGTCTGTTGGCTCTGAATACGTTGTACAATTTTGTTCTTGTTGAGTCAGTGTCAACTCTTGGCAACCATATATACAGTTCCTCCAGCTCTGTCCTCCACTTGTGTCCTTAGGGTAGAAAGGGTTGTCACTGTGATTAAGACCATCCATATAGTTGCTGGTTGTCGTCTTTTTTTTTTCTATTGTTCCGAAAATTGCCGTCTTTTCCATAATTTACTGCTGTCTAATTCTGGTGTCAACATCTCATTGTGGGCAGTTCCCACATTTCCTACACTTACATGCGGGGAAGCTGTCTTTACAGGGTTTCTTTCTATTATAAGCCATCTTTTGCTGCTCGTTTTGTTGCGTTGCAAAAAAATTTTAGGGTGTGAAGAGTGGTTAGTAGGAAGGATCCAGTGCGCTATAACCGGAGAGTCTACTGACTCTGGCATTGACTTGGTCTCTGGAATTTTTTTCTGACTTTGGATTCTGGTCCAGCATTCTGTTGCTGCTGAGAGCTCTCATAGGGCTGTGACAGCTGGTAGCCGTTCTCATGCAAAGTCAAAGATATGTGATTATTCATTTTCGTTTCATTTCTTGCCCAAAGCAGATCACACAAGTTCCATGCATTCATTATCAGTAAGAGCAGTTATCTAGTGAAGGCCGTGGCAATCTGGATTCCATCCTAGGAAATACCAAGCTAAAGACGGGTTCACTCTGAACAGAAAGCCGGGTTATTCGCCCCAACATACTCGAGAGTCATGTTAACTGACCTGGACAGAGTGTCTTTGAGCTGTGCGAAGAAACCATGCTTCCTACAAATGACCCTTGGAAGCTCCGCATAGAGAGAACCGGGTCCACGTTCAAACTGACATTGTTCTTGTACCACCCACATGCATTACAGCTTTACCAACCTGTCCACCTATTCCTTCTACTGAAACTAGCAGGTTGCTGTTTTTACCTCAAACTTGCAACCTATCGGCTGAGTCACCAGTCCTTTGACCTCTCCGCCTCGTGCTTGCCCCGCGGAAGTCTGTTAAATGGATCCGTCTCAGAGCACACCTAATTTGGCTATGCTCATGTAAAATGTGTTCGTTTGACAAGACCGCTGGTCCTGTTCCAGGTGAGGTGCCATGTGATTCCTAACACTGCCGGGGCGGTGTCACACCTTCTATTCTTCGGTGCGAATTTGTCGTCATTTGGCTGAACCGGTAACATCGAGTGCACATTTGGAAACCTGACACCCAGTGAGGGAGCGCAGTGTGAGCGAAGCCAAACAGTGCCAAAGATTTGTCTTTGATCCTGGGGTGGAACAGAGCAAGTCTGGGGAGGTGGCTGGCTGCCACATTCTCCCGTGTCATCGTATCAAAAGCGCTTGATTCCCTGGCGAAAAGGAGTCCGACGTGTCGGACAACCGCGTTAGTATCGCAGCCAGAGGAAGGTGATCAGGTACAGGTGCCCTTTGACCCCAGCATGTTTCTTGCCCCAAGTGAAACTGTGTGAAATCAGAAGGTCTGCAGCATGACAGCATCTCACTTCCACAGGATGAGGGGAGACAGCAGGCTTCTTGCAGAGATGGCCGTCTGCCTGGCGTTTCACGCCAGCAACTTGGCGACACCTCCTCTCCTGCATTATTCACCATCACCATGGTCCTGCTGTTGGCCATTTCCACGGCGATCTGCCCCCCCCACAGCAGTCATGCTTCCCTGCCACCTTTTTCAGTGTTTGTGGTACGAGGCAGTACCCAGAGCATGATCTAAAACAGCATGTGTCAGGAGTGGGGAGGAAGGGAAGTTGTCCCTGCAGGTGGAACCCCAGTAAAGGTTCTACATCTCCTGCTCATAGTTTGCTACACCGCGATGAGTCTATGGTGGCCTGACTGTGTGAAACTGCTCTGTAACAGAACAGGAGGCTGGTCCTCAGGCTCCGTACAGGATAGTAGAACTTTTTATTAGCTGATTATTCTTCGCTGTTGGTGGGGCAGTTAAAAACACAAAAATTCAGACACAGGTAAAACACAGACAATGAGTCAAAGGAGGGAATTTAACTGAATGTTGGGTTCCGTTTTTTACTGAAATTGCAATCTGAAAAGTTCTGTCCGCAGTGCTTCTGCAGCAATAGCTTATGCTAATGTCTGCTTGTCCGTGCCATTGTTGAATGTTTTAGCGAGCGTTCTTCCATTAGAGTGTTGTTTGTCTCCAACAGGAGATCACCAGTCTGCTGCCCTTCTCGAAAATCTCTCTGGACGACTTCCCAGACAACAAGGACATCTGTGACGATCTTAACGCTTACATCCAGTACCGCGTGAACAGCAGCAGGGAGATCCTGGATAATATCTCACTCAACGGCAAGGCGGACCCCGCGGTCGTGGCCAAGGTGAGCGGTCACCTGGCCCAGCGCAGCCAGGGCTCCTACCTGTACCTAAAGCTGACCCTGGACCTGTTTGAGCGCGGCCACCTGGTCATCAAGAGCGCCAGCCTCAAGGTGGTGCCCGTCTCGTTGGCCGAGATCTACCTGCTGCAGTGCAACATGCGCTTCGCCAGCGGGTCGACTTTCGAGCGGGCACGGCCCCTCCTCAACGTGGCGCTTGCATCGCTGCATCCGCTCACGGACGAGCAGCTCTACCGGGCGGTCAACGCCGGCGGTGTGGTGGGCCAGCTGGAGTGGGACGACTTTCGCCAGCGCCTGGACAGTCTGTCCTACTTCCTGCTGCGGCGTCGGGACAAGACACGCATGTTCTGTCACCCCTCTTTCCGGGAGTGGCTGGTTTGGCGGGCTGACGGCGAGAGCACAGATTTCCTGTGCGAGCCCAGGTGAGCACCACAGTGGCGTGATCTTTGGGTTTGATCCTGGAAGCAGAGCTACAGCTTGTAAAAGTTTCAATATTATTCTTCTGGACACATCCTTTATCCTGAATGGACAGAGCAAAAGAAAAAGCTTTAAAAATTTTGATGGACCACGGTCACAGTGTAAATACATGAGCAGCGAGCAGTAAGCAGAGTAGTGGTTACAGCCATCGTTTTGCGATTTACTACGTTCCCACTGTAGTACCCTTGAGTAAGGTACTTACCCTGAATTGCTCCATTAAAAATTACCCAGGTATATAAATTTGTAAATAATTGCTAGCAGCTTAGAGTGTAAACATAACGTTCTAAGTCGTTTTGGAGAAAGTGTCAGCTAGCTAAGCGAATAAATAAATATAATAAAGAACAGAGAGCATGCTGGTCAGTAATAAGTTCCGTTCCGGAGGGTATATTTCACACCACGGGGCTGACAAGTTTATACCTCGGTGTTGTTCGAGCTGAATGCCGAATCGAGTTCAAGGCGGTTGGCCCATGCGCATTGCTTCATTCTCCCCTCCCTCAGAACCCCATACGCCCTGCGTTTCCTTGACTTGTAGAACACAGTTAATACGTATTTCTCAAGGTTGTTCTGTCGTCCTGCATAAACATGACCCTGAGATCAAAGGCTAATTTGGTAGCTTTCTGAAATAGGTTAGCTGTTCCTGCTACTACAGACACAACCTTTTAACGGTGTAATACAGCGGCCTTGTTGCAACATATTAGCTTTTTCTGCTAATGCAGACGCAAATCGTTGATGCTAATGTGCTAATTTTGAGCAATAGGTCGGGTGTTTATCCTAATATAGACCTGACTCTTTAGTCAGATGCTAATTCAGTAACTTCCTGCAAAGGATTAGCTGTTTCTACTAATGTAGGGATAATTTTTAGTCAAAGTCGCTAGCTTCCTGGAACAGTTTAGCTGTTTTGCTAATGTTGACACGACTATTTAGTGACAAGCTAATTCAGTAGCTTTCTGCAAACGATTTGCTGTTTCTGATAATAGAAGCACAATTCTTTAGTCAGGGTCTAATTCACTAGCTTTCTGCAACAGGTTAACTGTTCGTGCTGAAATGGACATAATTCGTTAGTCAGACGCTAATTCGGTAGCTTTCTGCCAAGAGTTCGCTCTTTCTGTAGAGTCTGCGTTCTCCTAATGAAGATGAACATGACAAAGTCCCCAGGCTGTCATTAGGGTTGCCAGCCCCTCCAGAAGGAAATAAGGGACACTTTTGGGTTCTTTGTAGGAAAATAAGGGACAGTGTAAGGGATACTTGGAATTGCTTTGTAGCTAATGTATATGTGTAAAAAAGAAGTCTCTGCTTGATCGAATTAAATGTTAAAATTAATCAGAGACGCATTTAATCAACTTTTAGCTCACTGACATACATGTCAGGTGTAAAAAATAAATTAATTTTAATGTCATGCAAGTCTCACATGCCATTACACACATATCAGTATAGTGTCTGCCTAGGCAATTTATAACACTTTCTAATAAAAATACTGGAAATTGCTCCTTGGGTCTTGTGCATTCGGTCGTTCCATCGATGATTTTCCATGGACGCATCGTTTTACGTCGCATACTCCACCATGGCTGAGAGAAAAATCTCTCTTACAAACTTTCTAGTTCGCCATAAACTCATTCTCCCTCAGTTCTCCATCTCTCATTCTTTTTTATACTTCTCTCATCATTTTTGTTTAGGAGGTGTACTATTAGTAGCCATGATGACATCTACAGTAGTTAGGAGCTACCTGCCTTGACCCTCTCGTGGGGGTGGGGGGGGAGGTTCCCCTCGACCCTCCCTCTGACAGTCGGACTCACACACGCAACACAGCTCTGTTTCACATCCATTTTTGCGATTTGTTTTCCTAATCTTTCAACCCTTTCATGCGAACTGCGAAGTTTATGTATGCAATAAATATATGTAATACATACTTTTAAATGAAGGGGGCGCAGTGGTCTGGGGTTCGAGTCCCACTTGGGGTGCCTTGCGACAGACTGGCGTCCTGTCCTGGGTGTGTCCCTCCCCCTCCAGCCTTACGCCCTATGTTGCCGGGTTAGGCTCCGGCTCCCTGCGACCCCCGAATGGGACAAGCAGTTCAGACACTGTGTGTGTGTGTGTGTGTGTGTGTGTGTGTGTGTGTGTGTGTGTGTGTGTACTTTTAAATGTCTCTGGGTGTGAAAGGTTAAAATACAGGACAAACCACATTTCGTATGGTTTTAATATGGAACGCAACTCACACACACTTTCAGAACCGCCTGTCCCATACGGGGTCACAGGGAGCCAGAGCCTAACCTGGCAACACAGGGCGTAAGGCTGGAGGGGGAGGGGACACACCCAGGACAGGACGCCAGTCCGTCGCAAGGCACCCCAAGCAGGACTCGAACCCCAGACCCACTGGAAAGCAGGACAGTGGTCCAACCCACTGCGCCACCACACCCCCAGAACGCAACTCTCATCCCTTAAATACAGAACAATTCCATATTATACGGGACGGCTGGCAACCCTAGCTGTCATAGATCTCAGCAGGCCCCCGGATCATGCTTGTTATACGTACCATACGTAGCATCAGTGAGCACACAGCGCATGTTCTTTAGCAAGAACCATTCAAATGCGTGAATTAAAAAAGTTGCAAAGTCTACATTATTTGCATGTTCATTTTGCATGTGCATTGTGAACCGCTGAGCTGACTCGTGAATTTGAAATCCAGATATATTTCAATCCATTTTATTTGGCAGAATAGAAAAGCAAGCCGAACGTCGGGATTTTGGCCTCTGTTGCGGCTCTTAGAGTCGACAAAGCACGGCCGAGAGACGGAAGCTTCCGCAGCTTGTTCATTTCCATCTGTCTAATGGCAGCAGTTTAACAGAAGTGTCTTTTCAAAAGATTAAAAGACACCTTGGCTGCGCAGGGCTTTTTAATGCAGCTGCTCACTAACAAACAACAAAACCAGCTCAGCAAGTGAGGAGCGAGGGGCGCGTCGATGCCCCACGACCACTCGCGGGTACGAAGCCCGGCAGTCTCGGTAATCTTTAGCGCTGTTTAGTGAGACGGGGAGATCGGCACGCAGTAATGAACTCCTGCTCGACGAACGCGGCTCTGAGCACACGAGCGTGTTCCTGATCCGTGTCTAAATAAATGTGTTCAAATGACATTGCTTTCGAAGGAGATGTGTCCTGCTGGCTGTGTTTTGCTGCTCGTTATCTCGCCGAAAATGAGGGTAGAGGAACTCGATGGACATCACTGTTGTAATCCCGCATCGAGGAGCATCCGAGTTCCACAAAGGAACGAGGAACAGATATTCGTTTGCTGTCACGGACGAAAGAATTTGTCATTTGTGTATGTGTACTCGTATGGTGCTTCGTGCTTTTGTTTCTGCACTAACTTAGCGTCACTTTTATTTGTGGGGTACGTCCTCCACGCCGCTCATCTAGACTGTGTCTCTCTGCAGGAGCGGCCACGCTCTCATGGCCTTCATGCTCTCGCGCCAGGAGGGGAAGCTGAACCGCCAGCAGACCATGGAGCTCGGCCATCACATCCTGAAGGCGCACATTTTCAAGGTACCTGGGCCGGTCGTGTGCAACGAAGCAAGGGGTGGAGTCAGGAGCTCAACAGACAGCCGTAACTCCACCCACCTGCTCGCTCGGTCGACAGGAAACAGGTTCTTTAAATTGGTTGAAGAACAAGCGTGTGAAGTTACTCACGGAGAATCCTCTGCTGTATCCGTGAGGAGTAACAAGCTTATGAAAGTAAATATCCCTCCTTATAAGCTGCTGTAGGTTATTCAAGGCCAGGGGACAGCTGGTAGTGCAGCAGGTAGACCTGTTGTCCTTGCACCCAAAAGGTCGCAGGTTCGAATCCCAGCTTTAGCTGTAGTACCTTTGAGCAAGGCGCTTACATTGTTGTCCTTTGTGTTTCACTTCTGATGCTAATGCTCTGTTCTTTCCCCCCATTACCTCTCTATAGGGGCAGAGTAAGAAGACAGGGGTATCTTCCAGTGTGTTGCAGGCCCTGTGGATCAGCTGCAGCACCGATGGGTTGTCAGCTGCCTTGTCCTCCTTACGCAACCTCTACACACCCAATGTCAAGGTGAGACCCTCTGAAACAAAGCGAGCCACAATAATGTTATGGTGAGAACCCCACCATCAAGGTGAGCCCCAGTGGCAAGGTGAACACCAGGGTGGCATCCTAAATTAGCACAATGGGTGCTTCAAATCCTCCCCAGCGACAGAATGAACCCCAGGCTGTCTGGAGCGGTGTGTGTCTGCGTGTGTTATCGTCCACAGGAGGTTTGGCTCCGGAGCCCTTATGAAAGGGTAAACCAGCGTGTGACAGAAGTGACAAGATGCCAACATCAATGACGTTAAAGAGGAATAACTCTTGTTCTTCCGTCTTCGACGCGGTCAAGAACACACCTGCCATCTCTAGACACTGTAGGGCACAGCAACAAAATAAAACGCATAACGTACCTTGTGTTTAATAGTGATTTTTTTAAATATATAAGTCATTTGGATAGAAAGGCTTTTTTCATTAAAGTTTAGTGTTTTCACACATACAGGAATCTGTAGCTATTATATCAAGATGTGGTAAGTGTAACTCTGAGGCTGGTGAATCAGACAAGGTCATTTATCCACTGCACGCATCTGTTAAATTTTACAATTCATTAATTCCAGCGATGCTAGGATAAATAAAGGCAAATCTATTTCCCCTGCCTTTTTATACTAACCACAATCCCCTACTGTTTGATCAAGCATTTATTATTAATTTTCTTTATCGAGAGGACGAATGAGGTTTCATACTCCACAGCTGTCATGAGAGCGCGCTCCCGCATTTAATCAGTCTGGAAATTGCAGTCTGGATGCTTGAAGGATCAGATTTATTTTTTTGAATTTTTCTCAAGAGCTGAAATGAGGTGTCATTTATGAGACGGAAAGAGGACAATAAAAGGTTGATAAAGGATGTATTAGTGCATACAGTGCTGCTCTTTCTAGGCCAGTGCAGCACGTTGGGTTAGTGGTGTCCCTCGTGGGTTCAGAGGATCACCACTGGCTCTAGTTGAAGTTGACGCTACTGTTCATGCTAATGTTGATGTTTGGTGAGAGGTCTTTATTAACAGATTCACTTTCACATTAGTGGTGTACCTGCTTGACACTTTCAGTGGAGTCCCAGCTGGGTTAGCAAACTTGCTGCTGGGTTAGTAGGATCGCCATTGCTTCAGTGATGTACCTGCTGATCTTCTTCAGCAAAGATGATGCTGGGTTAGTGGGGTCATTCTTGAGTTAACTGAGTCATTGTGTAGCAGATTCCCTACTGGTGAGTGGAGTCACCTCTCGGTTAGCAGGGTCACCGTCAGCGTACCAAGGTGCCTGCTGATCTTCATCAAAGATGATGCTGGCTTGGTCAATTCCTTGTTGGGTTAGTGGATTCTGTGCCGGGTTACCGACTCACTTCTTGGTTAGCAGAGTCACTATCGCTTTAGCAGTGTTCCAGCTCTACTCCAACAGTGGAGGTGATGCTGGGTTAGCCAAGGACACCAGAAGATGTACAGCGGTTGGTATGCTTCAGAGTACAGAGATTGATGTCGACAGACCAGACCTGGATCATCCTCCTTCAATGGAATCGTTATTTATGGCGAACTCTAAAAAGATCCAAGACCTCACACACTTTTGAAAACCGAGCAGTTTCTATAGTTTAACTTTGGTGGAGCTCCTTTTTTTTTTTAAAATCCTCTCTAAGTGAAGATTTGTTGCCTCCTCGACCAAGAGCAACCATGCCAGTTCTGCTTCTTGCTCATAATAGTGCCCTTACCATTTATCCACTTAGCAGAAACTCTCACCCATAGCAACAGATACAAGTAATTTTTTTAACATACCGCTGAAGGCATGATGCTTCACCATCTTCTGAGATGAATTTTGATGGTGTTTTGGTGAAGGATTCATACCTCTCACCAGAAAGTAAGCGTTTTAAATCAATTTAGTTGTGTGATGTAAAAATGTAATGTTCCCAATGGTAATGACCACGAAGCCACGCCTCTCCAGGTGAGCCGCCTCCTCATGCTGGGTGGAGCCAATGTGAACTACCGCACAGAGGTGATGGGCAACGCGCCGGTGCTGTGTGTCCAGTGTCACTTGGGACACCAGGAGCTGGTCAGCCTGCTGCTGGAGTTTGGAGCAGCTGTGGATGGCACCTCCGAGAGCGGAATGACCCCACTGTGCTTCGCTGCCGCTTCTGGACACCTGGGCCTCGTGCGCATGCTCTGCCAGAAGGGAGCGAAGGTCAGTCGCAGCATATTCACCACTGAGGGGTGCCTACCTGTTGGGAAAACATTGTATCCTGGGTCACTGTGTGGCATCTGCAGGCGTCTCCTCCACATATTCCTTCAAATTGAGGGTCTTGCACCTGTTTTCTTTTACTTTTTAAATCCTGCTCGTCCTACACGGACAAATCACTCAGTGTCAGCTTTGAGTTCAGCTTCATAACCTGCACGAATTTGCCTGTAGGTGGAGCACATAGACAAGAGTGGCCAGTGTGTTCTGGTCCATGCAGCACTCAGGGGCCACCCAGATGTTGTCCAGTGTCTGCTGAGCATGGACTGTGGCCCCGGTGGCCAGCGTGACAACACCGGCCTCAAGAGCTGCACCGTCCAGCAGGCGCTGACAGCTGCCGCCAGCATGGGCCACACCCAGGTGAGCCGCAAGCACGCGTGGCCAACACGGGGGGTGGGAAGGGCAGGCGGGCCTCAACTGACCACGTTCAGGGGTTTCGTGGTGGACCGTTATAAAGATGGCTGGTGCTCGGTGTATAGCTGGTCCAGGTGTGAGAACTTGACTGATTGGCTTAGGCAGCTCTTTATCGACCACCTGGAGTCATCTCGTGTCCGCACCTCCTGCTTTATGTATTCAGCATGCAGGGTAAATATTAGTTTAGCTCATATTTCAGGTTTTGATTCAGTCTCATTAATCAACATTTGTTTTTCCCTGACAGGTCGTGCAGAGCCTGCTGACTCTGAGTAATGAGCACGCCGTGCAGATTGATGGACACGACACACTCTGGGGAGAGACGGGTACGCGTCTTCCAGCATTCCCTGCCCTGAACTCCACTGCGCATCTCTGTGAATCATCATGTCCCCTTCTCATCCACAGCCCGCAGCTATTGTCCAGAAAGCTCTGCCCTACCTGTTTCCACCCTCCTTCGCGTCCCCCGTCTCGGTCTCCTCCTCTCTAGTAGTCGGCCCTCAGCTGGGCTCCTGCTGGCACTTATCTTGATGGAGAGTCATCAGGCCCGTCCGTTCTGAGCCAGCAGTTTTCTCACTCCGGAGCGAAATTGGAGGCACCGGTCCCATCATTCCAGGCAGTGAGCCGTGGGCTGTTTGGGCAGCTATGGGCCGCTCTGGGCCGGGTCCCGCCGTCCGTCCCGCTACATTAGACCTTTGCGTCTGAGCCCCATCACAGCTGGGGCTCCCGGGGACTGTGAATCTATACTCTGTTAAGGGTCTGATGGGACAGTTTAATTGCACGAACACATGAGACACACTCACGTGACAGCACTCCTAAAAATGTGTTTCAAGTTTAGGACTAGAAGGTTGCAGGTCCAGAAGCCATGAGGGGAACTCCTTTTGTTTCCTTAGATGGCTTCTGGAAACATCCCAGTGAAAGAAGGGGTGAGGGATACACCTTGCGTAGACCTGCATGCAAGCATCTCCATGCTGGTTGGAGGGTCGTGTAGCAAACCGGAGGATAAGAGCAGGAGACGAAGGGGTCTGGGACTGGGTGCCCACACATGTCCTGCTGGACATTTTTGTACTATTTTACCCCTTGTATCCCTTAGTTTTACCACAAAATGATAATTTAATGAAAAGCAGCGTTTCTCATGCGACATAATAGGTGTGTAATGGCCAATTCCGTATGTTGCTTTGGAGGAAATTGTGTGTGTAGTAGAAAGACATCAGTACTGCAGGTGTAAAAATTAGTGAATCCCTAGTTGTACTGGTTAAACCAAGTAGGTAAGTAGAATCGGGTGTAAATCAAAGTCATGTATTCATTTTAAGAGTTTATTTTAAGATTTAACGTTTAGATTGTGCAACTTTCTGTTAGTATTTTATGCAAGAATAATGACCATCCTATTCGGTTTACATACCCGGTTAGGCTCTGGATCGCCGCGACCCCGCTCAGGACAAGCGGTTTCGGACAGTGTGTGTGTGTGTGTGTGTGTGTGTGTGTGTGCGCAAAATATTAAATATAGAAATATATAATTCAAAATATTCAATGTATTATCAAAAGCATTTAATATATACAGTATGGTATACATACAGTCCTGAAAATAAATTAAATAAATAAATAAGAAACTTTGCTGTAAGTGGCCTTGCAGAAAAGCATCCGCTAAATGAAAGTTGTGCTTTATGCAAAATACAGAAGCGATATTGTAGCGCTTCTCCGTGTGGTACAAATTCTCAGAGCCATTTATTTTTTGCAGTTTATTCTTTTTATTTGCAACAGTACTCGTGCATGTGATCGGCGACAGGGCCAGGACCTCCTGCTCCATCAGCGACCGCTTTCCCGGGTGCAAACAGGACCCGAAAGTCTTGCCACCCATCACCTAGGAGACGTCCTCTGGCCTGGCAGGTGTTTCTCCTGCCAAACGTGCCGAAGGGCCTCGCAGCCCATTATCTCCAGGGGTCAGGAGGTCTCCACTTTCCTGTTTAATCTCAGCAACGCACTGTAGCTCCCGCCAGGGAATACGAACGGCTCTTCTGGATACTCTGGGTATTATTTATGTATGTCAAATACTGCTACCTGCCTTTCATTAAACATCACAAACCCTGCTAAGTACCTCGCTGACTCTCCAGGGGGCTGAAGACAGATGGGCTGTTTGCCCAGCAGTGGAGATCCTGCTGTTTGACTGCTCGGTTGCTAACCTGTAGACCGGATGAATGGCAGCCCTTCATCCGTGCGCTTTTGGGATGGATTTATACGGTTCTCCTGAACCGGGGCACTGAGTGGGACCCTGAGTCCTGCTTGTGCAGCAGATGCTTGCGAGGTGTCCTTCATTATAGCACTTGAAAGTCCTGTCTGTTCAAAGTCACTTGGTCATTAAACATTTCATTTGCAGCCCTGTTGATTCATCAGGGATGTTGTGTCACGCACCGCCGCGGTCGCAGGTGACCTTCTTGTCCTGGGGGGGGCGGGCGCCACACTGACCTGCAGCAGGGAGGACCCGCCCGTCGCCCTGATGGAGCCGCTAATGAGGGCATATTGAAGCCTAATTGCCTGCGCCTGGCAGTGGCGGGGGGCGCCGGCGAAGACCTCACTCCGTTCAAGGAGACGACTCGATACAAATTGCCTGAGCAGTCGAGGCTGGCGCTTCTGCGTAGGCAGATGTGTCATTTTTAGGAAGCTCTTTGATTTTACACGGTCGAGCCCTCAACTCCAACATTCACACTCATGTTTAATGCAGGCGCAATTCTCAGCTGGTGATGAAAATGCCAGCAGGAGCGCTGAGTTGGCAAGTCTCTCGGCCACGTGCAAGACAGGGCTAAAGACTGATAACGGTCTCGCGAACGAGGGGTCATCTTCAACGACGCATGTGCTAGTAAACCCTTGGAAATCGATATCACAGCCACGTTATGGAGACGCTGACCTTTAGGGAAGGGATTCAGCAGCATATGGCTGAATCAGCCAGCAAAACATGCCACCATTTGCCACTTTTTTGTCTCTCGGTCAGCTGGTACTTACTGTGGACATGGAGCCCAGAGTCAGTCATGAGGTCTTGATGTCGTGGTCCTACAGTATTGAGGAGCAACGGTGACGCATCGGATGAAATTCTGGGAAACGTTGGTGGGTGGGAGGTGTCCTTGACCGAGGGAGCTGAAGAATATATTTGTCCACATCTTTGTCTGCAGCAGACACTGGCGTTTGATGGATAGACTGACAGGTCTTCACCTGACAGACTCATCTGTCATCAGTCACTCACCTATTGATTTCCTCTGGGTCTCAACCCCCCGCAACTGGCCTGTCCTCTGAAACTCAGTCGGGACCTGTTAAATGTCACACAAAGGAAATCACGGTGGCACAGCAGGTAGTGCTGGTGCCTTACAGCTCCCGGCCTGTAGGATCGGATGCAAATCCAAGCCAGTCGGTATGGAGTTTGCATCTCCTCCCCGTGTTCACATGGGTTTCCTCCACATGCTCAGGTTTCCTCCCACAGCTCAAAGACATGCATTTCAGGTCAACTGGTGACTGTACATTGCTCACAGTGTGTGAGTGTGAGTGAATGAGTGTGTATGATTGCCTTGAACTGGTGTCTGTATGGGTTGTACCCTGCTCCACGCCCAACGCTTCGAGGACAGGCTCTTGGCGACTGCAACTCTGCACTGGACAAGCAATACCTGACACTTTTAGAGACAGCGCATGTTAAAAACAGGAGCAGCATTTCTTCTAGGAACCTTCAGCAGATCACCCGGTGTTGTGATGTTATTATGGCTGCTTGGTCCAGGGACAACCTAAAAGGGCCGGTTTGCAGTGCTTCATGTTTGTTGGAGAAATTAATGTTAGTATCCTTTATTACGATCCACCAGGGCCCCTTCCAGGACTAGATCTTCAGCAAAAATATTTGCTTTAAAGTCCAAATCCATAACTTTGCTACCTTCTAGTCCCAAGTGCACTTTTTTCTCTCTATTCTCCACATATCGTTGAGAAGGCACTTTATTCTGCACTTCTTAAGCACTGAATGAACATGATGCCACAGGTCATGTTGCTCCTCGGAGTAGGCTGCGTCTTTAGAAGTCTTGCTTGAGGTTCTCTTTTGAGGATTTCGGCCGACCCTTCCTGTAGGTGACCATCAAAAGCAGTCAGCCTGGAAAGACTCATCAAAAAGCCATTATGACGTGATGTGCCAAAGACTCCATATTGTCCATAACATTTTGTGTAACAGGGATGATGCGGCACCTCCACGTTATCTTAAAGGGCCGCTAGAGTCTGTTTTGGAGCTACAAATCAATAAAAAGGTCTCCTAAAAGCCTTTAGCTTACCTGAACATAAAGGTTATTTCAATTCTCTGAGTGGATCTAACAACTTCTCTAGGGCATGTTTTGCATGCAGGTGAGGTTGTGAGTGATTTTTATGGCCCTCGACGGCCGGGGGACGGTACAGTCGACGGGTGGAAGTCTTGGGAGCCTCGCACTGTAGATTGAGGTTAAAGACGAGGATAAGAACACCGAGTACAGGGCCTCGAAGGCTTTATTAAAGATCAAAGGCTTCCCTGAGCTCCGTGAACATCTGAAAATGTCACTGGATAATGTCATCAGCTTCCTTCAGTCTCGGCCTGGCTGGTTTTCACCTTGGTTGTTCTTTAGTCTTTCCAAACTTGGCTTGTTACGGACCCTTGTTGTGGAATGTTGCGATTCAATGTTATGGGTCGAAACAAGCCCTTCTGAGCACCCCCGATGGAGGCTGGAAATCACACGGTGGAATGTGAGATGGTCCACAAGAAGGAGCTCTTAAGACATCACGTCACCTCGTACTGGCTGATGCTGGCGCACACCTGCTGCCTGCTGTTTGTGTCCATCTCCTTGATGTGTCCTGAGCCGCTGTCTTCTCAAAGCGTCCGTGGTGCTCCGTACATGTCCAGTGATCTGCTCCCCTGTCCACTCTCCAGCTCTGACGGCGGCCGCAGGTCGGGGGAAGCTGGAGATGTGCAGGTTCCTGCTGGAGCGGGGAGCTGTGGTGCAGCAGGCCAACCGCAGGGGAGCGTCACCGCTCTTCTGCGCCGTGAGGCAGGGCCACTGGCAGGTACACACAGGGAGCCATGGGCCAGTGGGGGTGGGGTCACCAGTTTCCTGGGACTATCCTCAGAGATGAGAGTCGATGACAAAGATACGTACGGCAGACCTGAACAGGTCGATACAGAATTCTACCGAGAACCAAGGCTGGTTTGCAGAGCGATGTCCTCTTGTTTCTGATTGATGGAGAAGAAGGGTTCAGGCTTAGGAAAAGTAACTATATACTCAGCAGATAATTGAAATTGATGGTTTTTCTTCTCATCTTCGCTGGTCCCATCTCGTTTTTCTCACTCTGCCCAGATTGCCGAGCTCCTCCTAGAGCACGGAGCAGACATCAACGTCAGCGACAGGCACGGGCGAACCCTCCTGATGGTGGCTGCTAGCGAGGGTCACCTGAGGACCGCCGAGTTCCTGCTGGCTAAGGGTGAGTGTGGGGTCAAAGGGCATTGTTGGCAGTGTATCATCAGCAGTGCTGAAATTAGCATCAGTCCAGCCATCACTTGTGGAAAGAGTAGCTTCTGACGGCGACTGTCGCTGGCGTTAAACCTCAACCGCTCCAGAAGAGTAACCTAACTGCACTGGTGAGCCTATGCAAAGCAAAGTGATGTGGCTTCTTGTGAGGAAACAGCTGATAGGTGCCTACACCCTGTTCCCAGGTGCTTCTGTGATGTCCACAGACAAGGAGGGCCTGACTCCTTTGAGCTGGGCGTGCCTGAAGGGACACAAGGATGTGGTGCAGTTCCTGGTGGAGAAGGGTGCGGTGGTGGATCACTCGGACAAGAACGGGCGCACCCCCCTCGACCTGGCCGCCTTCTACGGCGATGCTGACATTGTGAGCGATGAGCATAATAGATTCCATTTAGATGACTGTGGCTCCGCCCCTCTGTCTGATCGGTCGATCTCACTGAGGCTGGGACTTGAGCTCTGGTCCGCTAGCTGAGCTCTTAATTTACAAGCCAGTACCGGTTCCGTGATTTAATCAAAGACAATTTTCAAATCTCATTAAAGGGATCGTTTTGATGTGGTCAGTGAATGACCAGGTCGTTGGTTTAAGATCCGGATAAAGGACATGTTGTTGTTCTGTTCTGAGAGAAAGCATGTCCTCCAATGGATGAAACGTAAGCTGAGGTGCGTGGGATAAGTGCAAGGTGCAATTTGCAACTGGACTACACTGGGCTTAGCCGCGCTTGTTGGTTGTAGGTTCGTTACTTGGTGGAGAGGGGCGCGGTCATCGAACACGTGGACTACAGCGGGATGCGGCCGCTGGACCGGGCCATCGGCTGCCGGAACACGTCTGTGGTGGTGACTCTGCTCAAGAAGGGGGCTAAGCTGGGTGAGTCGCAGCCATGGGGCTGTGGATCTCCGCCCGGGTGTATGCAGTGGGTAACCAAAGAGTTCTGAGCGACACGTTTCACTGTGTCGTTGATGCTCTGTGAAGTTGCACTTGATATCCTTCCACCTTCTCGCCTGTCTGTAATGCCTCATCTTCTGCTTTCTCTTACCTGCTTTCAATAATGCCTCGATAAGGCTACAGAACGTCTCCATATGACCGATCAGGTACAATCTTTAGGTAACTTTAACCCGCACCCATTCCGGCCTCAGTGACCCCCTCCACTGGGGGTGCGAGGAACTACGGCCTGACCCTGTCCATTGTCTGTCCGCAGGCAACGCGGCCTGGGCGATGGCCACCTCCAAGCCCGACATCCTTATCATCCTCCTTCAGAAGCTCATGGAAGAAGGAAACATGCTGTATAAGGTGGGCAGGAGGAGACGGTCGACTGGGGATGTTCTCAGGTCGGTCAGAACGCGGGTGCTCGCTCGCACCACTCACGCGCTGCAAACAGGCTGCTGAGCCGCATTAGCAATGGCTGCGTTATTAGTGCGGCTAAAAATAGAGATGTCATCCTAGGAGTGACCTTCAGCATAATTAGGAGAGTTAGTCACCCACGGCCGATTCCTACATTCGGAATAGCTGAGAAGAGCCTTCGGGGGGGCACTGCGCGATATCTTGGCTTTCTCACAGAGACGCTGCGCTAAGCGCTTGGACTTTTCGTCATTTTCCTAATTAAACAAGGTCATTTAACCGTAGCTACCGCCCCGGCATATTTGGAATTCCACCATAAAGCGTAGAGGTGAGGGAGTCGAACCCGTCTGGGTGTCTAGTACCATAAATCCTTTTTTCCTGTTAAATAACGCACATTACTCCCGAGGCAAGGTGTGTGTGGCCGACCTGAGTGCGGAGATGCTTCTCAGCGCAGCAAAGTGTCAAATGGAACGTGAGGGCAGGGGCAGCACAGCACTTGGGGATGCGGACGGCTGGATGCGTGTGTGTGTGTGAGAGAGAGACTCCACCTCTCTATCTCTGTCTACCTCAGAAGGGGAAGATGAAGGAGGCGGCCCAGCGGTACCAATACGCCCTGAGGAAGTTCCCCAGGGAGAGCTTCGGGGAAGACCTGAAGGCCTTCAAGGACTTGAGAGTGTCACTGTACCTGAACCTGTCTCGCTGCCGCAGGAAAACCAACGTAAGCTCCTCTCCCCTCTCCAGCTCCAAACACACTCCCTTTCCCCCGACGTTTGGGTCACACCATATAGCACTGTGCAGAAGGAAGGGCATTCTGGGTAGTGCGGCCCTGCGGTGTAGTAATCGCAGCAGGGAACATTGCCTTGGAAAGCCTGCTGCGATGCCCCTTTTACCGCATCTGTCTGATTGAATGCCGGAGACTGTAAAATATCACCCTATAAAAGGTCTACGAAGCAAAACATAATCATAATAATTTAACATGAAGGGTCTCCACTCCAATATACCGTAGTAGTCCAGAAAGCACAGATTTCGCCAGAGGCGAAATGGGCTTCTGCTCTGCTGAGTTATGCCACTGGCTGGTTGGGTACTGCTGTGGTCAGGCCAGTAATAGTGACGTCGACGAGTCCACGCAGCTGCGGCCCCGGGGTACGACGGGCGGTCAGGAGTCACAGCACTGTTAGGTGGCACAGCGCTTAGAGATGTCAGCATTTCAGTATTTGACCGCCCTGGATTCAAAACCCTCCTCCTGCTGTTTTACTCTCAATCAAAGTACTTCTCTTAAACATATACAGTAAAAATTACCCTGTGTAAATCATTGTAAGTAGCATAGTGCACAAAGCTCACACTAGAGGAATAAATGAAGAACTAATAATAGGAGGGAATGGCCGCCACAGCGGGAGGTCTAAACGGCACGTCGGCTCTGCCGCCACTCCTGGGGAAGCAGTTAAAGCGTTACTGAAAGGGAGCTAAAGTGCAGAAGAGACTATAGACTGTCCGTCAAGTCTGGCATGGCTGATACGTGACTGATGACCATGCTTTGAAGTGATGACCTCAGGTCCCGAGTTCTTTAGTTAATTCACTCATTAAAAACATCCAGTGCGGCTGACAGCCATTAACTGTCTAGTTAATCCACCCTCGGTCATTTAATGCTTATTTTGAGCGGAAGAACATTTACAACGGAGGATATATTGCATGAGTGTGGAAGTTTCCAGAATGTAGCTCCGATACGGCGCCCACCGCAGCCCTTTCACGTTGACCTTTGCCTCCCCCGACAGGACTTTGGAATGGCCGAGGACTTTGCGACCAAAGCTCTGGAGTTGAAGCCCAAGTCGTATGAGGCGTACTACGCCCGAGCCAGGGCCAAGAGGAGCAGCAGGTAGGTTACATTTTGAGATCGTAATGAGCGTGACCGTGCCACGCATTGGCCCCGTCCATCATTTACTCTCTAACACACTCTGTTTCTGGACCCGCCCACAGGCAGTTTGCAGCAGCTAGGGCGGACCTGCACGAAGCGGCCAAGCTTTGTCCCAACAACCGTGAGATCCGGCGGCTGCTGGCTCGCGTTGAGGACGAGTGCCGCCAACTACAGCGCGCTCAGCAAAGGCAGTCGGTGGCACCGGCGCAGGGTCCCGAGTCCGACCACGAGGAAGAGGAGGAAGGCCCGCTGGACACGAGCGAGGACAGGGATGACGGCCAGCGTGCCACAGGGCCGGAGGAAGTGGAGGAAGCCACAGGCTGGCCTCGGGGAGTTTGTTCCCTGAATAGGACCCTTCCGGATTCACTGGGCCCTTCCCGGCAGGAGGCCGCACCCGGGTCGCCCCCTGGTCTGGAGGCGCTGCAGCCCACCCAGGAGCCGCTTCCTCAGCAGGGCCTGGTGCTCCAGCCGAGCCGACAAGCCCAGATCATCAAGACGAACCAGCATGTGACTTCGCTGCAGGGTGGATCCCGGTGCGGGAGCAAAGCCCAGTCCCAGTATGGCCCCTCCAGTCCGGTGCCCAGTCGTCACATGTCCTGCACGCTGAGAGCAGCCCCAGGAATGGACATCGGTCTGCCCCTGCCTGCCGACGAGGACTCTGGGCCTGGCTTGGCCAGTGCTGTCCACCGCTGCGATGCAGAGACCCATCCTCGCCAGCCGTCTGTTCCTTCCTCGGACGTCCCCATCCAGTCCGGAAGCATCAAGGTGTCCAGCTCCACCAGCAGCCTGGCCTCCAGCGGCAGCCTGTCGGACAGCGGGCGACTGCGGGGCTCTGGGGGACTGACTGAGCACAAGCCTCGCCCCTTCATGGGGATCATGGACAAGACCGCCCGCTTCCAGCAGCAGCAGCAGCAAACGACACCCATGCTCCCTCGCAGCCGGCAGAGCCACTCGGCCGAGGGCCTGGTGGTCCACGCGGCACCATCGAACTGCGAGCGGCCGGACGGTGGAGCAACCAACGCACGCCACGGCAGTCTGCTCAACGGCACCCACGTCAGGGAGCTCGCCGAGAGGTTCTGCTGCGCAGATCCTGCCGCGTCGCGTTCCTTCTCAGACGGCAAGTCCAAACAGCCGAGCCTGGGCCGTGACAATCCCATCATGCACGCTGCTGCAATGAAACCAAAGCGACCCTTTATAGAGTCCAACGTGTGAGTCCAACGTCCTTCAGCCACGGCCATCTTTGACGCCTCCACAACCACTCTTAAAGAGTAGGGCCAAAGTGGACCCTCTTTCTCACACCTCCCTGGTGGTTGCTGGGTTTAACCCTTAGCTGACTTGCCTATGTGTGATTCCTGGAGAATACGAGGACTACAGACAGTCCACAGGTATTATTACTCTGTCCTTGCAACACATGCAAAGGCCCGTTGCTTTTGAGCTGCGAGAACGTACGCTTACCACGGTGCACAGAGACGACCAGAGGTGGTGCTTTCACAGCCAATGCCGACATTTTAGATGCTTGCAAAGACTGCGACGCCGTGCGTCATCGCTGAAATAAAAACTAGGCGCGTCCTTCAAGACCAGACATGCAAAGATCAGCCTTGCTTGTAGCGGTAAGGTAAATAAAATTTATGGGTAAAGTTGAGTGGAAGGGAGGAGGCCTTGCCATAGAAGGCCATTCTCATACTTTGGCAGGAATGTTGAGAAATTGTCTTTTTTGTTGTATATATTGATATAATGTCTTCTTTTAAGGTCAATGTCATCGTGGTTGAGTCATACATGCCCGATATATATTTAGGATTTATTTCTCTTTTCTTTCTGCACTGTTGTGGCTCCAACAGCCTCGAGAGGTCAGATGTTTGTATCGTCAACATCGCATTTAACATGGCATTCGATGGAATCCTTCCTCTACCTGCTTGTTGCCATCGACCTTAATTTATTTATCGCTCTCGATGGGCCCGTCAGCTGTATAAGCAATATACTTTCTATAGTTTATTTTTGCACAGTAAGAGGACTTCTGATCTCAGATGAGATGCTCTGTTGAGGTGGAATGTGGGTGCAGTGCATGCTACAGGGGCCCTTTGTACGGAAGGGAGCGGAAAGGGGTTCGAAGGGGTCGGGGTGTGGTCCCGGGGCTGGTTGCTACACTATCGCTCCGCATCGTACGCCGTTTTCAGTGTCGTGAAGCTCTCTTTCCCGATGTCAAAAGCTGTCAAAGGAAAATACTGCCACGCCAACAAGGGGGAATTAAAAGTTGTGCTGCAAAGACGGTCTGGATCTGGTTTCTGTGGGTATCCTGGGACTTGGGCAACATGTTGTTGGAATGGATCTTTTTCACACAGTTCCAGGTTCTTTGGAGTCTCCATAATAAGGCACAATAAGCTGAAAAGGGTTTATTACACTTCTGCAGAGTCTCCATAGATGTTACTCCAGTGCAGACGGCCACCTGGCCGCAGTCTCCCCATCACGCTTGTATACTCCCATATCCATATAGCTACCATGTGAATCCTCCTGAACTGAGGAGATCGGTATTCCAGAAATTTTCTTGACAAATAAAAGGGAAAACATCAAATAAGATATAATAGAAATATAATGGAGTTCAAATAAAGGACGAATATTAATGCTATGATGATGAATGATGCAATACAGAGTAAACAATGAAAGTGTGAGAAAAAAACAGTAAGTGCCCTCCAACAAAGTGTAAGGTTCGACTGATGCGTTTTCACATTTATTTACATCTCACATGCAGCACAGCCTTCAATACCAGGAATTACTTGCTGAAGTTTAAAGGAGGCCGGGTGAGATGATTTGCACAGTAAAGACTGGTTTATTCCCAGCAGTTGCTCTCAGGTAGGATTTTTGTATCACTTCCGAAATGTACATCCCCCCTATTTTACAGCTCGAAGCTTTGATCTTGTTTGGCCCACCAGGTGGGTCCTGCAAACCTGAGCCATACAGTCGAAAATCACATTTGAACCCCATCCCTGTATTTGTACGTTTCTCCAAGCACTTACAGTCCCGGTTCTTCTCCTGCTTTAGTCTGATCCCACCAGAAAGCACATTTTTTGTAAAGCGCTTACGTACCGTAGTAAAAATACGTCGGATGTGTTGCATACAGAGGCAATTTAAAATAGCTGCTTTAAAACAAATGCTGTAATGGTGTGACAGCAGTTCAAGGAAAATGTCTCACAGCACTTTATTACATTTTTAATGGGTTAATTGAGGCAATTCATCCCGTCCCATTGAATAATGTACTGATATTAGCTGTCGCAAGGTCTTTCCCAGTACATCCTTACACCCCTCCGACAAACATCACAGACGTAAAACCGGGTACAAAGAATGGCATCAAACATAACCATAATTAATGTGATCAACTTTTCATTCACTTAATAAACACATATTTTAGAGCCTGCAGAGGATCCATTCCTCAGCGGGACGAGCCATTAAAACTAATCGATGGCAGCTTGACAAAGATCATTGTGACATGCTGTGCCACTCAAAGTCATGCATGTCACTTTCTGGGGACAGAAGAAATGCTGGAGCACGAGATGCGAAGGTGAACGTGTCCCACAATGTGTGTGTGTGTGTGTGTGTGTGTGTGTGTGTGTGTGTGTGTGTGTGTGTGTGTGTGTGTGTGTGTGTGTGTGTGTGTGTGTGTGTGTGCGCGCGCAGCGCCATCTAGTGGCAACATGTAAACATTCATTTAATACAATTGAAATATACAGGCGTCCCCGGTATACGGACCGAATTAACCCCAAAAATGGTTTATTAATAACTGGATATGGCGACTGCAGTTCATGCAATAATTTTAATTAAGTGATTTTAACAGAGATGTTTGCACATGTAATTTAAGTAAATCACACCACATACATGTGCCAATCACTCTTCTGGGAGGGTCTTTCTGACTCGCACCCGTGTGTGTGTGTGTGTGTGTGTGTGTGTGTGTGTGTGTGTGTGTGTGTGTGTGTTACATTTATTTATTTAGCATATGATATTCTCCAAAGCAACTTACATTTACACAGCTGAGCAATTTTACAGCAGCAATTTAGGGTAAATGGCTTGCTCAAGGGTACTACAGCTGGAGGTGGGATTCAAACCTGCAACCTTTGGGTTCATCTACTACAGTACTGGCTGCTCCGGCTGAAGGTTCTGCGACCGCACTGAGAGCTCGACTACCACATGGGATTCTACACACACCGCCAGACAGTTATTTATAGGCTCAGAAGGAACATTCTAAAGCCTATAATATAAACCAGACTTTATTTTAACACACTTTATTAATCTTCAAAGGAGGAATGAGACTTGTGGCAAAGCTTATAATTATGGAAATATAACCTTGTGGAGAGATTATGCTCACACAAAGTGTGTATTGGGAGTGCTCGGGGTGACGGAACTGACACTTGGAGACAAAAGCGAAATTACGATGAACTACTGTGCTGGGAGCCGTTATTAGGCTCCTCTGTCGAAAAAACCTGTAGGGTTCAGGCGAAACTCCCTCTACTGCCTCAGAGTTCTTTCGCACCTCTCAAAAGCAGTTCTATGGGCATTTGAAGTAAAGGAGCAGCTGAGCTCGAATGTCTTCTCACCCCGCCTCCAAGTGCAGCGAGAGAGCACAACCAGCAGAGGGCAGTACTACAGAAGCACAGCTAACAGCCCAACACTCACCCCATGCGGATAAAGCAAGCATCACCCACGGACACGCCACTAAAGGATAAGACAGGAACTACTACTTGCAACTAACAAAACACTACAGTAGTATCTGCACTCATTTTACTACTGTAAAGAACCAACCACTCAGAACGTGTCCTTTCCCTCCTTACCTCCCGAAAAAGAAAGGAACGATCATCAATGATAAAAGACTGTGGGAAAACTCCCATGATCCTTCATCCGCTTCACGCTCAGGAAAAGACACCGCATCTCATCCTCGTGGTTGGCGCGACCAATCAATTTAGAGACTCATTTCACCAGTCGGGAACTATAGAAATGATCCCTGAAAGTATAGTCTTAACAAACGAACGGCAGAGCCCGGGACCCCTATGATGTCACAGCGCGACCCGCTCACGGTTGCCCTTTCACTGCCCTCCCCTATCCGGACCCCCCCATTGATCGCCATGTCCTTCGTCCACCAGTAAAACAAATCGGACAAGAGGACTCAATATTTCCGATAATTCATAATCAAAGAACTCGTAATTAACATAAATGAATATGTAAAAAGTTCAATTGTTTCGTTTTTTCTTCCAAGTCTCTATTTAACCTAAACCCCTCCCCTCAAACACACAAAAAGCACATACTGAGCGAGCGCGAACAAACTACGTCACAAAACGACTAACAAATTGAAGGTGCTCGCCGACAAAACCAAAGTAAATTCGTTAACACTACAGCATAGTATTTCTGTTTAGTGTCAACTCACCCTTACAGTTTAACTTATTAAGAATACTACTCCCCAATGTAACATATTTCTCAAAAAATCAGTTTGATTCTTATATTAAAACGTTTAAAGAACCAACCACTCAGAACGTGTCTTTTCCCTCCTTATCTCCCGAAGAAGAAAGGAACGATCATCAATGATGAAGAACTGTGGGAAAACTCCCATGATCCTTCATCCGCTTCACGCTCAGGAAAAGACACCGTATCTCGTCCTCGTGGTTGGCGCGACCAATCACTTTAGAGACTCATTTCACCAGTCGGGAACTATAGAAATGATCCCTGAAAGTATAGTCTTAACAAACGAACGGCAGAGCCCGAGACCCCTGTAATGTCACAGCGCGACCCGCTCACGGGTTGGTCAATACGTCTTCGCGAGTTTGCGTTAACTTTACTGTTGTCGTTTGCGTACCCGATGTCTCGGAGAACACGATAAAATTTATTTAGAAATTATTAGGAATGACAAATCAGTTGAACAGGAAGAGGCTTCAACTGCCCAGAATGCTCCTCGTCAATTTGCATATGACGCACTAAAGCAAGCCGCAATACGCGAGGTTTCACTGAAAGTCATTTCAGGCAACTCTGAGGAAACTCACAGCCTTAGCGATGTGATTTTTATGACTTTACTACTTGCGGTGTCGGGTTTTAGTGGCTACATTAATTTATGAGACCAACGTGAACACTCGTATCACCTTATGATGCAGACGACGTTCGTTTCATTCTCCAGACTTCTTTAAATGCCACCGAGGGAAACGTCATGTTCGGACCTCGTGTCCGAGCAGCACGTGCCCATCGGCACGAGAGCGCGCGTTCAGTTGAGCACATTTATTGTCACGCTTGTTGTTCGCAATAACGAGAGCAACTGAATGAGCAGAGCAATACTCGTCGTGTTTGGTGAAATCAGCAAACGTATAAACTATTTAACGAATAAACACGAAGAGTTTCAGTGCAAACAGCAATTTCTCGAAGCTTGATATTAAAGAGTCTGTACTTATGGTGTGTCAGAGCTACGAATGTTACAGTATTTTTGTTTTTTTTTTTAAATAAATGTATGAAAGCCGGACGCACAGGAAGTAAATGAATCAGGAGCTAGGTCACGTGACAGCGCTTCCTGGGTCACAGGCCGTGACCTCAATGATGCTAATCCAAAAGAATAAATCCTGCTTTTGGCCCTAATGTCACGCGTTTCTGTATTTCATAAACATTTTTTCTAACACGCCACAATGTTTTAAATTCCTAGTCCTCCATCTTGCGGTTCCTTTCAGACCGATTTCCACCCCTAACGCTGGCAAATTTGTTAAAGCGATCATTTGGTTTAGCTAAAATTGGCAAAAATTATCTTCTCAGAGATATTTAAGTGTAAAGTTCTACAAGAGTGATAAACGTAATGATAGTTTTTTGGGGTCAAAGTGGAAAACAAAAAAAATTCCAACAAATTTTAATGGGCCACCAAGTCCCACCATGGTTCTGAGGAAAGGCCTGCTGATCTTCAGCACCAAGAGAAGATCTCCACTTTGTGACTTTGACTTTGCTTTCTACCTGACGAGACCCCTTTTTCAGCGTGATGCCTCAGGGCGCGACAGCCCCCCCCCGACGTGCCGTAGAGCCGCGAAGCCCAGTAGTCCATGAGAATAAGAACAAGATGCATTTGGTGTCATTGAAAACACTGGGACCCTCTGAAGAAGATTACAGCTCCAGCTCTGCAGGATGTCTGAGAAACAACCCCTTTGATCCATTCAGACATTAGAACTGTTTTCTGAAATATATGAATAATAAAAAAAAAAAAAGCAGCTTTTTAAGTAACCTTTATTGGTGTCGTATTTTTAGTAAAGTTTTTGTTTCCCCCCCCCCCTTATTCTGATATTATGCATTTGTCGGGTTCCATTCACATTAAATAAATCAACATTTCAACATCTCAATCTTTTCGGGAGAAAAAAAAAAAAAAAAACACTTTTGAGAGGACATGTAACAGTGGTCCTTTTGACAGATGTATAATTATTAAAAATAAATAAATAAATAAAAAAATTTTTTAAAAAATCAGGAAAAACATTCATCTGCATCTCAGTTGTTCTGATAACGACAACAAACGGACTATATTGTATTGTGTCGACTTCATAATCTTGCCTCTCTCTGACGCACGCACGCACGCACGCACGCACACAAATAAAAAATAACGCTGCTACAAAAAGAATGCTACATCGTTCAGAATCACAATATATTTAAATAAAATGACTTCAAGTACTCTTGGTTCGGTACAAAAACAGTCTGCTCGCGGGGCCTCCGTGGGACTGTGATACACCCTGCGCCGCAGCAGGCCACGCTCTTGAGGTTGTGTGAGTGTGTGTGTGTGTACACGAAGAACACTGAGCATCATTTTAAAAAGAGAAATTTTTTTTTTTTTTTTTTTTTTAAAAATCACACCTACTACACCCTGTTCGAAAGGCAGGTGACATCGAGCTGATGAAGACCACAGTGACTGCAGAGCAAATGCACTGTACAAGTAACAGCATATTTACCATCTCTTTAATACTAACATAAAATGCTACAATCCTCCTAAGGCATAAACTATATGAGATGTCTGGAACAGTATGTACACATCATACATATTTCAAGTGGGACTTTATATTAACATTAATGAACATTATATACACACACCACTGCTGTTTCACTCTTTTACAACCATGTAATGAAAAAGCCCCATTTTATATATATATATATAAATATATATAAAATGTTAATATATATATACACATATGCATATATATATATATATGTATGAATGAATGTATGTATGTATGTAATATAATAGTAGTTTTACAGTATTTACCATAATTAATGTTGTGGATCCCTGGAGACACTGAAAGGTGTAAACAGAATTTCATTTTTCTTGGCTTTGTTTCACATATAGAAAACATTCCTTAAGATTTTAAAGCAGTTTTTTTACCATTTCTTCCTTTTCATAGAAAATGAAGACTGGAGCTTTTCTGTTTTACTAATAATTTAACAAAAAAAAAAAAAAAAAACTTTAATACATTCACTGTAATATTAACGGTAAAGTAGAAAAAAAACATACACATATAATATAGAGTGTTATTCTCACAATAACACCCCCGTTGGTGGGAAATTCAGTGCGGTTTCGTCTAGGAATTCATATTGCACTAAGACAGGCCCGTCTGGTCCTCTTTGGGTGCGTGTCCCTGTTCTGTCCAGTCCGGAGCTGCATGATGCTTCAGGTGACCATGTGAGTGTTTGTGCCCTGGTCTCTGAAGGGGTTCCTCGGAGCGAGGTGCCCTCGGGTTGCTCCCCCGTGAAGACCCGTCCCAGAAAGACAGGTCAGAGCTACAGCTCAGTTCATCTTCAGCAGCTCCATCCATCTTCTCTCGAAGAACCTCCTCATGTTGTGTCCGGCTCGTCCGATCTCGGAGTTGTCCTCGTTAAACTTCTCACAGTTGTCGAAAACCAGGTTGACGTCGATGATGAACGTCTCGAGATTCTGGTACCTAATATGGGAGAAGAAAAGAATGACGTCACTCAAAAGGGCACATTTTTAATAAATGTGCCATAACTGAATGAGTGAATAAAGTTTTCCACAACCTTAATTACATTTAATTATTTAGCAGACAATTTTCTCCAAAGCAACTTCCAGTGAACTCTATGCAGTGTTATCAGCCCGCACACCTTATTCACCGCGGTGACTTACACTGCTAGATACACTACTTACAATAGGTCACTCATCCATACATCAGTGGAACACACACACTCTCTCTGTCACTCAGACGCTATGGGGGAACCTGAACAGAATGTCTGTGGAGTGTGGGAGGAAACCAGAGCACCCAGAGAAAACCCACGCAGACAACATGCAAACTCCATACAGACTTAACCCACATCCTCTCGCACCACCCAGGCGCTGTGAGACAGCAGCGCTAATCGCTGTGCCACCGCGCCGCCCACAATTACTCGACGATACACAATAATCGATTCAGCCGAGCACTTGGACCAACGAAGCGACGTACTGGCTGCTGAAGAGCTTCTCACGGATGGTGGAAAAATCCATGGGCTTCTTGATGACCTTCCTGTAACCAGGCACGGACTTGAGGTCGACGGGGTTCAGGAAGGGCCAGGCGTCGTGGTGGCCTTCCAGCTCAGCCAGAAGGATGCTTTTGGAGACGGGAAGTGATATTAGATCCTTCTGTCAAAATTACATCATGCATGTACTGTAAGCCTATGCTGAGCTGCAGTTCTGGGCTTGTAACTGAAAGGTTGTGAGATTAAGCCTCCGGAGAGGTCCGGCTGCCACGGAAACGTCCACCGGGAGTAAAACTTGCTTTCCGAGAGCCGTACCTGCAGAAAGCCAGGTCCCTGTCATTGTCCTGGGGTGGAGCCACCTTCTTCGTGCAGGGGCTCTCCAGCTTGGGCTGCCCGGGAGGGGGTCTCTCCCCCTCTTTCTTCTTTTTGGGCTCTTTCGTCCCTTTTTTAGGAGTGGAGCTGGTGCTCGCTACGTCGTCCTCGGGGACCTCCCCCACCACGGGCGGTTTCTTGCTCCGCTTCCCCTCGGGAGTCTTCTTCCCTCCGCCTCCTCGGTTGGGGGGCTTCTTGTTCTTGGGGGACTGACCGCTTGCCTGGAGGGAAGCACGAGCCCAAAGTGTTCGTATCCACATCGCACGCGTCACACACGCCAGCCTGTTTTCCGGAAGATTACACCTCTGCGCTCGCAACACGTCCCACGTGGCTCGCGGTTCACGGTTCTAACTCTTTACTCATTCAGCTGAAAAAACAAATGACTAGTATTACTAACGCTGCAAAGCTATTCTGGTTCCTCGTGTTATGAACGTTTGAGTTGCAAATTTTCAAAAATACAAACTTTTTTAGTGGTTATTTTACTGAATATAAACTCTTGTTTATCGGAACTCAGGTATCCGAAAGCCAGTCTGTTTGTTGTATACTGATGTCTTACAGGACATGTTTTTATGTATTATAGCTTTATCTGAGACTTTTACAGAATGTAACCCATGAACAAATCAATGAGAAATTTGTATCACTAAGTAATTATCGGCTGAGGAAATGATAAAGACAGCTGAAATTGGTTAGAAGTGGACAAGTGATGCACACGATTATGGTATAAATGTCAACCGCTGGCACTGATTAGCTGACCGTGGAAATCTTTTTTTTAACTTTAATGTTGTTTCAAATAAAGAAAAATGGTGAAACAAAGTGAGTATTTTTATCTATAACAATTCAGTTTTTATTAAACTATCAAGAAAATAATTTGAGGGGCATCTGCATTATTAAGCTTTTATTGACTGTGACTTAGTGGTAAAAGTGACTTTCGATTTATGAACAAACTGAGTTACGAACAGTCCCAATTGTGTTTGTGACCTGAGGAGCAGGAGAACTTGAACCCAACCAACCGGTGCCGCACCATGAAATCTGCTGTCCATAGCAGGCGCTGTGCTCGAAGCCCGATCTTACCTTGGATATACAGTCCGGGCAGAACCAGTCGCCCTCTGGGATCGCGGTCATCTTGGGTTTGTGGCAATACGTGTGGCAGCCTTTGTCGCAACCGTCACAGAGCAGGAGCAGGTCCTCATTGTCTCCTTTGCGGCAGACCTGGCAGTACTGGAAAGCAGGGTGGCATTCGGAGGGCAGCCGAGAACGCGGTAAAGAAAGGACACCCGCGGCCACACACTCACCACTTTCATGATGGAGCGCTCCCAGGCGATGGACCTCTGCAGGTGCTGGATGCAGAGCGCGAGCTGGGCGGCGCTGCGGACCTCGCTGAGAGCCTTCCGCCACACCTTCAGCCCCGGCGACACGTCTTCCTCATCTCTGTGTGGGGGCGTGGGGTTGGGGTGGGTAGAGGAGACGCAGGGGTCAGGAACCCCAGACGCCCACGGCACCAGAGATCATGAGCCACCCAACCCCACAGTTATGCGCGGTGAGAGCAACAGCGGCGGAAGGGTCGAAGCAGCCCGCATGGGGGGGTGGGGGGGACGCGGAGTCCAGCGTGGTGATCCGACATGCCTCACACACGCTGGGCCAGATCGCAGACGCCGCAGTGGGTCAGGCATCCATGCAGGAGAGACACACTGACACACAACTACACGCCAGAGGAGCGCAGACACACAGGGCGCTTGGATTAAGTAAAGCAAGGGCAGCCCGAATGCAAACGTTCACAGTGCGAGTGTGTGTGTGTGTGTGTGTGTGTGTGTGTGTGTGTGTGTGTGTGTGTGTGTGTGTATACATATCATTTTATTTTCTTTTTTGTACACTAAATTCGGACACTCTGTTTATTAAAAATTCAACAAACGAATGAAATATTAAACTTTGAAATTTCATTTTTAAATTCAATAAAATAAGTCAGTATTGTCACTGATTATCGCTTTATCCGACTTTTTCACAGCGCAAAAATGTAAGGACGTCTGTATTATTAAGCTTTTGTTGACTGTGACTTAGGTGGTAAAACTTAGGCTGGTTTACGAACAAATCGAGTTACGAACGCACTGCCAGAAGAGCTGATGCGTTTCGACCCGCAGCGTGACTCCTCTTGTCCACGGGTTTGTAATTGTTCCCGTTTGCACAATTTCTACCCAGATGCTTTTTATACCGAAATATTATTACACGCCGTAATATTACGTAACGGAGCATTCAGGCGGTTTCCATACGGAAAGGTTTTAACGGGAGGTTCGTTCCTTACGTTTCACAGATATATGTTTGACGTTTTTATTGTAATGCCGAGGCAAATGGAATATTTAATAACGGAGGTTAATAAAAAAACAGTGTGTGAGCGCGGGGGTGGGGGTGGGGGGGGGGGGGTGCAGCGTCAGTGCGGAGAAAGGAAACCGGTAAGGCAACCAAAGAGGTTCCGGTGAGCAGAGGAGCACAGAGAGCACGTAGATGACCGCGGATGACCTACCCGTCACCATCAGCACTGCTGGACGGTGTGGGGGCAGGGACAGTGACCGTACCCACACTGTCCAGCCTGATCTGAACGGTGCAGCCCAGCGGGCTCTCCAGGTACCTTCTCTCTATGTTCTTCTCCAGCTCAGCCAGCCTGGTCACGGCTATGTCGAGGGGGTTGTTGACGCGTCGCACGATGACGCCGTCCCCCCTGCCGTCCCGCGCCGCGCCGCCCTCCGCCTCTCCTGAGGGGGTCGGCCCAGCCGAGGGCCTGTGCTCGTGGTACACTAGATCTTCCCTCTCCGACTGGGGCTCGGGATGGATCCAGCCCTGAAGGAAGGCATCGTGGGTAACGCAGCCTCCGTTCTCACTAACTGGTGCTCTGGTTTCCTCCCACAGTCCAAAGACATCCTGTTTAGGTGGATTGGTGACTCTAATCACCCGCAATATTTACATGGAGGGAGCCGACGCGTAGCTTCTGGTGTACCGAACCCGTTTGCCTGCCAGCTCGCTTTAAAAATGTTGCCTTTTCCCACCCCTAAAAGCACGCTTTTGCTCCCTGCCTCTGCTGAGGCTCCTACCTTGACCTGCAGGCTGGCGGAGGTCACCCTCCTCTCCAGCTCCTCCACCTGCTGCAGGGCGGAGATGTCCACCTCCATGGCCTGCTCCTCGACACACCAGTTCTCCAGTGCTTCCTCCGTCACCTGGTTCTCCTCCAGGTCCGTCACGTCGATGAAGGTGGCTGGGGGGGGGGACACACAAGTCAGTGAGCACTAACAAACTAATACGCCGGGCGATACGGTGGTGCAGCGAGTATCACCGCTCCCTCACAACGTCTGGGTGGTTCGAGAGGACGTGGGTTTGATCCCCACTCAGTTTGTGTGGAGTCTCTATGTGTGAGTTTGCACTGGGTGCTCTGGTTTCCTCCCACAGTCCAAGGACATGCTGCTCTGGCGGACTGGTGATCCTAGTCACCCACAGTGTGTGAGTGAGAGAGTGTATGTGTGTTCCACTGATGTATGGATGAGTGACCCAATGTAAGTAGTGTATCTAGCAGTGTAAGTTACCGCGGTGAATAAGGTGTGTGGCTGATAACACTACATAGAGCTCATCTGAAGTCGCTTTGCAGAAAAAAGAGTCTGCTAAATTAAGTAACATAATACACCAGTAGAGCATAAATATTAATGTCTGCACCACAACATTGTCATTTGCAGTCGGTGCCAGTAACTACACGACGACAACATCCAGCCATCCACAGCAACATTTGTCAAAGTTCTTAGTCCTATCGATTTTTGCGTTGATTACAATTAAAGTTTACTGATTACAAAAATACCACTAGTTCCTCTGGAGTGTCTGTTTCAATGTGGTATAAAATAAAAAATAATAAAAATTATTTATAATAAAAATTTTTGTTATATTGTGTTATCAGTATCCACTTGTCCAGGCTATGACAGTCTATCCCGGAAACATAAGGTATAAGGTAGGGTAAACCCTGGATGGGATGCCAGTCCGTCACAGGGTGATCACACACACTTACATACACACGCACTGCAGGCAATTTAGAGCAAACAGTTCTCCTTGACTGTTACGTCTTTGGACTGTGGGAGGAAACCAGAGCACCTGGAGGAAATTCACATGAACACGGGAGAAAAGGTAAACTCCACACAGACTGAGCTGGATTCGAACCCATATCCGAACCCAGAGCCCAAGAGCTCACAGTGCCACCCACAAGAGCAATAATAATAAAAATAATAATAACAACAATGATGATGAAACAGAAGTGCCTCACCCTCTCGGTTCCTGCTGTAGGCCTGGCTGATGAACTCCATGTACTTCTGCAGCTGCTTCTGCAGGTTCTTCTCCCGCAGCCCCCTGCAGTGCAGAGCATCCACCAGGACCTGCAGCTCCTCCACGTCGGTAACCTTCCACCAGCCCCTCAGCATCCCTGGGTGGTCCACAGACCCCCCCAACACACACACACACACACACACACACACACACACACACACACACACACCTTTCAGCTGCTTTGTATGTTCCTCTGTCCACAGCGACTGTCAGGCCGGTTTACATTTGACCATTAGTGTAGTTATGTGACCAAAGGTGACGGTTCCAGTACTTTAACCACTTTAACGGCACAGGCTGACCCAAATATGAACACAGAGAAACATATTATCACTTTTATAAGACGTATTTTTATCATTTCATTCCTTGGCAGACACTTCTGTCCAACAGCGCATAGACCTTACGGACAGGGTCCTCTCCAGGGTCTTGAACCCGAAGCTTCAAGACTCCAGTTCAGTCTAACATTAATGGTTATCATGATGCTCTCTGGTTGTCCCAGCATGCAATGGGGCGGTCATGAACTGAAGACTCGTGTGGAAATGTCGTCGGGGAGTCTCACCGTCTGGGATGGGCTGGGGGGTGGGGTGGTCCTGCGGCTTGGACACCTCCATGGATGGGGAAGGGGCCGAGTGGAGCTTCTCGCTTGTAGGAGGCGGAGACTCGCTCTTTATGGGGGTGGAGCCAAGGCCCAGGGGAGCTACGAGGGAGCTGGTCACACCCTCAAGGGAGGGCCAGCCTGGCCCCAATGCAGGGGGTAGTGGGCTGCAGGGAAAAGAGAGGCTGGAGCCCATCATTCCAGCAGGCCACCCACAGAAAGGCGGGACAAGGAGGTGCAAACCAGGCTTGACCTGCAGGGGGCGCAAACACGCACAGACACACACTTCAGCACAGACGGGCAGGGACCACTGGACATTTATTAGAGTTTCTACATCATTTCCACACCGAAAGTCTTAAGTTTCCTTATCTTTGTTACATTTCTATTATTAAATGCATTTCGACATTCGCTTAAAATCAAGACACTGATGCACCGAGGAGATCGTACTTGGAAGGCTGAAAATCTCAGGCTGTTAAGACCCGTGGGGTTGTGGGTGCCGGGGGAGGCGGAGCCTGCCGGATGCGCCGGTGATGAGGAAGAGGGGGGCTGCGGAGGGGTTTTTGGTGGGGCGGGGGCCGTCGTGAGGGAGGTGTCGTCGCAGGGCGAGCGGGGCAGCAGACAGAACCAGGTGCCGCTCTTCTCCGTGAGCTTGCGGAAGGGCTGGTCGCCCGGCTGCAGAGCCCACCCGGTGCCAGGGGGCCGCTGCTGCGCCGCTGCCGCCGCCGCCGCCGCCGCCAGCGCCAGCACCACCTCCGTAGGGCTGCTGGGCAACGCCATCTGAGCATCGGAGCGGCTGGATGAGGACGTCGTCACGGTTACCGTTTCCAGGAGACCGTTCTGCTTCTGGGGACCGGGCCCCTCGAGCAGCTTGCCCAGGGTGGGCGAGGAACCCGGCTTCTGGAGGAAGAGGTTGGGAGAGACCTTCTCCTCCTCGGTGAGCACCGACCCTCCTTCTGAGGTCACGTCTCCGGTGGCATCCAGCGCTTTCTCCTCCAGGGGCTCCACGGGCTCCTCTTTGAGCTGATCCTCCCCGAGGCCCTCCAGACGTTCGCTTTCCCTCTCCAGCTCGTCTGAAACTGAGCCAGAGCGCATGAACACCGTCGACCTGCCCACTGGCCGACGCTCGCGCGCGCGCACGCACACCGTCCCGCCTACGTGCGTACGCGGCTCCTCACCTTCTCTGCCGCCCGGTCCCTCCACGAAGACGGCCCCGCATTGCGGAAGGACCCAGTAGCGCCGGCGGTAGCGGTCCTGCCCGAACGCCATGGAGCGTAGGGAGTGCGACGCCTCGAACAGCTTGCGCCGGATCTGGTTCTGTTGCTGCGGGGATCGGGACACACACGCACACACACACACACGGAAGGGTCAGCTGCGTCTTCGACGAACACGGAGCCCTCGCCGAATGGACCCGTCCGTCCTCACTCTCACCTTGGTCAGTTTGTCTATCTGCTTCTCCAGCTCTTCCACGCTGGCCGCCTGGTCCCCATCATCCTGGAACGCAGTTTGTACCGACTTAATACCGAGTACTTATAATTATTATGTTGTTCAAAGTGAGTTAAAATGTTACATTTATCTATCATTTTTCTCCAAAGCAACTTAAATTGTTAATAATTATTTACCTATTTATACAGCTGGGTAATTTAGGGTAAGTACCTTGGCTCAAGGGTACTACAGCTGGAGGGGAGATTCAAACCTGTGACTTTTGGGAGCAAAGGCAGCAGCTCTTACCACTACACTACCAGTTGTTAGGTTTGTACAATATCCTACAGTGATTTACCCATTTATAGTGCAGGGCAGTTTTTACCGCAGTAAACCAGGGTATGCACCTTGATCTCGGGTACTAGAGCAGGAGCTGGATTCAAATCTACAACCTTGCATTTCAAGGTGAGAACCGAAACAACTACGCCACCTGCTAGCCACGTTACAGCGAACAACCCAAGATGGAAAGGCGTCTGTTCCTCTTCGCTCTCGTTCACTTCAGTTCCGAGGCTCCGTACCAAACGATAGAAAAGTACTTTAAGCGTTTTAATTAGTTTACTGTAAACGACACGTCTGTACCCTTAAACAACCCACTGCCAGTGACCATTTATTATTATCTGTTACTTTGTGATGCGACTAAAAGTCCATGTATGTATGCGTTTATTTTATTGAAGTCGGTGTATTTTTTCTCAGGTGGGACCAGCAGGTGGCGCCGTGGTTAGAGCTGCCGCTTCGCGCTTCAAGAACCCAGATTCATATCCCACCTCCTTTTCTAGTACCTTGATCAAGGTATTTACCCTGAACTGATACAGTAAAAATTTCATTCATATTTATTGATTTAGCAGATGCTTTTCTCCAAAGCAACTTCCAATGAACTCTATCTTATCAGCCCACACGCCTTATTAACCGCGGTGACTTACACTGCTAGATACACTACTTACACTGGGTCATTCATCCATACATCAGTGGAACACACTCTCTCTGTCACTCACTCACACACTATGGGAGAACCTGAACAGCATGTCTTTGAACTGTGGGAGGAAACCAGAGCACCCGGAGGAAACCCACGCAGACACGGGGAGAACACGCAAACTCCACACAGACTGAGCGGGGATCGAACCCACGTCCTCTCGGACCACCCGGGCACTGTGAGACAACATGGTAAGTCACCTTGGAGCAAAGCATCAGTTAAATAAATAACTGTGGACTTTTGCAGCCCCATCTGTGTGAAGAGCGCCCCCCGGTGGAGGACCGTGGCTCACAGGTGGTTATGGGTAGCTCGGAACGGCGAAGCGGCAGAGCGTCCCGTCTCACCTCCTCCTCACAGGTTTCCACCTTCTTGCCCTTCTTCCCGTCGTCCTCGTCGGCGTCCTCATCCTCGGCCTGGTCCTCGCTGTCCTCGTCGTCCTCGTCTTCCTCATCCTCGCTGTCACCCCCTTTGCGCTTGCGCTTGCGGCTCGTCGTGGGGGTGCCCAGCGCCTCACCGGCTGCCACCGACTCCTTCTTGCCCGTCTTCTTGGCGTGGATGTTTCTCAGCCTGGGCACACAGGGGTCAAGGGTGCGAGACGCTCAGTCCTCAGGGGAGACTCCACACACACACCCACCTTTGACTCTTTAACCGTCACATTAAATATACTGTGTTACTGGTCCAGAATCCTGTTATTGAAAACAACTGGCAAACATGTAGCACTTTCTCCCAGTACACATTATATGTACATACACAGAAGAAAACATATAGACTCACATTATATGCAATAACAATATATCCGTACATTATATATAGTTATATATATATATATGTTATACATACAAGAAAACAGACTCACTTTATATACAATAACTATATATGTATATAATGTATAGCTATATATAATATGGGGGGGTGCGGTGGGTTTAGCTGGGTTCTGTTCTCTGATGGGTCTGGGGTTCGAGTCCTGCTTGGGATGCCTTGTGATGGACTGGCGTCCTGTCCTAGGTGTGTCCCTTCACCCTCCAGCCTCGTACCCTGTGTTGCCGGGTTAGGCTCCAGTTCATCGCGACTCCGCTCCGACCTTCGCAACTTCAGACTGTGTGTGTGTGTGTGTGTGTGTGTGTATAATGTACATACATACAAGAAAATATAGACTCACACAATAGCTGTATATTGTATATAGTTGTGCATACAGTACTGTTATCTGTTGTGTTTGGGCATTAATGTGTTCAATTTCAATGTAATTTTTTGTTCCTAATCTATTGATTTATTTAATAATTTATTATTACTTTCCACCATTGCTTTGGCAATAGAAGAATACAAGTTGTAATGCCCATAAAGCACACTAAATTGAAACTGATTTTATGTATACATATCATATATATATATATATACACACACACACACACGCACACACACACACACACACTTTCTGTCTGAAACCGCTTGTCCCAAGTGGGGTCGCGGTGAGCCAGAGTCTAACCCGGCAACACAGGCCCAAGGCTGGAGGGGGAGGGGACACACCCAGGGCGGGATGCCAGTCCATCAAAAGGCACACACAGTGGGACTCGAACCCCTGACCCACCAGAGACCAGGACCCGGCCAAACCCGCTGCACCACCGCACCCCCTACCTCTAGTATCGATAAAGAAATATTTATCTAAAAAACATATTCCCCATCCTCCCAAACTCCTGGGGGGTTGGTGGGGGGGGTCATCATCAAGCCCTGTGGATACAAATATGACTAGATGGGATCGGGGTCAAATGTGACTCGGCTGCTCATCAACTACTGTTACTATGAACATTTCTGCTGGAGTGTGGTAAACGAGGGATAAACAATGTAAACTGCAGAGCTGTTATTCATCCAGCTCAGTGACATAAAATATATAGGAATATAATACACGGCAATGCCCTACTATGATACCGTTATTAGTCTTGCCGGGTGATCCAATATATAGAAATACCCTACTATGCACACTGTATATACATATACTGTGTTTACACTCCAGCGGTGTTAGTCACCTGGCTGGGTGTTGCAATATATTATATTTGTACATATAGACTGGGTTGTGAGAGACACTCACTTGCGAAGGTTCCCCTCGATCACCAACTTGTCCCGCCGCAGATTGGTCATCTGGTCGATGTTCTTGTCGATTTCGCTGCAAAGAAGCAGGGGGGCGGCCGTTAAAGGAGGTTTCGGCAAAAACCCCCTTCGGCGCGTCTACTCTGACACCGGGATGCGCGTAAAATGTGCCAGCGTTCCGGAAAGAGCACCGTCACGTTTTAAGAAGCGGAATGACCTCGCTTTTAAGTGGAAACCCACCCTGCTTGCATGCGACGTGGCTTCCCCAGAGGCCTGGACGTCCCTCAGTGGGATGCGATCGAGGATGAATTGGAACACCACGCCCCCCCCCAACCACCCACCCCCCCCGTGCGATCCCGACCACGAGCCCACCTGACCACACTCTTGCTGCAGGCCAGCTCGTTGACCAGGAAGGCGAGCACTGCGGCCTTCTGCGCGGGGCTGTGCGCCTGGAAAGCCTTGGTCCTGAGGCTCTGCGCCAGGGGGGCCAGTTCCGTCTGCCCGCAGTGGGCCTCCAGGTACAGCTGCAGCGCCTCCGACACGTTGTCCCGGTTCATCCTCACGTTGCTCAGCTGGTCGCCGAGGGCGGTGCGGGCCTGCGGACGGAACCCGGGACACGTGGGACAGGTGAGGGTGGGGCTCGGGGAGAGAGTGTCGCAGAGGAGCGTGAGCGGCGGCCCCCGGAACACACACACACACACACTGGCTGAAACCTAACCCGACAAAACAGGGCGCAAGGCTGGTTGCGGAGGGGACGCACCCGGGACGGGACGCCGATCTGTCGCAAGGTACCGCAAGCAGGAGTCGAACCCCAGACCCACCAGAGAGCAGGCACAGGCCAACCCCCCAGAACAGTATGGAGAAACCGCTCTGGTGGTGCACCGCAGTTTTGCCCCCCCTCCATCCCATGGCTGTCGACATCTGTATGCTTTACACGCTTAATGGTACAGGTATGAGTCGCTGTACAACCTATAATTTGTTGTTTTAACGGCGTGAAATCTTCTTCCGCGGGACCTTTTGTGCAGAGTGATCCGGTAAATGTGTTTTGTGTGTCGGTGTATAGCGTGTGTATCAAGCCAGTACCTGGGCTCTCTCTCTGTTGGCAACAAAAATTTTCACGTGTACAGGTGAAAGTGTGTGTATCCATCTACTTCGTTATCAGATGTTTTCCAAGACGAAAACGCTTCCGTTTTACTTCATTCCTCGAGAGTCCGGCATCGGAGCGGCTCCCGGGATTCAAACCCGCAACCTTTGCATTGGAGGCCTGCGCCTTTAATCACAGTGCTAAACGCTGCCTTAAACGTGTGTGTAAAAGTGTGTATTAATCCAGCGAAAGTGTTGTGCATGTGCGTATTGACCCAGTGAGAGGAGTGCGCGTATGAGGTGTATGTGTGTGTATTGATCTACTGAGAGGAGCGTGTGTGTGTGTGTGTGCACGCGCGCGCTGCATTGATCCAGAGAGAGGAGTGTGTGCGTTTGCGTATCTCTGCGGTGCGCCGACGTCTCACCCTGTGTCCGGGCGGCAGCCCCGGGTCGCACGCGGCCGCGGACAGCAGGCGCACCAGCAGGTCCTGCACTCGCCCGGCGCCGTCGCCCACGTTGAGCAGGCCCTCCTGCAGGACGCCCAGGCCGGGCACGTCGCCGCTCGCGTCCAGGCCCAGCACCTTGCCGAAGCTCCGCAGGAACTGCAGCACCATCAGACAGTCGGCGAAGGCGGCGTCGGGCAGCACGAGTCCCGGGACGCGCGACAGCTCCGGTAGGGGCTGGGGTCCGCGTGGGCGGGGAGAGAGAACCGCTCGGGGTTAGTCTGACTCGATGCAACGGTGCAGCTTTCGCCGGAGCCTAAAGCATTCGTCTGTTTCTCTGATCACCTCCATCATCCAACGCTCCACCCTCCTTTTGTGCTGGTGGGTGAAGGGACAATTTCACTGAGGAGCAGGAGGTCCAACCAAATGTGCACTTCAATCTGCCCTATTATTATTATTATTATTATTATTATTATTATACACAGATCCCCCTCTAACCACAACAGAGTGCCCTGGGGGGGGGCAGTCTATTCTTATTTTTCACCAATTCTGTGCACCTGGGAGTTTTTGTTTTCCTCTCCACAGTCACCAGCTGCCTTATCCAAGTAGTAAACTGTTGTCTTAGAAAACACACAATCTGTAGTATTATTATTATTATTATTATTATTATTCCTTCCTCTACTGTACAATGGAACTATATTCAGCCCTGGTGTCACACAGGCTATGAGATTGCTCAATTAAATATTTTTATAATAATAATTATTATTTTTTTTTTTTTAATTATTTTTATTGTTATCATCAGTAATTATAATTTTCTCCAAACTGGTAATGAAAGCTCTTATGACTTCCACTAAAGAGATGTTCCTAAAAAGCCCAATCAAAAGTGTATATTTGAGAAAAAAAAGATGATGCTCCTGAAAAATTTTTTTCTTTTCTCCACAGCAAATTACTATGTGAGGTTGTCACGCTAAGCTACTCACTATGATTTAACCCTTTATACAGCTGGGTAATTTTTACTCAATCAGTTCAGGTTCAGTGCCTTGATCAAGGGTACTACGGTAGGTGGAGGTGGTATTCGAACCCTTGCCTCCACATTGTCGTCTCCACACAATCTATTCCAGCTGTGCCTTGGCCTGGTGAGATTCTCTGGCAATAAAGTCTCCGTAATGAAATTACTCAATAAAATATGATGTATATCCATCTTGGAAAGTAGTCAGTGTGACCGCAATGGTTAGTGCTGACCAGTCCAACCCACATGGTGTGGGTTTCCTGCAGGTGCTCTGGTTTCCTCCCACAGTGCAAACATGTTTTAGGTGAACAGGTGGCTCTAAATTGCCCACAGCGCGAGAGTGTGTGCCTGAACGTGTGCGTCACACTGGTTTGCTGTAAGAACAGGCGACTGACCGTAGGGCTGCAGGACGCCTTGGACAAAGGCGCGAGTTAAATACTGGATCATAATAACATCAATGCGAAATTTCTACATTAACGAGACGTCCGGGTTTGAGGCCGAGAGCTTAGAAACGCCGCAACTGACGGCCGGGTCTCGACCCAACGCTCCTCCCGCGGCCTCCAGCTCCCGCACCTTGTGGTCGGCCAAGCACATGTCCTCGGTGGGCTTGTTCAGCTCCTTAGCCATCTCCAGCTCCAGCCTGCGGAGCTCCAGCTTCCTCTCCTTGTTCAGCCGCTTCTCATCCCGCTTCTCCTGCTTCAGGCGCTCCCTCTCCTGCGGGGGGACGGGGGGGACGGGACGGGAGTCAGCGGTCGGCACGGCGCCAGAACCGGCGGTTAAGGATTACGGCATTAGCAGTCTGGGGATGGCTGCGGCTGAATTACTCGCGGCGCGTTCAAAGAAAAGTGCGAACGCTGCTTTTACACTTATTAACAGTTTGTGTAATTAGGAGGCTGAGCGATGAAACGGCAAAAGAGCATTTGCACCAGCTCATTTACATGTGTGTAATAATATGAATAATGAATTTACAATATAATCAGGCCTTAAATAAAAGATATGTATTACTTATACTTTCTTCTTTAAATGCAGTATATGAAAATATACGCCTTTCATTAATTATTTGTAGAGTTGAATGTATTCATTCAGCTGATGCTTTTACTCCATGGCGACAACTTTCAGCTACTTACAATTATTTACCCATGAGCTGTTTCGACTAAGTACCTTGCTCAAGGGCACTGGTGCTGGAAATGGGACGCGAACCTGCAACCTTCGGGTTCAAAGGCAACAGCTCGAACGGCGACGCTCCCCGCCGTCCCCAAGACTACCTTTTTGCCAAAGGAACAGCTTGCTCTCCTTTTTGCGTTTCGGGTTCGCTTCGAGTGCCTTAACCACCGCGCCCACCCTCCACCCGAGACGCACCTCGGCTTTCTTGCGCGCCTCCATCGCCTTCATGAGCATCATGTGCTGCCTCCGTCGTTCGCGCTCCTGCGGGGGGGAGAGCCGAGCGCAACGTGAGGGCCGAGGAGGAGGGGGATCGCTGGGGGTGGGGGTGCGGGGTGCGGGGGTGGGGCAACACAAAGCACAACAGCTCAACGTGGCATGTGCAGCGGGAACAAAAAGGACGTGAGAGGCGGGTCACGCCGACGCTGGCCGGGGTCCGAGTACGGAGAACCAGAAAGGGGGGGGAAGCAGCAGGTGGGGCGACTGGGTCGGGGGTGGGGGGGGGGGGGGGGGGGGGGGGGGGGGGGGGGCTGGCAGTCGCCGTCAGTGACGATGCTCCTTCGCAATGCGGGAGGCAGAGAGCGACAGCGCCGAGGTCCTGCTGGCTACACGCCGGAGCGCCGATCCGGTGGCACCGACCGCGGCCCTGCTAGAGGGTGGCATGGTTCGCGGCAGCGGTTCCCAAACTCGCGGTCACGAGGGTCACGGGACGGTCTCAAAGAAATATCGCAGCGCGAGAAGTGGATTAATTCACTGGCACAACATGCAGGATTATTGAAATTGTAATTACAGTGATTCGACAGAGCCTCCGCGCACGCTGAAAATAATAGCGTCCGAGTCCGTTCGCATCCAGGGCTCACGCGCGGAGCAGACCGTAATTGTATTTACACGAATCTGATATAATATATGGTGCTCTCATTTACTGAATGCACTGTTTTTGCTCTGTAAGCATCGCTATTTACATTAATGTCGATATACACTCATGACGCAGTGTATCAAAACGACTGATCGCAGACATGATGCACACCGGCGTTTAGGGATGCCACGCCGGGACAAGATTTTATTCAGGTTCGCCACCAAAAAAGTTTGGGAACCACTGCACTGTGGTGTGGGTATTTATTTATTTATTATCTTAATCATTATCTTAATAATTATCTATCCATCTATCTGACACATTTTCCTTAAACTGTGCGTTTCTGCACTGAGCTGCTCGCAATGTTTCACCCATTTATACTGCTGCATGATTTTTACTGCATCAGTTCAGGGTAAATATGTCGACTGAGGGTACTACCCTAGGGACGGTGATTGGAACCCGGGTCCTTCGAGTGTAAAGCAGCCGTTCTAACCACTACGCCACCTGCTGCCCCAATGTTAATTAGCATAAAAACTGTGTAAAATGTGAAGGGCCATCATATATGTCACGTATGATCCAATGAACCAGTGAACCATGAAATATGGTGATATTTACTTGTGTGTGTATATATGTCTATATATACACACACACGATGATAATAGACATCAGGCACAAGTGTGGTTTTGGTGCAAAGGGGTGGGGGATGCAGCCGTAGGGCTAGATGGGGGGTGAATCCTTTAGTGACCCCCAGCATCCACTCGGAGCCGGAGCGCAGACACAGGAAAAAAAAAAAAAAGAAAAGAAAACCAATGGGATGGATGACTGTCACGCCACCTGTCCTATCAGACAGCGAGAATATGCCACAGCCCCTGATCTGATTGGAGGAGGAATTTGGGCGGTTCCCTGGGGGCGGGCCACGTGACTCCAGGGAACGCGGACAGCGGACGTAAAACAGTGCGCTTTGCCGGAAAGCCATGCAGAAGAATGGAGTATGACAGCAGCCAGCGCTACGCTTTATGCGTTGCTATGACAACCAGATCACAACCAATTCACAATGCGGTGTTAAATGTAAAAAAAAAAAAAAAAAAAAAGTCATAACAACAATAATAGTAATAATAATAATAATAATAATAATAATAATAATTATAAAAAACATACCCATACCATATCTAGTCTATGCCTCTCCAACTCCTGGCAGAAAGAGTTGGAAAAGCATTACCAACAGAAATCACACACCGAGAAGAAAGCAAGTTCAACCAGAAAACACCTGACTAATGGCAAAGGTAAGGAAATTAATGAAAGAAAAGCCTGAAGGGTTTCATAAAGGACTAATAGGCAGTAACAAAGAGCTTCCCCATTTCCCAGAAAAGTGCGCTGAAGTGGAGAGCGGCTTCAGCGGGTGGCGTGAGACGCGTCGACTCACACCTACCTGGTGCTTCAGCATGACGGCCTGCTGCCTTCGCATCTCCTTCTCCTTCGGAAAGAGAGAGACGTCACAAAGCCTTAGACTTCGCACAGCCACAAGCACACACCTGCTATGGAATGGAAATTGAAGCCTTGGCATGAAGCTATAAACAGAAAATGATGGAAAAATGTGGAATCTGTTCGTAACAAATACGTGTCAATAAATGCACCGAGCAATAACAGTCATAATAATATAATAGTATTAACGATAACGATTAACTCGTTTATAAAGGGTAGTGCCTCTCAGAGATGCTTCTCACCTCTTCTAGACTTGGAAGGAAGGCCGACATCAGCGCTCGCACGTCACTAAGACACCTGCAATAGTTGGCCACATCCTTACCCACAATCCTTTGCAGCACTAACCTTAGTTCGCTTCTCCGCTTCCAGAATTTTGGCGTTTGCCGCTTCCTCCTTCTTCCGCCGCTTCGCCTGTCGGAGTGAAACAGGGCGTTGGTTCCTGGCACAGAACTAACCAACCCACTGCTCTGTACACTGCTCCCCACACGCACACGCACACAGCACACAGCACAGGACGGACACTCAACGCACAACATATATGATCGCAGAGGATGTGCTGCGGACACTCAGCTGTCGCTCGGCGGGGGCTTCTACACGTGTTTTACGCACAAGCATGCGAACATGTGACTTTCATGCAACACGCACTTCTTATACCAAGTGACCCCGGACTACACACCCTGTTCATCCCAAACCATTTAAAAAAACGCAGGCACCCCTTGAGTCATAAAATTAATCTCTAACTGTAAACGGTGAAATTTCAGACACACACACACCGTCTAAAACTGCTTATCCCAAGGGGGGGGGTGCAACACAGGGCGCAAGGCTGGAGGGGACACACCCAGGACAGGACACCAGTTTGTCACAAGGCACCCCAAGCGGGACTCGAACCCCAGACCCACCGGAGAGCAGGCACAGGCCAAGCCTGCTGCGCCACCGCACCCCCTCTAAAGTCCAGCTACCAAAAGCCTATTTCCCACTATTTTAAATGGGTAAAGTAACAATGCATGCTCTGCCTATCCTACATTTCCACAGCAATTTCCCCAAATATTACTAGAACACTATTAAAAAATACCTACAAAACCACCAACCCATGATTTCAGCACAATGTAAAACACATTTACATTTATTCATTTAGCAGACGCTTTTGTCCAAAGCGACGTGCATCTCAGCAAAAGTACAATTTATGCATTACATTAAGAGAAGGAGACATAGCTGCAGACATGTGAGTCTCAAGCAAACCTAGTCTGTTCCCTACCACTTGCTGCACCGAGGTTCATCGTTCAAGTAGGTGCATAAGTCATAGACAAATCCCGATACCGACACCAATTTTTTTTTCATTAAATATTATAAAATACACAAATGAGCAGTACAATACCAGAGTAATGGCTGAATAAAGGATGTATCTGGGGATGCTTCTGGAGTTACGATGCATGAACAGTTACGCCATAGATGATCTGAAGAGATCTTGGGCAAAGTGAATCTGGAAAAGGTGGGTTTTCAGACCCTTCTTGAAAACAGGCAGAGTTTCAGCAATTCTGAGTGACAGGGGAAGGTCATTCCACCACGACGGACCCAGAACCGAGAACCTCGCTGAGACCACCAAGCGAGCAGAAGTAGATGAGCGAAGGGGCCTGGTTGGGCTGTACCGGTTGATCAAGTCCTGTAAATAGCCGGGAGCAGTTCTACTGATGCATTTGTACACAGTAACCAGAGTTTTGAATTTGATACGGGCAGATATAGGAAGCTAGTGCAGAGGGATGAGTAGAGGAGATACATGGGAGCGCTTCGGCAAATCAAACACAACTCGTGCAGCAGCATTCTGTAGAAGCTGCAGAAGTTTGATGGCAGTAGCAGGAAGGCCACACAGAAGAGAGTTGCAGTAGTCCAGACGGGAAGTCACCGTGGCCTGGACAAGTAGTTGGGCAGAGTCAGTAGTGGGGTTAGGGACGGATCCTACGAATATTATGCAGGATGTATCTGCAGGACCAGGGTGCGGCTTCATTATGTTGAGAGAATGACAGACTTGCGTCAATCGTTACTCCCAGACTCTTAGCCAATGAGGTAGGCGGAATGAGTGAGTTGTCCAGTTTGATCGAGAGGTCATGACAGGAGGACAGGCCAGCTGGGAGGTAAAGAATCTCTGTTTCGGAGAGGTTGAGTTGGAGGTGGTGATCATACATCCATGAAGAGATGAAGAGACATTTGCTTTCGCAGGTGGTCCTCGACTTACGATGCGTTTATGTTCCGCGAAATCCATCGTTAATCGAAAATATCGTAAGTCGAAAATGCATTTAATACACGTGATACACACCTCTGCATGACAGACTAGCAGACTGGGAAATCCGGATCGCTGCCGCTGCCCAGCATTGGGAGAGAGTATCGCTCCGCGTATCACTTGCCCAGGAAAAAATCAAAATTCGTAAGTCGAACCATCGTAAGTCGAGGAGCGTCCGTACATTTGTTTAGTTAGCAGATGTTTTTCTCCAATGCGATGTACATCTGAAAAAACATTACAAAAGAGGAAAACACCTACTACCTTTGGTGTCCTGCCTCCGGACTGTGCTCAGAAAACCTGGAGTTACTGCTCCAGCGTAATTTAGACCCTTCTTTATAATCAGTCTTCAAAAAGCAATAAACCAAACAGCATGTCACGTTTATTGTGAACAACTATCTAAAACTGCACACTGTTGCTAAAATGGACATACATACCCCAAAATCTTTCATATAAACTTTTCCTTCCCCTGCCGTCTCCGCAATCATTCAATTAAAAAAATGCAAAAACTGGATATCAAAAGCCAGGTGCCGTTACTGAATATACTGAAATTTCAAATAAAGAAAATTTGTAAATCGAGGGATGCCCGTACGTTTACCAGTACATTATTATACAGGTGGTCCCCGATTTAGGATGATTTGACTTACAATTTTTTCGACTTTACGATGGTGAGCTGGCGATAGACATTCAGTAGAAACCGTAATTTGAATTTTGAATTTTGATTTTTTTCCCGGGCAAGCGATAATGCGGTGCGATACTCTCTCACGACGCTAGGCAACGGCAGCAATCCGCATCTCCCATTGTGTCACGCAGAAGTGTGTATTCGGTGTATTAAATCCATTTTTAACTTACGATATTTTCGACTTATGATGGATTTCGCGGAAAGTAACCCCATTGTAAATCAAGGACAACTTGTATACCTTACACCTTTCACACCTCACAAAATTAGATTAATGAATATTAAAGAGTACTAACTGCAAAAATTATAACATGATGGGTTGTATATGTGAGTGGCAACTGTATGCAGTTTTCAATACAATATTAAGACCAGAAGTCAGACATGGCTTCTACTGCCTTGAAATTAGCTAACTAAAGCAGAATATCAATATTTGTATTAGACTTAAATTGAGTTTGTTCCAGAGTCCTGGAGAAAGGAGGAATCGGTCCTGATCTTTGTAAGCCTCTTACACAGATCACGCGATTAAGGCTCCTGCTGTGATCCGAGGGGAGGAGTTCATGACTGCGCGACGCTCACTTCGGCATCAACTTCCCGAACAACAAGGGCAGCAGAAAAAAGGAACCCTAACCAGCGAGTCATGAAATAGCAGGAGAATAAATTATGTAAAATTTGAATATGTAATTACGAGAAACTGAGAAATCCAGTTAAGAACAGCACGCCAACCGTGTCAGCTTAGATTTGATTTTGGCTCAAGAAAAACACTTACAGGGCCTCAGTAATGGAATGTGTATGGAAATTAAGTTTTTTTTTTTTTTTAATTTATTTATGGTAAACTGGACTGTAAACATTCTCTCTGTTTCCCTCTCGCTGCCTCTCACACACACACTTGCAGCCTCATCTGAAGTCAAGACAGGTAAACAATACTCAATAAAGGGTTGCTAATAAGTATTTAAAATTAAAGAAAAATATTTCCAGAAAGCAGATGAGCTTTGGCAGACAATCAAGCACTCGTGTCCTAAAACGGAGGTTTTTGGGAATTTTGCAGTCACGTTTCGACTGGCACACACCTCCAGAATTTGCTGTGCTCGGAGTTCTTTCTCCATCCGGATCTGCTGAATTCGCTTGATTTTCTCCTGTGGAAAAAGACCAAGAAGATGCAAAATCTGTCAACAATATGGTTTTTTTTCAAAATACAGAAATCCAAAAAGCTAGAAAAATATCTTGAACCGATAGCAAAAAATGACCAAAAATCATTTTTGGTGAGAAAAGAGTTCTTGTGGAGAACATGACAACAGACACACACACACACTGGCTGAAGCCGCTCGTCCTGAGCCTAACCCGGCAACACGGGGCATAGGGGATACACCCAGAATGGGACGCCAGTCCATCGCAAAGCACCCCAAGTGGGACTCGAACCCCAGACCAACTAGAGAACAAGACCTGGCCAAACCCGCTGAGCCACCACGCCCCCACGACAAACATACACATAGACAATTCAACTTGTAAGCAATAACCAATCATGCCAACTTAATACATTAAACGGGCAAATGGAGTTTTACGTTAAAAAAATACATAAAAACTATGTTTCCAGGACAGACTCTGCACCTCTGAGACCCCGAACCCTGCCAAGGGGATTTTCCGGACCGAATGGTATCATAAGCAAATGGAAATGACCGTACCTGTTGTTTGAGGATCTTGAGCTGCTCCTTCTGTTTGCGTTTCTCCTCAGCGGCCATGATAGCTGACAGTGCGAGAGACAAGGGAGAGACGCATGAGTCGGCGGGTATCCCTGCCTAGTGCGTGCGACACCCTCCCCCCACCCAGCCCTTCACAGCTCGAGCAAGATGGCAGCTGCATACCTTGCTGTTTCTTGGCCTCTTTGGCCGCTTGAGCCAGAGCCTGTTTCTCCAGCTTCCGCATCAGCTTGGCCTGTGCCGCCTGCCGGGCGATCTCTGCGCTCGGAGGATGAGGGGTTTCAGCGTCAGATGGGTTCTGGCGATACGCGTAACTTGGAAAGCAGGTAACAGGGCGGCACCTCTCACCTTGAGCCTCCAGCTTGCGGAGGAGTTTTGCTTCCGCAGAGTTGGGGGGTTCGCCTTCACCCACGTTGGGTGGGCGGCCCTTCTTGCGTCTCGCCTGGGAGTCGCCGCCGGACCTCCTTCGGTCAGAGCTCGGGGGGCGACTAGTTCGCCCGTCCATGGCCAGAATGCGTGGAATGACATCCTGCTCCTTCAGCAAGTTCCACTGCACCCCCTGGAAGAAGAAAAGAAAAACATACTAAGTGTTTCATCTTCAATACAAGGCATCCAGACATTCAAAAGTCCCCACACTGCCACACTGAGATCCACACTGCTGACCTGAGGTCCACACTATCACCACAATGTCCAGATTTCCACCATCAATTCCATACTATCACAGTGAAGGCCATGTTACCACCATGAGGTGTAATCTACCACAATGAGATCTACACAACCAACATGAGATCCACTCAACTACAATGAGTTCCACTCTACCACTGTGAGGTTCAAACTACCACCACAAGGTCCACACTCTCACAATGACGTTCAAAGGTGCCCCAGGAGGCCCACACTGGGGCTACCAGGCTATCCTCCCCAGGTATGAGATTACCTTCATGATATCTGGATACTGATGGAGTTTCTTCCCATCCAGGCTATAGTATGCCATGTCCTCCTGTCGGCAGCCATTGAGGGTTCCAATCCTGGCCTCCTTTGGCCACCTGGGGGGGAAACAGGGAGACCAACATTTGGTAGTCGCTTGCTGGAAAATCATACCTCAGGTGAAAGGGCTGAACAACTACTCCGGGTGCCATCACTGCAGGGCTCCAGAGTGAGTTCATTCACAGGGACGCCATTCAGCTCAGCTCAGGATTTTGTATGTTCTATGTGTGGATCATAAACAAACCTGCACTCAACACCTGGTAGATTGTAAAGGAAAAAGGAAAAGACTACCCATCAACTGACAATCTTCATCTACAGCCACCAAAGTGAGTAACTCCATTGGGAAAGTGGAGAAGATACCTGGAAGATACTGAGTTCTACTAATGCTTCGAGTGGTATGGTGGCACAGCAGGTAGCGCTGGTGCCTCGCAGCTCTTCAGCTGCGGGTTGCAATCCTACTCTTTGGGGGGCTCGCATGTTCTCCCTGTCTTCTTGTGGGTTTTCTTCCAGAGTTCAAAGACACGGGTGGAAGAAGGCTGTGGTAAACCACTTCCTTACCCAACCCGACCAAGGGACTCATGCAAGTGATCGCCACAAGTTGACTTGGGTTCAATGGCACTTTCCCTACACCCCAAAACAGACACTGCAGGTCAAAGAGGTCAGTTGTGGAAAGTGCTAGGACAACCCAGGGGACTACAGGCCTGTTGTCGGTCAGTGATGACACCATTCTGATTGGACCACTTTCACCTGAAAAACCCCCTGTGCCCTTTAGTCCCGCCCCCGAAATTTCAAAACAATTGAAAGGCTACGTCACTCAATTTGATTTATTATATAGCATGGTAACATTTTCTGTATTAAAGCAGGGCAAGTGCCTTGATCAAGGCTACTACAGCTGGTGCGGGGAACCGAAAGGCGACAGCTCTAACCACTCCGCCACCCGCTGGCCATCAGGATCACATTCGACACTTACAAAAACCACAACTTGGGCCTGAGAGACACATGGGCACTCAGGATGTGTCACAGGTTTTAAAGGCAGAGTTCCCTTTGGAATTGAGCCAATGAGGAACAACAGCTGTGCGGAGAGGCCTGGCACCACCCAGAGGAACAACAGAGAACGTACCCGAACTCAAGGGGCATCTGTGGGCCCCTCTCAGCCGTTGGCCTCTTCCTCTTCCCGGCCCCTGGAAGACACCACACACACGTGTAAGGACACGTATTCTGCGCCACCGGGAGGGGCGTGGCTCTGGAGATTAGTTTAGCTCACAAAGGGGGAAACATTTTTCATATCATAACTGTCATATCTATAATAAGGAAGAAAACCATGAGGAAAAATAATAAATGGTCACATCCTCTAAACGTGAACATCCAGCTGCAACATCCAGTTATCAGAGAACAATGAAAGAGGTGCCTCTGTTTTTGGACCTGAAGGACCAGGGTTCAGATCCCACCTCACACTGCGCACTGTAGCATCCTTCATCAAGGTTCTCACCCCAAACTGATACAGTAAAATAACATTTCTATTTAAAAGGTAAATTGTTGTAAGTAGTTTGATGCTGTAAGTCACTTTGAAGAGAAACAACAGCCTTTGGTGCCTTTTGGGTCTGGATCCTAACTTGGGTCACCCAAGTGCGTGGTGCAGAAAACCACCAGGGATGCCGAACAGGGGGGCATTTCACCGGACTGAGAGGCTGGAATCAACGATTTGCTGTTCAGTGATCACGACCATGTTTTTTTCCCCACATTTTACTGGAGCGGCTCAGGTCAAGTACCTTGTTCTAGGGTAAAACAGTGAGGTACCCTCAGGTCACAAGTCAAGTCCTTCTCCACTGTGGTCAAAGTGCAAAAAAATAATAACCATTATTTTGATTAAAACCCTGAGGGTTACAGGGCGATTAAGGACTGGGACCAGAGATCAAATGGTTGTCTATTCAAGTCCTTCAGTAAAACAGAAAGATTAAATTTAAACGCAATACAAAGTGAATTCTAAGCAGCAAAAATAATTACATTTTCAGGAAGGCAGCGATGAGCTAAAGTTTCACTCTATTAATTCAGGGTAAATGGCATCCTCAAGGTTACCACAGTGGGAACAGAGATTTAAACCCAGTATCGGCTCTAACCACCACATCGCCTGGAGGCGAAGAGGTGTCACTCGTCCACCGTTACCTTGCGGTCTGCAAGCAGGGAGGGAGGAGCAGGAGGCCCCCTGGGAAGCAGAGGCCCGAGGGCCGGACCCCACCGCGGGGGGTGCCCTGTCAGCAGTCTTCACCACCTGGAGATCCAGAGGGGAGCAGTCATCGGAGCAGTCCTTCTTCTCCGCGTCCGTGCTGGCGCTCGTCCCGTTCGCGCCCTTGCCGTTGTCGTCGGAGCCGTCCGAGTCGCTCCCGAAGTTCATCTCAGAGTCTGCGTGGGGGTAGGGGGGTAGGGGGTGGGGTCATGGGCATCACAGGGGGGCAGAGCGGTTAAAGACTCCTGCCTCACATAAAGACATTTGCACAATAGTCATGGAACTTGTGAGCGATATGGTAAAACACAGTATCACACATTACTAGGAATGGGCAAGAGATCCAAAAAAAACAGGAAAGAAACAAAGGAGAATTTTCTCATCTCTTTATTTATTACTTTCCCTTTGTTTTTTCTCCTTTTCTCAGGTTACTTACAAGTTCGGAATATTACTCTTAATTTATGGATCTCAGTACTTGTATCTTGGTATGTTTTCTATATATACAGTATTGCTTGGATATATTTTTATACGTACGGTATATTAACACATACAGTATTGTTTGTATATATGTTTTATATGTATATACGCAGTATATTCATAGACACAATAATGGTTGTCATGCCTTTACTGCCTGTATTCCCCCCACTTTGTCCCTCCTTGAATTCCTCTTTATTTGTCTCTATATCTGTTCAAAGAGTTTGTTCAGATACATTTATTCATAAGCATTTATTCTGATTTTATTTACATTTATTTATCTATGTCCCCTCCGTGTGTGTGTGTGTGTGTGTGTGTGTGTGTGTGTGTGTGTGTGTGTGTGTGTGTGTGTGTGTGTGTGTGTGTGTGTGTGTGTGTGTGTGTGTGTGTGTGTGTGTGTGTGTGTGTGTGTGTGTGTGTGAGAGAGAGAGAGAGAGTGACGGGGGGGGCGCAGTGGCGTAGCAGGCTTGACCGGGTCCTGCTCTCCAATGGGCCTGGGTTCGAGTCCCGCTTGGGGTGTCTTGCAACAGATTGGCATCCCGTCCTGGGTGCGTCCCCTCCCCCTCCAGCCTCGCGCCCTGTGTTGCCGGGCTAGGCTTCGGCTTGCCGCGACCCCGCTTGGGACGAGCGGCTTCAGGCAACGTGTGCAAGTGTCTAGCTGACGCTTCTCTTCAAAACGACTTACAACGTTAAGGTACCTGCAATTACCACTGTAAATAATTATTTGCCCACGATAACCAGTTACTCCTATATACAGCTGGGTAATTTTTACTGGGTAATGTACCCATCACGGGTAACGGGTGGGTCGGGCCAATTCAGGAAGTCATCTGCTGGTTGGCTTTAGGCGCCGAGAGCGGAAAGAGCAACTTGACAACCTTTCAGCCCACAGGGCTTCGCTCCAGTGTCTGAGAGCGAGCGGCAGGGGAGGGGGGCAGACCTGACAAGCTGTCGTCAGAATCCTCGTCCTCATCATCCTCCTCGTCGTCGTCCTCCTCTTCCTCCTCTTCCTCGACCGAGTCGTCCGAGTCCTTGCTGCTCGGGATGTCCGACTCGGCCCCCCGGAAGAGCTCCACCAGGGACTTGACCAGATGGCTGCGGCGCCCCCCTCCCCCTGCCGTCGGGCCCCTGGGGCCTCCGCCCTTCCCCTCCGCGCCGGGGGTGCTGGGAGAAGGGGGGACGGCGCCGGCCGGGAGCAGGGGGGCGGCCGGGGGGGCTCTGCCCGCCACGCTGAGGTTCACCGGCCTGTCGAGCGGCTTGGTCACGAGGGCCAGGGGGGCGTCCTGCGCGTCGCTGCGGGCCTCTCCGTTGGCACGGTGACCCCCCGGCGGCGCGTCGGCCGGGAACGCGCCGGCCCGGCCGCCCCGAGGAAAACCTCGGCCCTGGGTGCCGGGGGTCTCGGGGGACAGGCGGGGTGGGGGCCGGTACGCGGACGCCATCTTCTTCTGGGCCCTGTGCAGCTCCTGCTGCTTCCTGAGCAGCGCAGGAAACACCTGCTTGAATTGCTCCTGCAAGGTCAAAGGTCAACCGCAGGGGGAGGGACATTAATAACCACACTTGTGATCAATAATTGATGTGATCATGAATACAAAGGCCAGCTGGCTTCGGGTGCGACTTTACAAGCGAGATTTGGACAATGATGATGATAATAATAATAGAAACATAAGATCGTATATAATAATAAATTATTATATAACTGGTAACAGGTCACGTGGAGTAATAAATTATTATGGTCCCCTCAGTCAACATTTATTATTATTATTCTTATTATTTTTATTATTATTACCACCACCGATTTTTCCAATAGTATCAAGAGTACTTTCCAAAATAATTAATGTCATAATCAGCTATAAAACAGTATAAGACTGCCAGCGTCGGCGTGGTGCCCCTCAGAGTGTTTCTCATGGAGTAGCGGTGATTAATGGCTCGGTTCGACCTACACAAGAAGACGCCGCTCGCCTGTCGAGCTGGACGCTGCGTGCGTGTGCCGTTTCCGAAGAGAAAACACCTACACTCTGCTCCGCGCTGCCTGCCACCGCTTCTCTATAACAGTATCTAATGGTAGCCAGTAATGGCTAGAGAGCGACACACACACACACACACACACACACACACACACACACACACACACACACACACACACACACACACACACACACACACACTGTCTGAAACCGCTTATCCCAAGCAGGGTCGCGGTGAACCAGAGACTAACCTGGCAACACGGCGCGACGCTGGAGGGAGAGGGGATACACCCAGGACGGGACGCCAGTCCATCGCAAGGCAACCCAAACGGGACTCGAACCCCAGACCCACCGGAGAGCAGAACCCAGCCAAGCCCGCTGCGCCACCACACCCCTCCCATAGTTAATTCCTAATTTGTTTTTCATTTTTAAAACAAAAAAAGGCATTTTTTTGAACCCGGCTACGATATCTCATCTTATCTGTTATGTGTGTATACACACACACACACACACACACACACACACACACACACACACACACATAGTGTATGTATGAGCTGTTGTGAGAATATTCATTCAATCTGAGAATACCGATTGTCGGTTGTTGCAAAGCATTCCCTTCTCCTGTGTTTTTCTTCACGACGTCATCAGCGACTAGTCGACGTCGACTCGACTTTCGTCACATAATTGTCGACTTTACAACATTTGAAGTCGTGCAACCCCTAACACGCACGCACGCACGCACACTGACCTGCTTCAACGTGAAGTCAATCTGGGAGAGCGTTTCGTCCAGCAGGCTCCTGCCGCTCGGCTTCGTGCAGTTGGGGGACAGCGTAGGGGGTCCGGGCGAGGGGGCCGAGGGTCTCGAGGCGGTGGGCGGGGCCTCTTCTGCCGGCTGAGCGAGCGCCGCCGGGGGTTTCCTTCTGGCCGCCAGCCCGGTGGCCTGTATGACGCCCCGGTGCGGACCGAACGCCTCCGCCGCGGCTTTGGAGCTCTGCAACTGTGGCGGGGCCAGAACAGGCGGTGGAGGGGTTTCCGAAAAGAGGGCGGGGTCGCGGGTACTTTTGGGAAAGCTCGGGAGCACGGTGCCATTTTTGCCCTGGAGCTCCTCGGGCCCCTCCACCGTACCCTTGACCAGACTCTGCGGTGGCACCTGGAGGAGGCGGGGAAGAATTTCAAAATCTGAGCGCCCGGCGACCCCCGGACCCCGGCCTGACTCCGCTCTACCCGCACTCCTTCGAGTCGACCCCCCGGCAGAGCCGCCCAAACTCAGTGCTCTACCTTCACCTTCCTCTTCTCTTGGGATTCCTTCCCGGAGTCGGAGTCCTCGCTGTCGGCGCTCGGAGCGTCTTCCTCGTCGTCGTCCTCGTCTTCCAGGTCCTCGGACTCGGCGCTGCTCACGGCCTCGCTGGAGCTGTCCGAGCGGGAGCCCGACTCGCTCTCGCTGTTGCTGCACATCCCCGACGCCTCCTTGCTTTGCTTCTGCAACCAGGCAGCGGAGCTGTCAGTCAACACGGCTGCGAAAAGTACCGGTCCGGTGAAGCGCATCTCCGGCATCGACGCCCCAGACAGCAAGGTGTCGCGTCAGCAGCGCTTTCTGCGGCAAACGGCGTCAATCTAAAGCCTCCTACACTTACTGTTTCTGTGGCTTTATTCAAATGTTTCACTTTACATTTAAACTTATTCAGGACCCGAGGGTTGCAGGTTCGAATCCCACCCGCAGCTGTATTACCCTAAATTGCTCCAGTATAAATGGGTAAATACCTAGGTACCTTAACACTGTAAGTCCGCAATTTTACACTTTCCTCCAATGATAAGCTACTTACATTGATTTATCCATCTACACAGCTGAGTAATTTTTACCACTTTATTTCATGGTAACTACAACAGGAGGCGGGACACGAACCCGTGCCCTTTAAAGCCAAGGGGGAAGCTGTGAATACACCCCCCCCCTCCCCCGATATAAAGGGTGCAGGCAACATAGTAAAAAGTGTACTTGATGTCTAAGAAACACCAATTCCAATTACAGCAGATAATCACAACTACTAAGTAATTTCCCACGCGATAAACACCGATCCTCAGTTTTTGTGAGTTTACAGCCCCCAAAGATATAAGCATTTCCCAGTTTAAGCTTTTATTTTTAATTTTTTAAAAACGGGGTGGCGCGGCAGGTTTGACCGGTGCCTTCTGCGTGGTGGGTCTGGGGTTCGAATCCCGCTCGGGGTGCCCCGCGATGGACCGGCGTCCCGTCCCGTCGCGGGCGTGTCCCCGCCCCTCTCGGCCCCGCGCCCCATCTTGCCAGGCGCGGGGCCCCGGTTCACCGCGACCCCTCTGGGGACAAGCGGTTGTTGTCGCTGCTTGGTTGGCTTTTGTAAAAGTTTCCTGTGTGTTGACGAGCGAACGTGAGCAGCATTTACAGAGCGAGCCGACAGATGGCAGTAGAGAGCAACCAAGCGGAACAGGAGTGTGGGAACAACTGCAGTAATTCAACTCGCTTCCACGGTGTTTACACCTCGCGTGTCTCGTGTTCGTGACTGTTGCTACTTTCTAAGGGGATCAATGATCCATGTGTTCATGGCATAAATTGGCAACAATCAGCACAGAATAGGAGTTACTGGAACCGAAATAAACCGTCAGTCAGCGTACAAGGTTGCGGGTTCGAGCCCCACTCTAAATTTTACGAGATCGCCTGTTCTATCCCACGAACGAGACGAGTTAAGAACAGATTTCCGGTCCCAGACGCGGAAGCCGAAGCGTCCGGCAGAGGACGGCGCGGAGCGTCTCACCTTGTCTTTCGTCCTGTGGCTGCCTTTCCTGCTCGCCTGCTCGCCTCCCTCGCTCCCGCTCGTGGTTTTCTTGTGTTCGGGAGTCCCCAGCGCCGGGGGCGTGCTGGCCAGAGAGCGCCCCCCCGAGGACGCCGAGGCGGCGCTCCCGTTCACAGAGCCGTTCAGCCCTGAGGGAGCAGAACGGGGGACGGGGGACCGAAGCGTCACACACCGGGGCGCCGCTGATGCGAGCGAGCGAGAACGATGAAATATGAAATATACAGACAAAAAAGTGTGCTGTGCAGCGTTGAGCTGTGCAAAAAGCAGTCAAAAAACAGTGAGCCGTGGAAAAGGAGGAGAAAAAAAAAAACACACTGTACATATAAATGATTGTTTTTTTAATTATTTTTTCTTTTTTATAGATATGTATTTTTTTAATTACATTGTATACATATAAATTATATTTTTAAAATTAAATTATACAGTGAAATAAGAAAATTACCAGAATACTTTCCACTCTGTACACCCCAACAGAAAATCTACAGCAGACGTCTGTAGAAATAATGTCACGCACACCTGCGGAGATCTTCATGTTTCCATAATATTTATATTTATTCATTTAGCTGATGCTTTTCTCCAAAGCAACTTATAGTGTCAAGGTTACAATTATTTCCCCATTTACACAGCTGGCTAATTTTACTGGAGCAATTTAGGGTAAGTACCTTGCTCAAGGGCACTACAGCTGCAGGTGGGATTCGAACCCACGACCTTTGGGCTAATAACTGTAATACTACGCATGTGCTTGTCTGAGCGTCACGCTCTTCTCCGCTGAAGACGTCTCTCCGAAAGCACCTGTATTTGTGGGCGTGTCTCGGCCGTTCCTGTTCGGGGTCCGGGCCTCGGGGGGGCTGGGGGCGTGGCTCTGAACGGAGGGGCCGAACAGAGGGGGGAGACCGAGGAGCTGGGGGAAGAAGGCGGCCACACTCCTCCCGTGAGCCTCGGCGGTGCGCCACCACTCTGCAACATAGAGGTAATGCAGCATGCGCTCACCGGCCAACGCACCCATCGCCCGAAATACGTGCACGTCTACACGGCACTTCACCGCGAGTACCACGGTAAGTTACCGACGCACCGGAGCTCTCCTCCCTGACTGAACGGCCGACTGCGATGAAGACCCAGCTCTCAATAACTTATTTTAATAAGCAGAAATGAACAAAAAATGCGAAACCACTAGAAAAAAAGCTGACGCTTGAAAAAATATTTGGGAATTCTGCGCCAAAACGAGTATTAATAGCACGGTAAATCGATGTAGAGAGCAGGAGCAAAAAATGTGAAGGACTATGATCGTTTGGAGCCCAGCCAAGAGCGGTTTAACTGCGCGGTAAACAGATTCTAGGCAGAGGCCACACTGGAAAAGAGCATTTTTGAAAGAAAACACAAAATAATTAAAAACATCAGCGACCGATCGCACCACTCGACACCCCCCCCCGGGTGCGTTTTACCGCTGTGAAAGCACATCTTCGTTTACTGGCTCCGCATTCAACACTTTTATTCATTTAGCTGATGCTTTGCCCCAAAGCGATTTACACCAATTTACACATTTATACAGCCAGGTAACTTTTACTGTATCGATTCAGGGTAAACACCTTGGTCAAGGGTTCTACAGCAGGAGGTGGGATTTGAACCTAGGTCCTTTGAATTATTAGTGTTATGCTATCTGCTGCCCCTAAAGTGGGATTCGAACCAGGGATCTCTTCATTTAAACGGCAATGCCTCCTACGCTACGTAGTGTCCCATATATCCATCAAGAAGGAAATGGGAAAACTAGTAGTGTAGAGTTTAGACCTGCTGTTTTTGGACCCAAAGGTCACAGGTTTGAATCCCACCTCAAGCTGTAAAACCCTCGTGCAAGGTACTTACCCTAAAGTGCCCCAGTAAAGTTTCCCAAGTATATAAATGGGTAAATAACTGTAAGTTGCTGTATATAAATGGCTCAGCTAAATGTAGGGGGGACTTGAACCCAGGTCTTCTGAGCACCATACAACAGTTATTAGTGTTACAGTACCTATTCTCCCCCAAAAACTTAGGGCTGCAGTAGAAGTGGGATTCAGACCTGGGACCTTCCGATTTAATGGCGATGTCTATAATGCCACCTGGTTCCCCATATACCCGTTTTTAGAGCTGGGTAATTTTCACCCTGTCAGTTCAGGGGAAGCACCTTGCTCAAGGGTACTATAGCAGGAGGTGGGATTTGAACCCAGGTCCTTTGAATGAAAAGCAGGAACTCTAACCATCACGCTACCCACCGACCCCGTTGATGTTCCCCCATCCTTATGATTTGCGCCCCGCTGACGTACCTGGAAATGCCCCCAGCTGAGGGTGAGCGGCCAGGGCTGGGGTCACGCCGAGGGTCCCCAGGTTCCCCAGGCCCCCAAATTCGGAGCAGCCCGTGCTCGCGGTGTAGAGGCCGAAGGCGGGGTGGCCCACGAACGGGAAGGCACTTGAGGCGCCGGACACGCCGAAGGGCTGCTCGCGCGTCGTCCGGAACAGCGGCCCTGCGGGAGACACGGCGGCGGGGCGGTCGAAAGGCAACTCGTCAAGGACGAATGCAGGGGGCCCTCGAACCGCGTCGGGGGGAGGGGGCGGTACAAGCTCACTAGAATGGTGTTCCCTCGACCCCCCGAAAAACGTCTGGCATCCACTTTGATTCGCATTCGTATTAAAGCACAACCCAAACCCACTTCTCCATCTGACCACTCTTACACACGTGGCAGGGAAACGCGCTTATCGTCACGGTCCGAAAGACGACGTTACGTGGAGGAGCGAAGCGTTTCGCTTCCTTCTCCTGGAAACGTCGACATCTCGTCTGCATCGTGGGTTAAAGGAAATTCCGGAATGTCTGGGCACCCTTCCGGAATTCATGACTAAAATACAGCAACACGACCATACCTGTGAAACATCGTCACCTTTTGCCCTTTTATTGTGTAGCGTGTATAGCGTATTGTGAACATTGTTATAATGTATTGTGTATCATATGTAGTAAACAATGCAAACAGTACAGTGAACAGTGTATAGTATATAGTGTACTGTGTATAGTATATAGTGAACGGTGTGTAGTATATAGTGTATTGTGTGCAGTGTATAGCAAATTGTATAGTGAACAGTGTATAGTATATAGTGTATCACGTATAGTGTAGTGTACGGTATATAGTGTATGTATACACTAGCGTATGGTGTACAGTATATAGTGTATCGTGTACAGTGAATTGAGAACAGCGTATAGTGTATAATATATAGTGTATGGTGTACAGTGTATAGTGTATCATGTATAGTATATCGTGAATAGTGTATAGTGTACAGTGTATCATGTATAGTGTAGAGTGTATGGTGAACAGTGTATAGTATATAGTGTATATATACACTAGCATACGGTGTACAGTATATTGTCAACAGTATATAGCATATAGTGTACAGTATATAGTGTATCATGTATAGTGAGAGTGTATGATGGACAGTGTACAGTACACAGTGTATATATACAGTAGCGTATGGTGTACAGTGTATAGTGCATGGTATATAATGTATCGTGAACAGTGTATACTGCATAGTATAAAGTGTATCATGTATAGTGTAGAGTGTATAGTATATAGTGTACAGTATAGGGTATGTACTTGCACTTTCTCAGTGTGTTGTTCTGTGAGCCAGTGCTGAATTGTTGTAAGTAAATAGATAAACAGATATACATAAATAAATAAATAAATAAATGCTGAAAAATTATTTCTTTTTCATTAAATGAAGAAAAAAATGCCAATGCAATTAAATGAGAAATAATTCAATGCTAAAACAAACACTTCTGTTCCAGAACCTTCCGCCGCCAAGTGCTCCCGCTACCCGGGTGCAGCTGTGGAACATGTGCTTTGTGTGTAAACGAGGGACAACACAATGTAACTGAATTTTTATTGTGTCCATTTTTTTCGTATTTTCCATTCAGTTTTGTGAGATTAATCTGATTTTTGCCGTTAGTTTGACCTGTATGTCAGTTTTTAGAAAAATGTTCTTGAAATGAGAAAATTTTGGTCAATTTTGACACCGGGTTCCAAGCTCCAAATATTCCAGTACCTTCTAGGATCTGATGCTTTCTGCAATGTCTTGGCACTTTCTATAATGGTCTAGAATATTCTGTCACATGTACAATATCTACGTTATTTTCTTGTCAATAATTAGAATTATTTAAATAAAAAAATCTATGTGTGAGTAAAAATTCTCAAGAATTCTGGAAAAAAAAGTTAATAAATTTCATAGTTTCCTGATGTTTTTCCAACATTTATTTGACAAACGAAGGTGGAGGAGGAAGGGGGGGGAAGAGCACCGCGTGGGGAGAGCGCCCAAGAACAGTGCATTCTGGGATTGTTCAGGAATCGACCACATCCCCTAAAGACAAGGGAACTGGTCACCTTTGACGAGCTGGGATTTCAACCTAAGAAACACGAGAAAATATCTTCCGTTGCGTCAGAAAGACCACCAGTGCATTTAAAGGTGACGTGATATTTACAGGGGCCAGTAGGGGGCGTGTTGGTTGGAGCCACTGACACACAACGTGACGGCTGTTGGTTTAAATCCCCGCTCCTGTTTCAGTACCCTTGACTGAGGTACTAACCCCGAATGGAACCAGTAAAAATGACCCTGCTTTACCTTTGCGCGAGCAGCCCTGGAGAAAACTGTCCGATAAACGAATAAATGAATATATTAATAGCAGTACTTGTTATGTTACACACACAGACACTTAGAGCAACGATCCACAAATATCTCCATTTTTGGGTATTTTACGCAGACTAGAGACAGGAAGCCTTTTCTCTTTATTATTAATTTTATTCTTTTTACATCCTTCTGCACATTATTGGTATTTTTAAAACATAAGATCCCAGCTTAAAATAGAAATCGTGACGGGAAAAACAATGCCAGGCTACAAAGAGGTTCGAACCGAACATGTTCTGTTCGCTTCTTGCTCACGCTCCAAAAAAATGCACACTTTAAACGCGGTAACGAACGCGGTCATGAAAATCTCAGGTGTCCTTGTTAAAAATCCTCCGATGCGTTTTTGCATTTTCGTCCCATCGTTTCGTCTCGTCGCTGCGCCGTTGTCTCCCGACCGAAGCTTCCGCTTTGCTTATCATTTACCTTTTCGTTTTCTGTCCGCTCGGCATTTTCGACTCTTATGAATTGTTTATGATCCTCCTCATATTAGCAGTTGTAATTTTTTTAAAGGCGAGCGCTGTACGCGTCGGTTTCTACCGCTTGGCTGTGAAAGACAGAGAGGAAAACGTGAGCAAAAGCCTCTTAAATCAAAGGGAGAAATAAAATATCCTGCTAATGGTGGGAGTGATCGAATAAAGGTAAAGTGCCTTTGCCCTTTTCCACGCTTAATGCTGAGCTCCTTCGCTGTCAGTCATCTGAGACACCTTACGGGATCCATTACATTATGGGTTCTGTGGAAAGATTAAGGAGTCGGATTTCTTCCCGAACGCTTAGAAACCTCCTGCGTGAACCTGATGTCCCACCGAGGGACGATGAACTCTGCCAATACAGCTGCATCTCCAGGACCGTACATCGCCGTGACAACACAGCATCACCACCACATCGCCGTGACAACACAGCATCACCGTATCACCACAACAATACAGCTTCACCGCCAGCACATCGCCATGACAACGCAGCATCACCACCACCACATCGCCATGACAACACAGCATCACCACATCGCCATGACAACACAGCATCACCATCACAACACAACACTGGGAGGACCACACAGTATCAGCATCACCACAGAACATGTGTTATTACCATACGGCATCACAGTGGCTGCACAGTGTCACCATGACAACACAGCATAGGCACAACTACACCATGTCGTTATTATACAGCATTCCCATCATCACATAACATCGCCACGACAACACGTCATTGCCATAACAACACACCGGCATGACAACACAGCAAAAACGACAACACCGCATTGGTGTCATTAGACAGCATTGCTGTGACCACACATCACCATGATGAAACAGCAACACAAATAGCACACAGCATCACAACACAACATCGTCATGACAACACAGCATCACCATCATCGCACAACATTCCCTTGACCACACAGCATCAGCACCACGGCACAGAGCCACACAAGTGCGTCGCCTCGGCAGATCGGGCCCTCATTCGCTCGCTCGCTCGCTCGCTCGCACCCTTCACCCATCCGCACGAGCAGGGAAATGTGACACAGCGGCTCCTTTTAATTTGCTTTATTCTCCAAACAGAAACAGCAGCTTGAGCCGCTTTCGCTTTCGCCGTTTAATTCGTGCAAATGTGCTTATCTGGTAATATCCAAGGACGCGGCGAGCGCAGGCGACACACATGTTTAATGCATGAGGGAACCTTGAAAGTGCTCCATCCATTCGGGGGGAACAGGACCCGTTTTCTTGCTCAGCTTTTCTTATCATTAAAGGAAAAAAACGTCTAATCACAGTTGGGAAATTTGCATCCTATTTTCGCGCCGGGATGAAGCGAGGATCAGCGCCGCGTCTCGGCCCCGAAGGGGCGGGGGGGGGGGGGGGGACCTCGCGCTGGGTTAACTGGGGCCGGGAGGGGGATGGTTACCTGCTCGGCCCCCGTTCCTGAGCTCGTGTAAAGTGAGGTAATGAGGAGGATGTGGAGTTGAGGGACATTTCACTGACACTTAGTAAGAGTCGCCTTTTGGAAGCAGGTGGCTGATTTAAACGTAGTCAACTAAGTTAAATATTTACATATTTCAATTTAAATATCACACACAGCATATTAAGAGAAAACTGTTCATTCTGCTAATTGCTATTATTACAATTATTGCCTTTGTACATTTACCTGACACTTTTCTCCAAAGTGACTTACAATGTTAATCTATTTACAATTGTTCACCCATTTAGACCGCTGGGTAATTTTACTATAAGAATTTAAGGTAAGCACTTTGCTCGAGGGTACTACGGCCAGAGGTGGGAATCAAACCAACAACCTACGGGTCCAAAGGCAACAGCTCCAACTACCGCAATAGCAGCTGCCCCACATGCACATGACACTTCTCTTCAAAGTGACTTAGAACGTTAAACTACACTGATTTACCCATTGATGCAGTGAACAATGTAATTCCTATGGTCCCACTATTTTGGGATAAAGGGGGACAGATCCTATATAGGTATACAGTGCGTGCGTGCGTGCGTGCGTGCGTATGTGCGTGCGTCCTTACCGCAGCTGGCTGGCACGGACCCGAGGGCTGCGCTGGGACCCAGGCTCTTGGAGGACGGGTTCGGGGTCGAGGTGGCGGCGGGGGGAGGCGTGTGAACGGACGGCGAGGCAGACGAAGGCCGAGCGAGCCGCTCTCCGGACTCCATGCCTGTGAGAGAGGACACCGTTCCGTCAGCACCGTTTTGCGCACACACACACACACACACACACAGGGTTACTTCCAGCACATGGCACACACCCTGGGTCAGCCCCGCAGGGCTCAGGTGCCCCACGGTTGAGACAGCGCCCCCTGCAGGACAGGTACATCACCACACTGCGCAGTGTTTTAACTGAGTCGCAGACAGACCACGAACGCACACGCTCTCGCACACCCCACACGCACCTATCCGCTCCGACAGGGACTCAAACCCCTGACAGTGACCAGTAAAAATGACCCTACTGTATGAATGAGTAAAAATGCAGGTATTTTCCTGTATAAACCCAACAATGATTGGAAAAGTAAACACGGCCTTTACCGTGCTCAAGATGGCCAACGTTCATCGCGGAAATTCAGCGCCCAATAATCCTTCACATAAATAACAGTAATCTACCTGTGCCCTGTGATTATTTCCCTCCGGGGACGGGTACCACGGTATTACCGCGCTTATGTCGCAACAATGAGCGTAACTGATCAGTAACTGAAAAGCAGTTCTCACACCGCGTTTCGCATCGTAGCTCCGCCCGGCGCCCCCTACTGGGACACTGTCGCGCTGGAAGCACGTGCTTATAATAAAGGGGTTATTATTATAAACACCTCTATAGTCACCATCAAAGAGGAGACAGATTATTATTAATTTATGACAAATTAATCTCTCACACTTTTCTCCAAAGTCACTTGCAGCGTTCATTTTGCAAACTGAGCTACTTACACCGATTTACCTGAGGAATTTTTATTAGAAGTAAAACAGGAGAGGGGTTTCGAACCCGAGTCCTTCCGATTCAAAGGCTTTCGCCACCGCCCCCCCGGCTGGGATCTCGCCTAGTGCTCGGTGCGGGATGACGGGAGCGCTGCGCGGGGGGGGGCAGGTTTCTTCCGGAGGGGCGACTTTTCAGAAGAGTAACTTATTAAATTAAAAGGAGGCCTATTAAGGACCTGTAAAGTCTCCCGAGACAATTGAATAACAATAATAGCGTCTAATAACTCATATTAATAATTGATTACTAAAACTCTATCAGTTAAGGCTTGTGGATTGCAGAGTACAAACACGGTGATGAAACGCTTTACGACTTATTAACCAAGAGGACCGGAATGTGTTTGCTGGGATCCGGACCAGGCTGCTCGTGGAATGAGATGCTTTTCCTCCACCGCTGCGCCCTCTGCTGGTGGGGATGACACGAACTTCTCTAGCCGATCTCTTCAGCCCGTTCAAGGCAACGGCCCGGTGGAGCGAGGGGCCGGAGTCCGGAGCAACGCGTCTCTGCGCGGCCCCGGAAGGGAACCGCAGCTCCCCGCCCCACCAGCAGGGGGCAGCACCTCCAAAACCCCAAAAGAAATTATTGTGATTGATGAGGTGCGATGGCTGCGCTCCCGCTTTTGTGCTCTGGTTTCCTATTGGGCTCTCAGCCGAACTCAGCCACGGCTCTAACCGTTACGCCCCCCCGCTCCGTCCCTGGGGTTTTATTTATTTTTCATTTTAACTAAACACGGGCTCTTATTTTCATTTATTTCATCGTATTTTTTTTTTTTTATGCCCCGTGATGGACTGCTGTCCTGTCCAGGATGGACCCTTCCTCACATCTCACGCTTCCAGGATAGACTTTGCTCCCCCGTGGCCCTGCACTGGACCATCAGTTAGTAATGTTGGTTGTTTGTTTCACAGCATCGTTCGGATCCAACGACTGGAACTCAGGTCCACGTGGTCATTGGTTCAAAATCACAGACCTTCTCCTGAACCCCCTGAATGGGATTTAACCCAAAAAAGTTCAGTAAAAAAAGGTCCCCAGTATTGCAGCAGGTAAGGACATGACCTTTAAATCTGTAGGCTGTGGGTTTGAATCCCTTTCCTGCTAGAGTAGCCTTAGCTAAGGCGCTTACCTCAAATTACCACAGTAAAAGTACCCAGCTTAATAAACTATGTGAATACTGCAATTTACTGCAGCAGGTGGCGTAGCGGTTAGAGTCACAGTCTTTGGACTCAAAGGACGCAGGTTCGCATCCCCCTTCTGAATGGAGTACCCTTGAGTAGGGTCCTTACGCTGAAATACTACACTAAAAATAGCAATGGGAACAGAATCTTAGCTTCACAACAGACGGGTGTGTGTGTCATGGAGGAGTGTGTGGAACGCACCTGTGGGGAATATTAACAGCGTATGGATGTGAGAAGTGGGTCGGGTCGCGAACGCAGGTCTCAAACCCAGTGGCTGTGGAAATGGACCGATGTGAGTGGAGGACCATTGAACTCCAGTTGCTGTGTCTGTCTCTCTCTCTCACACACACACACACACAAAGCAGTAGTTCTGTGTTCACTTCCAATTCATTTGCTCAACTGTTGCCCCCCCCCATCTCAGTTATTAAACGAGCAGAGAAATTTACTCCCGAGGGGGAGGGGGGGGATGACGGACACAGAGGGAGGAAGGACAAACGGGAGGTTCGGAAAACACTCCGCTACCTGTCATGCAAATGAGGTGCTCTGAATGCGAGGGCGAGCGAGCGAGCGAGCGAGAGAGAGGACGATGGGCGGGGGAGTGTCCCACCCCACGGGGGGGAGGGGGGTTTCTTGGGCGCCCATCACAGGCATATTGCAGATGACACGCGTGAAGGGCAGGATGAAAGGGGTGGAAACGGCTGCTTCTTTCAGACAGGAACAAAGAGCGTCTCTGAAGGCCTCTCTCTCACACACACACACACACAGAGCGTCGCATTTGGGGCTGCCGCCTTCAACCTGAAAGGCTCGTGTTCGAAGCCCACCTCTCGCTGCAGTACCCTCAATCAAGGTACTTACCTTGCAGTAAAAATGACCCAGGCTGCTAAAGAGGTAAATCACAGTAATCGCTGCACTCCATTCTTACCGTACAAACGTAGATGTGAAAGCAGGTGACCAGTGGTCAGCGACCGGTCAGGAACCGGTTGGATTTCCCTCCTAATCTCAAGCAGGAACGTTTAAAAAGGACAAATTAAACATTACAGCGAAGCCCCACGAACACAATTTTTTACATGTTTACATTTTATTGTTATTTCACACTTTCCACCAAAGTGACTCGCAGTGGTGAGGTACTTGCACTGATTTACCCTCACGTGCAGATGGGTAATTCTCAATCAATTTGGGCCAAGTACCTCGATCGAGGGGAGAGCGGCAGGAGGTGGGATTCAAACTCAAGTGCTTCCGGATTGTTAGGCCAGAGCGCTAACCGCTGCGCCCCCTGCTGCCTCCCTTTAAACCCAAGTGTGTGTTTGCAGGAGACGACGACCGGAGCGGTCAGAGGTTTGGTCGGAAACTCCGACGGGGAACGGAACCGAAGCCCAACGGTCGTCCCTCTCGGGTCCGGACGAACCGGGTAGGGTTCCTCCGCTCTGGGGCTCCTCGGCTACGCGGGCCGGAACGCGGCACCTCGGTTGCAGGGGGACGCACTCGTGGCACAAGGGAATGGCTGCGATGCAGCGGCGTCACCAGACACATCGGGTGAGTTTCGGGGGGGGCAATAAAGACCTGCACCACCTCAGACACACGGAAAAATGCTGATACGAGGTAAAACAAGAGCAGTGCACAATGAAGGTGAAGCGAGCCATGATGGCTCCTGAACTGCCGAAGCGGAAACCCCACAAGTAAATCACATGTCCGCACGAGGGGGGGGGGGGGGGGGACAGAGCCAAGACAGAGGCAGCACCTCTCTCTCTCTCTCTCTCTCTCTCTCTCTCTCTCTCTCTCTCTCTCTCTCTCTCTCTCTCTCTCTCTCTCCCTCCCTCCCTCCCTCCACCCGCGGGGGTCGTTCGGGGGGCTCCGGGAGCAAGCGGCTCACGCGTCAAAAAAGCCGACGAGCTCTTTCACTCCTTCCGGTCTCAGCGAGACGGAGCTCCTTCATCACACCATTGTTTCATCACAACGTCTTGCACGCCGGTTGCATCTCTAACAGAAACCAAAAGTGGACGTCGGAGGAACTCTTTTTAATAACTCATATTTAATATACACTGTATTCAGAGTGACTCCATACAACATCAATACTGTACACACTGGACTGTAAATTCACATATAGAATCGGGATCAGGGGCGTGTTCGTAACTCGATTTGTTCGCATCTCAAGCGAAAAAAGGTCACTTTCAACAGGCCTTATTATCTGCACAATCAATAAAAGTGTACCTCCATTTCTTCTCTGGGAAGGTTCTGTAAAAGTCTCGGATATAGAGATACGATCAGATATAATCGGTAAAAAAATTATGGCACGCACACAGAGTCTGAAGCCGCTTGTCCCGAGCTGGGTCGCAGCGAGCCGGAGCCTAGCCCAGCGAGGGGGAGGGGACACACCCAGGACGGGATGCCAGTCCATCGCAAGGCTCCCCAAGGAGGACTCGAACCCAGACCCACCAGGGAGCGGGACCCGGCCAAACCCGCTGCGCCACCGTGCCCCCCCGTTAAAACAAGCTACTAAAAATGTATATAACATGCCGTCCAAACAAACTCCAGCGCAAACTGTTCACCGATTTACCCCATAAACATGGGCTATATTTTGCCATCGGGAGCACTGATAAGCAAGGAACACGAGGCAGGAGCTGTGAACACAGTGGAAGCGAGTTGGGTCTTATTGTGCGTCAGTGCACTTTGCTGCCAACTAGTGGCTGGGTGTGGAAATACAGGTGGGTAATTACAATTCACGTTTATTCATGTAGCTTTTGGCTTTTCCCCCCAGTGACGTACATCTCGCAGAAAACACAATGTGTTCATTCCATTCGGAGGAAGAGACACTTAGATGCAGACGTGTGATTCTTAAGTACAGTTAGATTGTTTCTTTCCACCATATGAACTGACGTTCATCACACCAGCAGCTGCGTACAACTTTATCTCAATATCGACGATTCCTGACCACCTTCCTAGTAATTTTTTTTGAGATATATAAACATTTACGCTACATTAGAGGAGTAGCTGTGTAAAGGTTTATCCAGCATGATCTTAAAGTTATAGCGTGTGAACATTTACACCTTACATGAACTTAAGAGAGGATGGGCGAAGTGAGTGTAGAAGAGGTGAGTTTTAAGACCCTTTTTAAATGCGGACAGGGATTCAGCAGTTCTGAGTGGGAGAGGGAGGTCGTTCCACCGCAACGGAGCCAGAACCGAGAATCTCTGCGCTTTACCTAACAAAGTTTGACGAAAAGTTCTTTGTAAAAATCAATCTTGACAAATGACAAGAAAATACTAACAAACAAACAAACAAACAAACAAACAAACAAATGGATACATTTATTGAAAAATTCATAGCCTCAACATTTGTAAGGAAAAGATGAAAGGGAAATGACACAAAATGAAAGGAGCTGTAAAGGAAAGCGCTGCGAGACGAGAGTTAACGCCGCGCCGCGAAAACCAAACGGGCCCGACCGAGCCGAGCGGTTCTGGACGTCCCCCCCCTCCCCCCCGGACGGCTTTGAAGCAGCGCATGACCCGAGTCTTCCTTACAGCGCATTACATCATCCGTCCTTAATCGCGCCGACTTGTTGCCGAGCTGACGGATCCTCCTTAAAAGAATAGGAAGGAGCAGCGGCGGCGCTCGCGAGGAGCAGGGAGCGATTATCCCGGAGCGGCACGGCGAGCGCGGCCTTAATTAAAAGCCCTTTCGTTAATGCGAGATGTCAGCGTGTCTGATGGGCAGAGACAGGCTCGGCGGAGGTGTGATGCGCCGGTTATTCTGGGCCCCCCTGCGCGGACCCTCGACATCTCCGACTTCGAAAGACCGACCACGAGCGCGGGCGGCCGCAGGCCGGCGATGGCGTTCCGAGCCTCGTCCCCGGACCCGAGGGCCTCCTACGAACCGCATGGAGACACGGCTCGGAAGCGCAGGATTTGTAGGTAAAAAGCATCATAAACGAGTTATTCATCTCGCTCCGCTGTCCGGAGCGGGTCAGTGTGGGGTTTAAGCCTTTAAAAAAAAAAAAAGCCTTAGTCGACGTGCCGTGTGGCGAAAGACGCAGCGAAAAGCCGAGTTCCCTTCGCTTCGGTTCCGCTTCCTACGAGAGCCACTCGAACCCAGAGCCGAAGTCAAACGGGGCCGAACGGATCTAGGGCTTCGACGTCCCGATTGCGTCCGAGGTCCTCGGCGCAAACGGCCCTGACGGCGACCTAACGGGAAATGGAATGACTGCTTTAACCGGGGACAGCGGGTAGAGACCAAAAGGTTGCAGGTTCGAATCCCACCTCCAGCTGTATTACCCCCGTGCAAGGAACTCCCCCTAAATCCCTACAATAAAATGACCAGCTGTATAGATGGGTAAATAACCGTAGGAAGATTAACAATGTAAGCTGCCTTGGAGAAAAGTGTCTGGAAAAAAATGAATAAATACACCGTGTGTGTGTGTGTGTGTGTGTGAGGCTCATCTGGTTAGAGGAAAGGAAAAACGGCTGTGTGCTTGCGTACGTGTCACTGCAGCGACCGATGGGTGCCAGCAGCTGCTAAGAGATGCCCTCCTTTCGCACGATAATTTGTAGGAACGGCGGCCCCCCGAGCGAGCGCAGTCGCCGCATCATTGCGGATTCCGTTGCGAAACGCAGACGAACGGATGTAACCGCCGGCTTATCGGGCCGCAGCTCCGCAAGCCCCCCCCCCCCCCCCCCCGCGTCCTCGTGCCGATCGTGACGGCGGCCACTAGCGGCGGAGAGCGGGACCGCAAAAACAAGAGGACCCGCAGCAGGTACGAGGCCCAGGTGCGTGCGTGCGGCGCTGCCCCGAGATACGAATATCCAACGGCTTCATGAACTAAACAAATAAATCGATAAACAAATAAAATGCGAGCAACCTGAGGCGCTCTGTCGATGAAAGGGCGTGTGTGTGTGTGTGTGTGTGCGTGCGTGTCTGCATACACACACCTGGGCCCGATGCCTTCGAGTTCCCACACACCTGCCGCACCCAGATGTTCTCCATAAATTACAGCGAGCTGGAATTACATTATAATAATACGTGTGTATTATGTGCAATCGTACGGAGAAGGAATTAAGGGTGTGTGTGTATGGGGGGGGGGGGGGGTCCTGTACACTTTGGGGCTGGAAGCGTGTTCATAACTCGTTCTGCTCGCACATCCGAAATGCCCGTGAGCAAAAGCTCAAGAACACACACCCCTCAGTCGATATTCAAGCCGGGTCGTGTGAAAGTGTGAAAATCTCACGCGGACATAATAAATACAAATATTAAACATTTGCATGACTTTTCAAGTCGTTTTTTTTATTTTATTACTGTTATTGACTTCAAAGAATATTAACATTAAAAAAAAAAAAAAAAAAACAAACACCCTCATTGTTGGCTGATACGTCTCATGACTGCGTGGAGCGTTCTTCACCGCGTCACTCATCACCGACACTCATCACCTTGTCGCTCATCATCGACGCTCATCTCCACTCGCTCGTCACCTCAACGCTCATCGCAAACGATCATCACCGCATCTCTCATCATCCTGACACCCATGACCGACACTCATCACCGTGTCACTCATCACCACAGTGAGGAACAAGAGCAGTAAACACAGCAGAGGTGAGTAGAACCAATGCGGCGCCTTTAGCCACTAAGCACAAACGCCTGGGCACAGAAACGCGGGTCGCAGAAACACCCGAAACGACATTATTAAACAGACGGGAAAGTGAGCGTGCGCATATATGCGAATATAGATATGCGAAAACTGACAACCGCTTGTGACACGAAGGGCCGGCGGAGGAGACGTTGCTAAAGGTCTCTGCAAAAAAAAGAAAAAAAAAAAAGCTGAAAAATTCACTGGATAAAAAGGCCTTAAAAACACGCTCAACATCCATTTTATGCGATTTGTTGTGAGAAAAAGTGGAAAAAAAACTGATAGAAATATGTAAACTATTCATTTTGTTGTTGGGAATCATTAGCAGCTTGATTTCAGAATGTGAAACGTTCTTAATGAAAGTAGGAAAAAAACGGGGAATATATTAGTGAACGGCGCCGTTTGATGTCGCGCCGTGAAGCGGAGCTAATTGCCTTTTCCGGCGCGGCGCGGGTTCGACGCGCTAATGGCCCACGAGCCGGGGACGAGGCCCACGGACCGCTTCGACCCCTCGAGCCGAAAGGGATTCGACCCAGAACGCTCCCCCGCTCCCCGGGGCTCGAACCCGGAACCGCAGCAGTTCCGATCCCTTGCGAGACAGGCGAGGCTTCGCTCATTTAACGAATTTGGGGGAAAAATCAGCTCGGGTTAAATGTGACCGAAACATTTAGGTCCATTTTCAATACCTGGACGCCGTGACTCCTCCTCCCTCCGCTCCTCGCACGGGATTTCGTCCGACTCGCCCCGGGAAGGAGGCGCGTCACTCTGCGCCTTTTCGGTGTCAAGAGGAGGTTCCAACTAGAAGGCGGGGAGTCATGGCAAGTAGGTGTTATTTCAATCACACGATTATTTACCCATTTACACCGCCGGGTGCTTTCACCGGAGTAAACTAGGGTAAGTACCGTGCTCGAGGGGGGATTCGAACCTACAACCTCCGGGTCCAAAAGCAGCAGCTCGCACCACTACATCAACACACCACTAGCTACTCCTCACACGTGGCACACATGCAGATATGCAAAGTCTGAGACTTTCGAGGACGGAAAATAGTATGTTTAACGCCAACACACGGGCTGCCAAAGAACGACCGGGTCTTCACGGTTCCGAAGAAGAGTGCGGTCATCGGGCCGTTGACCCTTTATTTACGCCGACGGTCACTCGCGTCCTCCAGGGCGACACACATCTCCGAACGTCTCAACGCAACAAGCGCATCGCACCGACAGGACGAGAGAGTTGGATGCGGACACAGTAGTTATTTAATAATTGTTTACCGTTATTAATAACCGCTTGTCCGACGGAGGCTCATGGAGGTCTGGAGCCTATCCTGGAAGCACAGGGCGTGAGGCAGGGTACCCCCAGTGTCCATCGCAGAGCAATCGCACACACTCGTTCACTCACACGCACGCGGAGGCTACAGTCAACTGAGAATCACCACTTCACCTCAGACACACATCTTCAGACTGTGGGAGGAAACCAGAGCACCCGAAGGAACCCGACACAAACCCGGGAAGAAAACGGCGAGGCCCTCGCGGTCCCGGATCCGCGAGGCACCAGCGCAGAGAGACGCGGCGCACAAATAACAAGATTTTGCAGCCGTCGCCGCGCGAACATCCGCGTAAAAAAGAACGCGGCTACGGGGGAGGGCGGGCAAAGGTCGATTCGATGCCCCCGAAAACACCGGAAATTAATAATAGGAGAAGAGCGTCGTAGTGCAGCTCCCGCAGCCGCCGTCCTCAGCGCTCAGTCACCCGGGATACGAGCTCAACTATTTTTATTTTGATGAATGTGCTGAGAAAATAACTAATTTCCTCTCTGCCTCCAAGCCATCTCCATAAAACACATTTCCTTGCAAAATTAATATTCCCATCAGCCCGATTAGACCGTCCAAGGAACTCGGCCGAGTTACGGGGGATAAAAGGTGCGACGGCCTTCGATTCCTCCTAAAGTGCAGATGCGGCCTCACGTCAATATTTCACACGATACTTTACTGTCGAAATGTTGCCCAAACAATTAACATGAACCTGCAGGAACATCAAAGTGTGTCGAGATAACATTTGTTACACGACCCTGACGGTGGTGCGTGGAGATCCAGATGGGTATGTGTTCTAAACCGTCTCAAGCATGACCCACCGACGACTTTCAGTTATTAATACCGAGTGCGTTAACGATTCCATTTTTTCACGCTCACAGTTACTGCTCTGGTTTCCTCCCACACTCCAAAGATATGGGATTCAGCTGAACTGACCCCAAATCACCAGTAGCGTGCGTGTTCGCGTGCGCGCGTCACACGCTCCGGCAACGCACTGATGCCCCGCTCAGGGTGCACCCTGCCTTAACGCCCTGTGTTTCCAGGATAGACTCTGGACCTTCACCACTGAGTTACACCAAGTTATTGATGATAATGGATTTCCAATGGAGAGAATGGCACTAGGTGGGGGGTGGGGGGTGGGGGGCGGGGCCAAGAGCCAAGCCCTCAGAGGGATGCTACGGGGGTGGGGGAGAGGGGTGGAGAGCTCCTCTGTGACCAGGGCACTGCTCCTCCATCTACACACATCTGATTATCGGACACTTTCCTCCAAGCTGCTCACGTTGTTACCTCTTTACACAGCCAGGAAATGTTTACTGCAGTAAATCGGGGTAAATAGCATGACCAATGGTACTATCGCTGGAGGTGGGACTTGAACCTGAGTCTGTTCAGCGGAAGGTGACGCCTCTAACCGCTGCACAACCTGCTGCCACACACACACACACACACACACAATAACAGCGTAAGGCAGGACTTTCCAAACAGATGGTGACGGGTTTCACACCCGTACACCTTTCAGCCGGGGACCTTTACCGCGCCGCTGCGGTAAACAAACGGTGAGCGGCGTCGGTCAGCGGAACAGCAGCTGGAGCTGAAGGAGAGAGCCGCCGAGGTGGACGCCAGACGCCGGGGCGCAGCTCCGTCGCGCCGCGAGAGCCCCGGACGCCTCCTAACTAGGCGTCGCCATGGTTACGGCCAGGACACCCGCGGCGCGGCGGGACGGAGGCGCCGTCGACCTTTCCGAGCCGATTCGTTCGAGGAGCTCCGCCGGGGGCGCCGTTTCAAAGAGACAACCTATCGAAGACAGACAAGAACCGCAGGGGCACGGCATTCGTTTGGACCTCATCATCTGCGCTCTTCGACACCGAGCTTCCGGAAACTTCCAGCCACGTAAAGGAAGCTAGAGATGCCCCCCCTCCCCCGCTCACCCACCCACCCACCCTGGCTGATGAAACGCACCTCCGCTGGGAGCTGTCAATCACCCGCAGACAGCTGGGAGCTGCGGGGGGGTGGCGGTGGGGTTGGGGGGAGGATGTGTGGCACCGCGGTACTCTCGCACCCGGGGGCGTAAATGAGCTCCCTGTGAGCCGAGGCGTTGCGGGGAGACAGTGACCAAGGTCACGCTTCACACACGCATGCGCATGCCAAGAGCCAGAAATCCAAACCCCCACACACACACACAGGGTTGGCTCTAAAATCAGTGTTTCACCTGAACGAGCAGCGTGTGAAGTGGAACCGAAAAAACACCGATTGCTGCACGATAATATTTTTACACTTATTAATTTACCAGATGCTTTTCTCCAAGGGGTCTTATTGAGCTATTTACACTGATTTACCCATTTCTTTTGTATTAATTCGGGATCAGTACCTTGATGAAGTGCACATAGTTGGGAGCTGAACCCGCGACCTTAGGGTTAAGGGTGCGGCTATAACCGCTGCGTTGCCACATCGGGCGAGAGGAAGTTAAACGTACGGATTGCACAAGCATCGTGCGTGTGTGCGCACCGAGTGGATCAGCCGGTTTCCCATCATGCACCAAGCCAGGCTCCCCCTTCTCCCAGGGATCCGGTCCAAGGTTCCGTTCGGAGCCGCGACACCGCGGCCTTCGAGGCTCCGGAGGTCTAGAGTCTAGCCTGGAAACACAGGGTGTGTCACAGGGCAATCACACACACACACACACACACACACACACACACTCACACGGGGACTGAGACAGACACATCTGAACCCGCGTCCAAACCCGAAGCCCAAGAGCACTACCCGCTGCGCCACCATGCACACCTCCACCACACGTCCAATCCCAGCATCTTCTCGCGAACGGACCATCATCCATACCTTTGCACTCCGCTTTCCTCGCGCGCTTCGCCCAGGTTAAAACGACGCGCCCATCGCCGTGACGACGAACGCTTTGCATCGGCAACTCATTCTCATTCGAGGGGGTATTTCTCCACACCGGGGGGATTATTTTCCTTTTCAAACTGAAACCATTAAAGTTCCGACGCCTTGTTTTTTTTTTTTTTTTATCCCCTCTGAAGGATTTACCGTCTTGATCCAAACACCCCCCCCCGAACATACAGGACGTGTGAATACAATATTCATTTTGCTGCAGGAGGACAGTCGTTGCATAACAATGAGATGCGCTAATGAAACCGAACCGAGCGGCAACCTGCAGTACATACATATTAACGCGGGAGGCCCCTCCCTCGGCTTCCCCTTCCCCTTGACCTTTCGCCACTTTATCTCACCTTGATTTTTACCGCGCTAAGCCCGCAATGCATTCCGCACATGGCCGCTCCACGCCGCCCGCGTACATCATTAGCAGGCGTGCGCCCGAGCAACGAGGCCTTACCACCCTCCCACCACCCCCCCCCCTTCCCTCGGATCCCGTTTCCGCGCACGTCGGCCCCTTCGTCCGGGGCTTCGCCCGTGACCCGTGAGCGTTCGACGGAGCCTTTCGCATCTACTCCTTCATCCGACGCCTTCCGCCAAGGTCGCTTTACCGCGTTTGGTCTGCACGCTAAGCCGCTTACACCGATGTACCCGTTTTAGACGGCTCGGTAATTTTTACCGTACCAGTTCGGGGAAGGTACCTTGATCAAGGGTACTCCGGCAGGATGCGGGATCCGAACAGAGGTGACGACTTTAAGCGCTACGCCACCTACAGAGCGATGCGAACCCTATAGGGACGCTCATTGATCCTGTATAAAATATTACAACAAACTTGTGCGATAAATGTTAACATTTTAATTATATTTACACGCATTTAAATATTAAATTATTAAATATTAAAATCAACATATACGTAAAATGAATAAAAGACTGTGATTTACACCCCTGACTCTACTTACCTACTCGGTTTAACCGGTAAAACTTGGGCTTCGCTTATTTTTACACCTGCACTACCGTGTTTTTACTACACACACACGATTTCCTCGTGACACACCGGTCTTCACGAAATGCCCGTCGCGCGGTAAAACGAAGGGTCGCGACGGGTTTCGGCCCCACCGCTTCTCCAGCCCGTCGCTCACGGCCTTGTCTGGACGTCAAAACTACACGTTCGATTTGCTGCCCTTTTCATATTTACCTCAAGCGGTTCATTAAAAATCCCGCTCATCTCCGTGGGGGGGGGTTCACTCCGCGCTCGCTGCTTCCTGACGCCTTTCCGCAAGGTGACTTGCGGCGTGAGCTTTTCACACTGACGCACTCATACACGGATTTACCCCTTTAGGCAGCTGGGTAATTTACCGTATCAGGTGGGGGAAAATCCCTCGATCCCAGGAACTACAAGAGGACGTTGGATTTTGGCTCCTTCGGTGACAATCAAAAGACCTCTAACGGCTAGGCCGCCTGCTGGCCGAAGTAAACTATGCGGAACGTTGTGAAATTAAAACACAGGGAGAGGGGGGTCTGCAGTGTGTGTGTGTGTGTGCGCGTCCCATATCTGCACCACGTCACACAGTCGGTGGCGCTCCGTTACGAAGAGACGCCTCGGCCTCGAACGTCCTCGCTTCGGTCCGTCTCGGATACGACGCGGTTCGATTACGGGGCGATTCGATCGCTCGCGTTCCGCCGGGTCGGCGTCTCGAAACCTTAAACCTTAAACCTCGGACGAGACGCGGAGGCGACGGCGTCGGCTCACCTTCCCGAGGAGCCGACGGCTGACGGGCGGCGTGACGGGATGGGCCTCTTGAGCAGGAAACCTGTTCCTCAACATAAAGGATTATTTTCACAAAAAGTGCACAGAAAGATCATTATTATTATTATTAAGAATTTATTATTGTTATTAATTTTTATTATTATTGTTATTAATAAGAATAATAAAAAAATTTATCTGCACTTTTTGTGAGCAGAATTTTGTCCATATGTATTGTCTTTGCACAGTTTGTACATTATTTTTATTATTCTTGTTTTTGCACAGTTTTTACATTTTTATTATTATTAACTTTTTTTGTGCCTTTTTGTGAGCAAAGTACTGTGCGCGTGGCTTTTACATTGTCATCATCATTAGTATTGAAAAATATGTTTAATAACATTCATTTCGCTAGTAATTTTCTCCAAAGCAATTTACACAGTGTGAGCTTTGCGGACTACGCCGATTCCCCCCATTTGTAGAGCAGGGTAATTTTACAGTATCAATTCAGGGTAAGTACCTCGATCGTGGGTAACTTGGCAGGAGCAAGGATTTCTAGGAGGGATTCGAACCTGGATCTCTTGAGTGCAAGGCAGCTGTTCTATCCACCACCATTATTATTATTATTGTTATTTTTACCAACTGCAATGATAATAATACTTTATAAAAACAACAGCAACAACTTATACAACCTAATTACCTTTATTGGCCCATTTACAGAGCAAGGTCATTTTTACCATACCGGTTGAGGTCGAGCAAAACCCACGCCGTCGCGACCGTCCGGCTCCAGCTACCACGCCGCCCGCTGGTCCGACGACTGGAGTCGAGCTCACGGACCAAACGGAATCCTCCCCGGCGACCCCGCACGGCTCACCCCTCCCGAGTCCACGCCCGCGTGCCCATGAAGGCAAAGGATGGGGAAAACGGACTAAGCGCGGGATGCGACCCTTCTTTGGACGGGTCGGCACATTTTCGTAGGGGACCGGTTCCCAGGGGGGTCGCGGTGCTGGGGACCCGCTCGAACCGTCACCGCCGAGCTCCACCGGTCCTGCCGGCACCGACCGTGGCTTCGCCGCACGCCGACTCCACCTTTGTCCACTAAACCAGGGGGTGTGTGGGGTTGCGTCTCAGGTCTCCGCGATTTGCATCGAACCCTTCCCCGGTCAGACACGCCCCCGCAAGGCTCACGCCGTGCCCGTCAGCAGGCGCTCCGGGAAGCCAAGCAGCTGGCTTATCCCCCCCACCCCCCGTGCCATCTGCACAGCGAGCCCTTGACACACGCCGACAGGCTCCGCCCACCGCAGCCCGGGTCCCGTGACCCTTCACCCCACCTGGGAGCGACAGAAGCGAACCGCAGCGTAAACCTTACAGAACAGCCCTAAAATCGAGTATTTATTGATAACATTTTTACTGCTGCGTAGTATTTTTACCCTCATCACATGACACCTCGCCTGATTATGAATAACTGAGGTCGAATTCATTTACTCGTTATTAATTTAGCCGATGCTTTTCTCAGAAGCGACTCACTGCGTTCGGGTACTTGCACTGATTTAGGAACTAGAGTGGGAGTCGGGTTTGAAACTGGGGGCTTTGAGAGCAAGAGGACTCCTGTAACCACCGCGGGACCCGCAGCTGAGCGACTGCCCTGGGACTTGAACTCACAACCTGCACGGATACCGTAGTAATTTCACGTACGGCCAACTATCTGTCTGTCTTGTGCTGCGTCGCAGGAACCGAACCGAACCGAACTGAACCTTGCGTCAGATACTCAGGTCGCCAAGCGCTGCTCTACCTGCTGGGTTCACAGCCCCCCGGCGACTCCTCTGCGGAGCAAGTCTGAACCCCCGGGAGTCACAAGACCTGCATTTTCACACGCGACACAACTTGATCGGGGCTCCGGTCGGCGAACCGAGAGCAGGTGAGCCTGGGGTCACACTCCACACCGGGGCAAGACGGGAAGGTAAAGTGATCCGACAAGCGGAGGGTAAACGAAGGGCTCGGTATCACCTGCTTCACCCCCCAGGGGCAACTTTTCCCAGCCGGACCACCGCCGCAGTACCCGATGGGGGCTACAGGGGGCGCCAGGTAGCACAGCGCTTAGAACTTCCACTTCACAGCAGAACCTGGGTTTGAATCCCAGTTACTGCGGTTGCACCTTGATCGAGGTACACACCCTGCACCAACACAGTAGAAATTACCTCACGCCGCAAGGCGCTCGGAGAAACGCTCAAAATACCGAAATAATAAAATGAAAGAATACAAGGGGGTGGGTTCATATCCCAGAGGCGGAGCTGATAGGGAACCTCGTAAAAGGGATTGCGGTGGAGCAGCGGCGGCGCTGGTGGTGCACCGGTGTAAACCTGTAAGCTTCGCATAAGGGCGTCCGCTTAACAATGCAGGGTAAACGAGGTAAAAGGAGCGCTTTGTTTGGGGCACAACGTGCTTTCGGTGCCCTGGAATCACTTGGGGGGGGGGGGGGGGGGAATAAATAAAATAAAAAAAACAAACAAGAGTAATTTTAGGGTAAGGACCATGCTCAGGTGGACTACAGCCAGAGGTGGGATTCAAACTTACAACCTTTGGATCCAAAGGTAGAGGTTCCAACTGCTATGTTATTGGGTTACCGGAGTTTTACAGTACAATTTACCATTCCCACACCCTCCGGAAAGGCGGAGTAACGCACTCAGGTCGAGGGCGAACAGGAAACGAGGGTCGTGAGCCAGCGGTTCGCCCGGCGTCCAAGGGTCCGCTTCGCCTCCATCCTCGGCCCCTCGCCGGGGGGTTTCCGAAGGCGCCGTCAGCTCCCACGCGACGCCTCCGCGAAACGCGGCGGCCAAACGAGGCCCGGGAAGCAGATTGCGGCGCTCGGCTCGGCCGCCTGCCTGGAACCCCGAGCAGCTTGTGTTGTCGTACATTAGCGAACGGCGGAGTCCCGCCGGGGTTCGAGCCAAGATCCCCGCGGCTAAACAACGCGCGGAGACGGATCCCGAGGACGAGGCGCGGGCGCCGCGCTCTCGCCTTCCGTTATTTTGACGCTCTTCCCCAAAGCGAACACACCCGTCCCCCGTGAGCCGCTCCTAACTGCTCCCCGGAACTGAGCACGGCACCACCTGGAGCCGGACGCCACGCCTAATACTTCATTCCACATTTTATAATCGGAGAAAATTCCAGTTGGTTCCAAGCCCATCCCGACCCAAAAGTAAAACGTAAATCACTTTTTATTTACAACGGGGGGCGCGGTGGCGCAGCAGGTTTGACCGGGTCTTGTTCTCTGGCGGGTCTGGGGTTCGAGTCCCGCTTGGGGTGCCTTGCGATGGACTGGCATCCCGTCCTGGGTGTGTCCCCTCCCTGGTTCATCATGACCCTGGTTGGGACAAGCAGTTTCAGACTGTGTGTGTGTGTGTGTGTGTGTGTGTGTAAAACTTGTTCAAATGGAATTAAGAGCAATAACAACTTTGTACCCACTGCTGTTACAGTTACTCACTGAGCTCACACTCCTTTTCAAAAGGCACTTACACTGTTAAGGTTACAGTTATTTACCCATTTACACAGCTGGGCAATTTAGAGTAAGTACCTCGTTCAGGGTAAGTACTACAGCCGGAGGTGGGATTCGAACCTGCAACCTTTGGATCCAAAGCCAGTAGCGCTAACAACTACAATACCAGCTGTCCCCACAACAAAAATATATTCTGCTAAAAAAAAAAAAAAAAATTGTTTTATAGGGTGAACTCGCTGTACATGTGTGTCACATTTAAATTACGAGAAAACGAAAGCAAACGCACACGTGCAAACGTGCCGGACCGCCGAGAGCACCGGTACGCCGTTCCCACAATGCAGTGCGTCTCACAGCAGTTTTCAAGCGCGCTTATAGTTTACCACGTCGGGCCAGATTTTACACACCCGACGAATAGAAATCGACACCGAGGGAGAGTAAGTGATGCGAGTAACCGTGGACCGGGTACGGCAAGAGCCGCGTATCGGGAGGCCGAACGACGGGAGCGGACAGCATTACGGTCCTTACAGCGATTTACCCACGTACAGAGCGGGGTCATTTTTACCGTGCCAATTCAGGGTAAGTTTCACACGGGAGGCGGGATTCGAACCCGGGTCCCGCGCTACGGATCGAGGCAAGTAAGGTCTCATCGCTCGGGTTTTATTTCACGCAACTTTCACCCGACGGTTTTATTGTTCCAGCAGGACAGACGAGACACCGGGCTGCTTGGGGGATGGGGGGCGGGGGGGGGGCTTCCATGCTGAAAATAACAATTTCATCCAGCGTGCTGCTGTCTCAGGCCAACAAAGACGGGCCTTTAAAGGCGTCCATTAGCGCTGGCAGGTCATCTGTTCTTCCTCCCCTCCCCCACACACACACACACACACACACACACACACACACACACTTCCTGCTCCTCTGTGCCTTTAAGCAGATGGCCGGCTTAGAGCGGGCAGCGGCGCTGGCTTGGTCCCTGGCGACCTACTGAGAGGCGGGGCTGTGGGGGGGTAGTGGGGGGGGGCAACTGAGCTGACGCAATGCGATCCATAGCACCCCCTCCCATCCCCTCCCCTCCCCCACTGCGCCTGACCTTTGGGATGCGCAGCGCCCCTCGCTGTGCTTTTCCTCCGCCGCCCGCCGCCGTCGGAACGGGGGCCGAGCAGATGTCCGCGTCCTCCGGCCCGCATCCCCTTCCCGGCCCAGGGACGACTACCCAGCATCCCTTGAGAACGAGCGCCGCCGTTGCTCTTACGCCCCGTTGCCCCCTCCGTGCAATTCGCATTCCTCCCCGGGACGCGCGCGGTGCCGCACTAAGTGCGTCGCGGGACCAGCTGTTCCCGGCCCGGCAACCAACCCTGACCGCCATTTCTTTTCTTTTTTTTTTTTAAATTAATTTTTTAATGATCAATAGGATCAACGGGGCGGAATATCAAACGCGACGTCCTTGCAGATGACAGGTGCCGCAAACAATTAATTTCTCGCACGTGCGCCGCGGGGACCGAGCCGCGATCCGAGGAGCCATTTTGACGACTCGAATGCGACGGGAATATTAATCCATCCGTCGCCGAGAAGGGGGACCGTTGCCGTTTCCGCCGGACCGCGTTCCTTCGCCGCGTCCCCCTCATCCCTCTCGTCCCCGCAGCCCGGAAGCGAGTCCGGTATTAACCGGGGCCGCGGCTATGGCGCAGGCGCAGGCCCCCGCTCGGGTCACCCGGCGCCCTCTTTCGAGTCCCACCTTGAGCCGCCGGAGGACATAAATATTTACGGGGGAGGGGAGGATGGGCACCGGTGAAATGACAGCGGCCGTCGGACAGGCTGCCGTTTTCTTAGCACCGTCTCCCGAGAGAAGCGGCACTTAGGAGGCGCCCCGGCTTCCCCGCGGCCTCGCGTCCTTGGAGGACGGCGCCGCAAATAGCCGACGCCGGAGGCGACGAGGAGCCGTCGCGTTCCCGTTCCTCGCACCCCCCCCACCCCCGCATCGCCTGCCGGACAACCCGGGTTCGAATCCCACCCTGCGGCGCCCTCGATCGAGGCCTTCGCCCTGAGCCGCTATGGTAAAAATTACCAGTCCGCATAAAATAGTAAATCGCTGTCAGGATGAGAGAAAAAGTGTTGAATAAACGAATAAAGGAATTTACAAATACGGAATTTTGCCATAAAAGGAGCCGGTAACCTTCTGGACACACATACAGCCCGCTGTCTACACACACACACAAAACGGAGCCTAACCCGGCAACACAGGGTGTAAGGCTGGAGGGGGAGGGGACACACCCAGGACGGGACACCAGTCCATCCCACTGTGCTCCAAGCGGAACTCGAACCCCAGACCCACTTGAGAACAGGTCCCGACCAAACCTGCTGCACTCCCCCTCAACATCACCTATTATTATTATTATTATTATTATTATAATAATAGTTCTTATTATTAGCTATTATTTAGCTATTTAGCTGCCACCTTTCACCAAGGCAGATTACAATTAAAGGTTTGTACATGACCTACTCCCCATTGGGTCATTTTTACTGTAGTAATTTAAGGCACGTACCTTATTTAAGTGTGTTACATGGGAGCAGGGACTCAAACCGATGTCCCTCAGGGGCTCTGACCAAGGTGCCGGACTCCCGTCGAGGACCCGGAGCGCGGAGCCCGTGACCCGCCGATCCTCGCCGTCCGCCTCCGGGCAAAAAAGCCGCCGCCAAGCGGACGGAGGAGCCGCCTAATAATATTAGTTCACGTCCCGCTAACGGTGACCCCTTCGGACAACACGGCGTCCCGAGGGCCTCACGCCGAGCAGGAGGAAGGAAGCAGCCAAAGAACAAGGGGCATCCATGGTGGCTTCAAGAACCCAACACACAACCCATCCCCCGAACAACCGGCCGATTACCGCGGTATTACAGCGGCAAAACCGTGTTGCCCATCATTATTTCATTGGTAGTTTCAAAAACCACACCGACACTTTTGCAGACCTCTTGAAAAGCAGAATATTTAGAGCGGCCTTTTGTTTCAGCCCCTTTCCCCATTATTATTATTATTATTATTATTAATATTAATAATAATGGGATTCATTACCGGTAGAGAAGTTGTTCGCGCTGTTGTCTTTAGGCCCAAATGTCGCAGGTTTGATTCCCGCCTCCAGCTGACCCTAAATTGGTCCAGTAAAATTACTCCGCTGTATTAATGGGTAAATAACTAAGTATCTTAACACTGTAAGCTGCTTTGGCAGAAAGCTAAAGGAATAATGTAAACTATTCCTAGGTGTAGGTATTTATCCAAAATACCTTGTGTTTTTCACCACATTGTACAGAAGAGTTAGAATTTTTTAATCAAATCAATTACAATTAACCCCCTTGTTCCAGGCTACTACTGGGATACGAACTAGCAACCCTCAGGCGACGCAATCTGAGACCTTAACCACTTTCCGCCAGTGCCAGCAAACGATGGCGGAAACGTACAAAGCTGCTGCTTCGCCTTTCCTACGGCGACCCCGCCCCCGCTCCAAGCGCTCGTTCGGAACACCCCAGAGGTAATGGGAGGGACGATCGCCCCGAGCAGGCAAATCGGTCGCGGGGAAGGAGTCCGGGGACAAACGCAGAAGTGAATTCATTTCCATCGGTCAGCGGCCGACTGACAGACCTCGGCGAACGCTTCGCGCTCCGGCCCAATCCCAGAAATCCATCTCACTCACAAATGCTGCTACCGTTGCCGATGGCTGCAGGTGGCCATCGCGTTTGACGACGGATGATCGGTCGCCCGGGAAACGCACCCCGACACTCCTACGCTTTGATGATATTTTACAAACGCTTTGCATATTACAGTGCTTTCATTATAGTATTAAATTAAATACTAATTAACAATTATGTGCATTTAGCTCTCGATTCCCCTCAAAGCGACATCACATTTTAGTTTTGTACAGGGAGCTACTTACAATCGGAGTCGTTTCACTGCATCCGCTCAGGGTGGGCACCTTGGTCAGAGGCACTGCAGTCTGGGCAGGGCCTGTTAAGTACGGTTGAGAGGTGATGGGCTCTAGCCACTACGCCCCCCGCTGGCCTATTTCATTCCACATTTAGTTATTTAGTATAAAGCTTAATTTAAAGTGTGTGGGGTGGGGGGCTGTAACCGCACTAGTAGCTTGTTTAGGGAGGAAATGGGGTAAATCACATCCCTCTGAAGGGGGGGGGGGGTACATGTCCTCCCCGATCCGCCCCGCTACTTTAAACTCATTCCAGATATACGTTTGCCGAGCGGTGCTCCCGTCCCTCCGAAGACCAGCGTGATGAAGCTGGGAGGAATTCGGCTCGCCGCCAAACGCGCGCGCGCTCCTCGCGCCGCGGCGGCCGCCGAGGGCGGACGGAAACCGCGCCCGGTCCCCCGGCGGCAAAGACGCATCGTTCCTTGTCGAGCCGCGGCGGAAAATGCGCAAGTCGCCCAATTAACGACGGCAGCACAGGGCATCACTTATCCCCCCAAAACCGCCCAGTGGCGCAAGAATCCTTCGCGGCGCTGAGCAGGGAAAACGGGTCGGCGGAAGGAAATCTCCGCACCGCATTCATCCGGACATCGTCGGTCACCTTGGAGAACGGTGCGGTTTGCCACCTCAGATTTAGGGAGGGGGGAAAAAAAAAAAAAAAAAAAAAACGCCACGGTCTGAAGGTTCCCAAATTTTCTCATTTCTTGCCAAAGGATGCTCCATAAAGAGGCCCAAAAACCCAACTGCGGCCTGACCTCACAAAACAAACGTGAATCTATGGGATCGGAAACAAGCCCCGCTATTTACGACACGCTGAAAGCAGACACCCACTCGCATTAATTATAAAGCATAACTGAGCCCAGAGAGGCTCTATCTGCAAGCCAATTTGCTCGTTCTCCCTTCCAACAGATGTGCCGCGTTGCATCGAGTACAGCGTAAAAACGTCCAGCTTCGTCACCGGAACCACTCGTTTATTCTCCGTCGCCGTCCTCCGAAACGACTCACGAGCTTAGGTTTGCGCGCTAAGCTACTTACGGCGATTTACCCACCGACGGCCGGCTCATTTTTACCGCGCCAGTCCGGTGCCGCGCGCTTCAGCCGGAGGGGCATTTTAAATGGGTTCCTTTAAGCACACGGCGACAGATCTAACCACGACTCCACCTGCCGCCCCTTGACAGCTAGACAGCGCAAAATAAATGTTTAAAAAAAAAAAAAAAATCTATTACCAGAAGGGATGGACTAGATCAAAAATAGGCCCTGCTATTTGCAACATGCCCCGACTCACATTAATTATAAAGCGTCGCTCAGCCAACGTAGCTTCTCAAGTCTTGTTGGTTTTTGGAAGAAATTACTTTGTAATTAATTAGCCTTGATTGACTGGAAATAACCAGCTCGGAGAACGACTCTCAAGATACAAATCGTGCGAAAATAAAATCGTTACACGAGGAATCATTAAACTGTAATTTGTGTTTGTCACAAAATATTGGTAATAGTGCAAAGTAGCTTTGTACTCTTTGCTTTTTTCCACTCCTAAAAAGCAGAAATAATACGTTGCTATGTCAGTAAGGACACAATTACAATCATCAGTCCAAGTACACGCTCGTTGCACGTCATTCTTTAATTACACCCCCTTTATGCATTTTCAGAATAAAGACAAGTCTGATGATTTTAAAGAAAAGTTGGGTTTTTTTTTCCCCCCTCAAGTGGCCTAGAAGGATCGAGCCCTTCTGGAATTGTCCTACTGTGTTAAGATTGCTGCCCTGTGTCTCATTACAAGAGCTCTACGCTCTTGCAGCTCTTAATAGCGGTTAAGAATATCAGTAAAAAAAGAAAGATTAAAAGACAAACCTGGGAATGGAGGTTTACGATTAGGAGGCCGCGGACGTGACCGAACGCTCAGGCTGCCGGCATCGCTGTTCTGCAGAACGCACCGTGACATGGCAACTCGCTTTGTTTGCACTGATGCGCGATCACGGCAACGGGAACGTTCACCTCATGGGAACAAACAAATGAAAAAGGGGAAATGCGCATTTCGGCGCGGCGTGCAACCCGAGGGGAAGCGTGCGATACTTATAAACTTCAAAGCCTGACTGGCCAGAAACGGTGGCCCCACGGCAGAAGCGCCATGACATGCTGCCCGACTGAAGCAAACACCCAGATGTCTTCTGAACAATCCCCTGGTTTTCTGGGTAACTTTCACCGTGGGGGAATCCCTCAAGCCTGGAGAAGAGGGCCGAATCCATAAAAGTTTTCCACCGATCCCTCAACATTTTTCAAAATGGTCCGTACCAAAGTACACAGGCAAAAAGAAAGTCAATTCCATTCCTTAAAAACATTTATCATGAACTTGGTGAACCAGCAAAGGATGAACCTGAGTACATTTTTTTTTTTTTTTTTAAATTAAAAAAAATACAGATAAGCGTCGCTTAATGACGAGGATACATTCTGAGAAATGCATCATTAGGCAATTTTATCATTGTGCAAACGTCATAGACTGTACTTATACAAACCTACATAGTATAGCCTCGATCATAGACTATACTTATACACACCTAGATGGTATAGCCTTGATCACAGAGTTTTCTTATACAAACCTAGATGGTATAGCCTCGATCATAGAGTGTACTTATACACACTTAAGATGGTATAGCCTCGATCACAGAGTGTAGTTATACAAACTTACAGGGTATAGCCTCGATCACAGAGACTTATAGAAAACATAGACAGTACTGCCTCGATGCAGTCAAGAGACGCGGTAAACATGAGAGTTATGATGCTACTGCCAGCCTAACACAGCGTACTGTTTACAGTAAACTTTCTTTTATAAGTAGAAAGAGCACACTGTAAAATAACGATAAGTACAGTATAGTAAATACATAAACCAGAAACACAGGCGTTTATCACCAAGTATTATGTACTGTACATAACTGTATGCGTTACACTTTTTATAGTCGATAAGAATTTTTCAGCTCCATTATAATCTTATGGGACCACCGTCGTACAGCCGGTCAGTTGTTAAGCGACGCGTGACTGTACATACAAGAAGCCTTAAGTGGTTTGTTCCCAGAAAATAATTTTGAAATAATTTCACTTTTCTTTTTCGTCACATCAGTGAAGCGTTTATAAATCACGCACACAACTGCGGTGCCAAACAGGCCTATGTATTTGTTCACGCTGCACCGCAGGCGTCTCTTCCCAATCTGCACGTGGCCACGATTTTCAATACAGGTCGTTTCGTTTCCTTCCCTGACACCATTTTCCATTTCGGAGAATCTTTCTGAAGTCCACGTGAGAGCGGCGATCGTTCATTAAAAAAAAAAAAAATACTTATTTCATTACATTTTGTTTATCTCATTTAACTTTTCTTCTCCATTAAATTATACATCAACTATAAATAAATCTGCAATTTTCTATATTTAAGGTCCGCTGGCTCTGCAGGCTATCCGCAAACGATCCATGAAAATTTCATTTTGCCGGTGGGAGGCACAGAACCCCTAGACATACAAAGGTTATAGCGTACTACCTGACCCGCAACATCTTCCTTGAGTCCTCAACACCGACACGCTCGGAGCTTCTTCATGCCACAAAACCCAAATGGAAGGGAATCAACCCTGAGCGGTTTGGGTTACGGGAACGAGAAAAAAAAGGACCTAAAAGTGACGCATGACATTACAAGCCACACTTCGCACGTTACAAAGAAATGGAGCGACTTCTATGCAAGCGACGAGGGTTTTTTCACGCGCCGCCAAGCGCCCACACCGTCTCCCGCGATCCAACCACCTCTGGTACGGAGAGGGGACGAACGCGGCATACGTCACCTCCGCAGTGACGGACTTCTAGAGAAACTCCAATAACGGCCGCTGTAATAATTAAGATGTTATTATCATTATAGTGGTTATTAACTGAAATTATGAGCCTCGCTTGCATCACTGGGTCAGTCGGCAATAAAGAAAAAAAGTCTTTGGAATGAATACCCTTCGAGTGGAACGCAGTGAGTTCGGTCGCCTTGCAATCGAAGGTCCCCGGTCGAAATCCCCAGTCCCGCTGTAATGCTCTTGATCGAGGTCATGACCCTCCGTTAATACGGTAAAAGTTACCCTGCGCTATACTTCGGTAAATCGCTGTAAGATATGCTGGAGAAGAGAGTCGGAGGAAGCGTCGCGCTTTTCGGAGGCGCTACAAAGCGTGCGGCGTAACCCAAACGGTCATGCTAGGAGAACCCACCCGAGCGATCGCTTTCCGAGCCCCCCCAACGTACGTACGCACGCCGCGAGCGAGGCCGCAGCTTCGATCGCCGCTCGCTGCGGTGTGTCGCGGCCCACGGAAAAAACAGCGGACAAGCCTCGACGACGCATCCCTCAAAGAATCATCACACGATCTTCTTTCTTTCTCCGCGAAACCGATCCCTAAATACCAATGATTCATCGTTTCGACACACGCGCTCACAACGAGGGGCTTTCTATTCTATCTCTGGATCCTCGCGCTGCTTTTTCCTCATTTTCATTTCCGCTGCGATTTACAGAGGAGTTTAACCTGGCCGCTTCCCTCCCTCCCGCCCTCCTGCCTGCCAGCATCTCGCATTGTTACGTGGGGGGGAGACATTCCCTCGATGTTCCCAGAACCTGCGTAACAACGCGTGTCCGACTCAAATCCTCCCCCCCACGCTCGCTTGATTCGACAGGATACGGTTCTGCTGTTGAACCGCGTTCGGCTCAATTCCACATTATACTTACAAAAACGAAGCCCCGCTTGGGCTGGAGCCCAGTGAACAAGGGGCCCAGACTTGCGGCGTCCACCTTTGCTAGTCGTGCATCATAAAGTCACGTCTTCTGCTTAACGAGGAAATTCTGCGTACGACTGGTCCCCCAGCTTGCAAGATCGGGGCCGAACATTTCGCGACCGCTCCAGGTAACATCAATACCGAGCGGAAAGGTGTTCGGTGGATTAGTTATACATTAAACTCATCCGCCTGAGCTGCAAATCTCCTCTTGTACCTGCATCAAGGTCATTCCATCTAGCGCGGTCATACAGAAGCCCGTGGGTTTGGAAACCAAATTGAAGTTGGCGTGGACGTTTGAGCGTTCATCGTATAGGACGTGGGTTTCAATCCCGCTCTATACACAGGCAATAATAAACAGCGCGGTGGGACAGCTGGTAGCGTATTGGTTAGACCTGCTGCCCTCAAACTCATAGGCTGCAGGTTTGAATCCCACCTCCAGCTGTAGAACCCTTGAGCAAGGGACTTACCCTAAATTGTTCCAGTGAAGTTACCCAACTGTGGAAATAATTGGAACCTTAACACTGCAAGTTGCTCCGGAGAGAAGCGTCAGATGAAAATGTAACAAAAACCTACATAAAAGTTACCTTACACACAGACATCAGATAAATGAATAAATAAGGATAATTGATTTCCAGAAGGCAGCTTTTCTTGCATAATGATACAGCACTCATATTATATCTTCGGCACACATCTGTACACATGGCGGAAAAGTAACACGAGAGGCAACCGGCAGTTTCCTTTCGACTTTTTTCCGCAAACGGTGCACGCGCAACATCGGGAAGAGCGTTCAGGGCGCCTCCGGCAGCAGTCATCGCTTGACAAAGAGCAAATTCAGAGTCTGCGGCCTTGTTCCTCAGAGCTCCAAAGAGGAAGAGCGCGGGGGGGAATGACCAGCGGCACGAAGCAGATTACCGGGAAGGTGTTCTCCGTTTATTCATTAAAATCCCCAATCTGCATTTATGCTGCTAAATAATCACAGCCATCGCATTTAAATAACCTGTTTTCATGTAGGACTATTTATGTGAAGCATCATATTGCTTCTGGATTTTTTTCTGAGAATCCGGGGGGGTGCAGAACAACGTGAACGGTGGCGAAGAGAGGTGGGGGAGGGGAGTGCGTGAGCTTCAACTGACACCGCTGGGGAGAACAAACACTCATTGAATGGAAACACAGGCTGTGCCAGTAGCACTTTGCGAAGGGGGAGGGACGAGGGACGCCATTAACCCGCGAGCCGAGACCAGATGCGGACTCCCGCGGCCTCTTCGACGCCAGTCTTCGCGGTCCAGGCCCCGGGGTTCGAAGCGTCCACCGCGCTGGATCTTCTGGCAAACAGGGCAGGTGGACAGAGTCAGAAAAGAGGAGTAAAACCGCCGGAGCCTTTGGGCCGAACCAGGCTCCGAAATTTCACGGGGCGCCGCCGGAGGTTCGGGGTGAGGGGTCGCTAGCGGTCGCCAGCGGTCGCACCCGTCATTTCGAGGCGACTTCTCGACCGCGTCTTCTCGGGGGGCTTCCGATTCCTCTCTCCTTTAACATTTACATTCATTCATTTAGCATTTTTTAATTCCTTCTCCAGGGACGTAGCGTTTGGGGCGCCGGCGCCTCTGGGCTCAGAGCTCCCAGGTTTGGAACCCACCGCCCGTCGTACTACTGAGCAAGGTACCTACCCTGTACTGCTCCAGCTGTTTCACTGAGTAAACCAGGGATAGCTGTTACCATAGTGGTTAGAGCTGCTGCAGGTCACAGGTCACGGGTTCGAGTCTCGCCTCCAGCTGTAGTAGCCTTGAACAAGGTACTTACCCTAAAATTGCTGCAGTAACATTGTATAAACGGCTAAATAACTAAGTCATCGGATGAAGAAACAGACGTAAAAGTGGGAAGGATGAGGAACGGATGAAAGGGCTTCGCATCCAGTCTGCACCTCATCTGCCAAATGACATCAAGATGTCGATTAAGTGCTCGCGACTACGGCTGAACATCCGCTCTATGACGAGATCCCTTACCGGCTATTAGTGCGTAGTGCCGCCGCCGGCCGAGGCGCCACGTGCACGCGGACCAGAGGAGGTCCTGGCCGAACCAGGATGCGTAATCCCCGGACCTCGAGGAGCACATGGCGGGGCTGCCCCACGCTCCTGCGGATTACTGCCCTATAATCCACTCCTGCCAATCCGCGGATTCCTTTCCAACCACGCGGCTGAAAGGCGCTCGCGTTCGGTGGGATAATCCAATTGAAGCAAAGTTTGTTTACCCCGGTTCAAACCGGGTCGTGGGCGAAGGAAATCCTTCGAGCGGAAAGCGTCGCCTCCGCGCCGCACGCTTCGCCCCCCCCGCTGCAAATTTATTGCGTCGCGACCAAACCCCCCGGCGAATCGGAGCGGAGTGCCGTCGCCTCGCGCCTCACCGGGTCCCGCTCCTCGGACGCTTTCCGTTCCCCTTAACGAGTCGCGGCGATACCGAGACTCCGTGTCGCTGAGCACGCTATTCATTTCAGTGCTTAGCCATCGCTTTTATTCGTATTTTTTACCCATTCGCGGAGCTGCATTTTTAACTGCTGGAAGTGACGTTACTCTCCCGGCGCTCGGTATCGAAACCGCCGCGCTGCCGGCCCACTTGTCCCGGACGCTGCGGGGGTCGGTGCCCATTTCGGTGTTGAAACGGTTCATACGGTACCAGCAGGTGGAGCGGCGGTTAGAACTGCCCGGCACCCAAAGGACCAAAGGTTCAAATCCCGCCTCCAGCGACGGTATCCTTGAGTTAAACACTTTCCATCAATTAAAAAAAAAAACGATCCAGCTGTATAAATTATAAAGCAGAATAAAATAAATAATTTCAGGCAGCTTAACAACGCAAGTCTTATTGCATCAGCTCTGCTTTATACCTCTGAACAAGGGTACGACAGCGGTAGCTGGGACTTGAACCTGGGTCCTTTGAGCGAGTTCTAGGCATTACGCCACCTGCTGGCTCGTGGCTCATGTCGGCGGCAGAGAGAAGAGGCGCGAACAACGCGGACGACCGGCGCGGCGCGGCAAGGGGGCGCTTCGGCCGATCGGCCATTTCCGCGGCGCAGGCGGCAGCGGGGCAGCCATCTTCGGGAGGAGAGAGGGAAAACCGAGGACGGGGCGGGGCGAGGTCCTCGGAGATGCCGCCGTTTCACCCTCGCACTTAAGACGCGAGCTCGGCCGGCGAGCGGGCGCCATTTCCGAGGCACCGCAGGCCCCCCGCGTCAACCTTTAAAAGGCCGCAAAACAATCAATCACAGCGGGAAACAAAGAGAGGACACTGAATTATACAGTATTAACCTCCGGGGTTTGCATACAAAGACCTCGGATTTATTTACGTCGGCGCGGGGAGAGGCGACGCGCGGCACAGCGCGCAGAAGCCGCCTGCCAAGACGGTGACCCCCGCAGCCCCCAGCGGGAGCGCCGCGCCTTTGATTAATGAGCGCAGCGGAAGGCGGCTGCGGGGGGGGGGGGGATGGGGTGGGGTGGAGGGGGGGTGCGCGGGCGGGACAAAAAAAAAAACAGGGACAGAAAACATACAAATCGACGCAGTCTGGACGGCTTTTCCCAATTACCACGGAGGTGCGGTCCCCCTCCCCCCAAGTCAAACCCAAAACCCGTCCTCCCGAACGCGACCCGGAGTCCGAAGGACGATTCTACATCCAGCGAGTCTTAAGGAGGAACTCAAACTGGTTGGATCTCCAAGCGAACGGTAGCACGGGGCTGAAATGGCGCACCGTGCCGAGTCGGGATCGCGGAGGGCTGTGAAAAATTACCTCGTTTCAGCCGCGCACGAGCCGACGGGAGCACCGCTGCCTCCCGAAGCGAAGGCCAACCCTGCTCCGCCAGGCCTTCGTTCACATTTCTATTAATAATATTCACATCTGTTGCTGACGAGATCTTCCTCGATTCTAACTGCGGGGATCGTTTTTTTTCTCTTAATTATTTCGATCTACAATTCTTTACCAAGCTCTTCGAGTCTTCCAAGGACCACGTGTTGCCTTTTTTTTTTTTTTTAATTCAACACAAAAAGGGAGCGGTGTCACAATTACACGAACCTGGGCAATCGGCAAAATTCAGACACCAAACTGCGCGAGCAGAAAAACAAACGGCGATCTCGACGCTGCGGCCGAGCGAGCGAGCGTGCGTTCCGCAGATAAGGTAAAAACCCAACCGTGTGTCACTGACTTTCAGTCTCCAAGTGGCTCATTTAGAAAACTCAACGTACTTCCCAGACACGAAATTATGAAAATCCATCTACCAGAGGCAGAGCACAGCAACCAATGAGCCTTTTTTTTTTTTTTTCTTCCAACCATTATGTTTTCTGCACCCTTGAGGAATCGTACAGGATGACGTTCAACATGTTTATCGTATGTCGGAACTTGCCAAACGAGACCGGAACCAGACGTTCCGTACCGCACTCTTACACCGGTAAGATTTCCAGGGAAGCGACGCCGGAATCGGACGAATCCCGTAACCTTTCACCTCTGGATCTGGATGCGATTATTGGCTGACTCAGCATGCGCATGTGTGCGAGGGTGTGTGTGCGTGCACGTGTCAGGGACACACGCACACACACACACACAAGCTAATCTGATTCATCTCACTTCCTCTTCTGTTCAAACCGTCTGAACGATGGACCTTAAAGCAGCCATGCATTAATGTTTTATAGCACTTTATTATTGCTGCCATCAGCACCGTTTAACTGCTTGCAGAACAGCATTAAAGCACAACAATTTGGAAGAGAACTAAATAAAAATGAGCGTCATCTCCAGCCGAGGGAGGTTAACTCTACCGGTACGCGCGACGTTCTTTCGGCTCTGCTCTGCACGCGTGCAACGAGCGGCACGAAGACGCGACTTGTGCGATCGGGGGGGAGGAGACGTCTGCCAAGAAACTAGAAAGCCGTTTCTTAAAATTCACAAGTTACCAAAATCGTTGCTTTCGGAAAATTAAAAATTAAAGAGCGCGAACAATGAAATGGAACAGCTGTGTGTGTTCCGCTCGCGGTTGTGCCATGGTCTGCAGGAGGCCAAATCTGGCCCTTTCTGATGAGATGCCCCCGCCCCCGCCCCATCGACCCCGAGACCAGAAACGCGGGCCGCCCCCATCCCCGAAGGCTCCCCCGGCAACAGCGGAAAGCAACCCCACGCGGCACGACCGCCTTGCAGGGACTCCACGCGCCCAGAAGTCCACGGAGCGCCGGCGCAACGGCGGCCCCCCCGACGGCAGCGTCCGACAAAACCATCGCATCACCTCAAGATGCCCTTAACAGATGGAGCATTTGCATAAGCGGGCTCCGGAGCACGCGGGGTTGGAATCTTCGGGGCCTTCTCTTCAGACGCCGAAGGTGACCGTCCTGAAGCCGAAGCCTACGGCAGAGTCCGCGCCGCACGCGCCTTGTAGGACGCCCCTTTATTGAAGCAATATTTTAAACTCAAGTCTTGAATGGCTACTCAAGCTTTGCTGGTGGGAGCCATGAATACAAAAGAGGCTTAAAGGCCACACTATTTGACATGCAAAAAAAAAAAAAAAAAAAGAAAAAAAAGAAACGGGAGATGCAGGACACGATCTTATCTCCACCCACGTTCGGACCGTACAGGGCGCGCACCCCACACGTACGCAGCGGATCCATCGGCGCGCAAGCTGCTCAAGTTTCATCGGTTTCAGCCTCCCCAGACGCAAGGTTCCCAAATCCTGATTTCCTTTAATCAGCTTACCCAATAGCAACTGTTTTTGTGCAACTTTGGTTGACATGCAAATACGGTTTATCGGCGTCTATTTATAATTGCTCAAGGCACATTTGGTGTAGCCTTTTTTTTTTAATCTCCTCCGCAGAAAACAAGAACTCGAGATCCTGTAAATGTATTGTTTTCATATTTCCACCCAAAAGAGAGAGGGAAAAAGAAAAAGATTTGGGGGGGCAGCACTAACCTTCAGGGGCTCCCCCCCCCCTTACTTCGCCAGCACGCAGTCATTTCTGCTTTCAAGCTGGATTGAAAAAAGAAGTGACACGCATTCCTTTAAAAATAAAAAAAAAAAAAAAAACAACAACAACATTACAAACAAGTCCTGACAGACAGGCTTCCTCTCGCTCACATCAAGGGGAAGGCAGCGCAGGACCGCCGGGGGTCTTCTGCGGGCGGACCGCAGAGAAACATCCAGAGGCGTCCGTGCTTTGGAAGTCAGGAAAAAGAGAGACTCCTCCGTCTCAATCTGCCAATAACGCTAATGATTTTGCCACCACAAAAAAAAAAAAAAAAAAAAAAAAAAAAAAACCACATACACAGCAAAAAGGGGGAGAAAAAAAAAACACTGAAGCAATATATATATTAAAAAAAAAGAGCTAAAGTAGGAGTTACGCACCAGGAGTTTGGGCAAACATCTGCTACCTTATGCTTCGGCTCTGAACAACAAATCCAGGCAAGCATCCGAGCAATTAATACATCTCTACCTGTCTGCTTTCCACCATTTCCTTTTAATAATATTTTTTTTTCTTTCTTTTTAATATACAGCAAGTGAGAAAAAAGGAACAAGAGCCGTCCAAAGCCTATCCAAACGACTGCCGGATTACCTTACGGAAACTGCTTTGCCTTCATTTGGCTTTTTAAAAATTGCCGGTTTGACCTTGGGCAGCATAGCGGCACAGCAGCCTGCACCGGTGTCTCTCATCTACGATTGAACGTGGGTTCGATCCCCGTTCGGCCTGCGCCGAGTTTGCACGTTCTCCCTATGCTCACGCGGGCTTCCTCCCGCAGTGCAAAGACGCACATGCCGCTTCGGGTGAAGCGGTCACTAACCCGCTCTACTTTGCATCGATGTGCGTGTGCTACATTGCTGTGGTCCACAGACGGGTTCAACGCTTGCAAGGAGTTTAACGTAGCGTACCTAGGCAAGCGAACTTGTATAAAGGTGCCAGCTAAATATTAAGACAGTATTCAGGGTTAGCTGCTTTGCAGAAATGCTTCTGCTAAATGAATAGTAAATCCCCACTAGTGTGTGTATGTGTGTGTGAGTTTTTGTCTGTGATGGACTAGTATCTCATTTGGGGTTTACCCTGCCTCGCACTCGACGCATCCAGGTTGCACTCTGCACCACCGCAACGCTCCAGCGTAGCAGCAATTACTGATACCGAACTCGTGAATTAACGTAATGAATCACTTGGTCACCGACAGTTTGGTGTTTGGCTGTTCGGTCTCTCTAACGCCCCGTTGCAGCATCGCACTGCCAGGAATATGGAAACGAGCCACGTGAAATTCTCGAAAGTAATCTGATGAGATGAATCAGTTTAATATAATACAGGTAAAATTTCCTAAGCCACAATAAAAATGCAATCGTTTTTTGAAGTTTATTGCTGGATCAGACAACTCTTATTCCTTCCGAGCTGGTAGGTTCGAAAAACCCTCGGAGTTGTTCTTTCACTTGCGTGGCAGAAAAACAAGGTAACCACACTTAGGTCGATTACAGCATAGAGCTTTGAACATCAATTGACAAAACAATAATTATTAGGCGTCTCTTCGGGACATCAAGCCATAAATCCAAATCCCACAACAGCATAAACGTCTTGGATGAGCACCGTAAACACAGCCAAGGCATGGCTCGCACACCAATCCAACGTGATTCCACTTGTTTGCCACTATGAAGGGACTTGAAAGAGTACAAAAAGTTATTTATGACCTAGTGACCTTACGTATGGCTTTGTAGAGTTTGAGCCTGGCCCAAATTTGCCCTCAGCACTGAGATATAATCTCATACACAACAGCAACCGGAAAAATGCACGTCAAGCTTTTTATATTTCCTGATGGGTATGACAAAGGACTAAGGACTGCGTGTCTCCTTTCAACGACAGCATTATGGAAACGCATCATCCTTCCCAATGAGGTCACCGATAATCCCAGCGGACTCTTCCGGTACCTCGGCACTGACTGCATACACATTTTTTCTCAAGGCCACGTCTTAAGCGGCAAGACGCTTGACAACAGGTCTGATAGGGGCTACGAAGACCTGTGTCAAGGAAAGGAGCTGCAAAAATCCAACGTAAGAATAAAGTACCTTGGGATGTCTTCGTTAAAAGCAGGCCGGACTTTCAGGGCTAGCAAAAACAGCACCAACGCTAGATGAGGAACAACTCGGAATATGTCTTACATGCATGAATCTACAGACCTAAATCAATGAAACACCAGGTCTGAAGCCGGGTTCTCAGATTTCGAGGTGCCGCACATGAACGACGCATTAAAGAATTTTATTGAATGTGGCAGTAGAATACAGCTGCTATGTGCAATTTTGCATATTCCTTCCCAATATTGTCATTATTCAGTGGGAAGCCAAGAAACGACTTTGTAATTCTGTTCAATCCTGCGTTATTAACGTCATATTCCAAAGTCCCAGGAAGGCTGATAACCTGAGTTAACATGTAATTACCCAAAAATATACAAATAGGCCCTTGTTCTGGGAAGTGGCACGCAAGAGTGGCTGGTAAATAAACAGCCGGTGCATTCATTGCATTAATGTAACCACAAAAAAAAAAAAATCAATATACAATATAATGTGTGCACGGAAACCAGTTGGGTTTTTAGTCACTTTTAAAAATGTGTGTGGAGTCTGCATGGGTTTCCACTGGGTGCTCTGGTTTCCTCCCACAGTCCAAAAAGACATGCTGTTCAGGTTCCCCCATAGTGTGTGAGTGACAGAGTGTGTTCCACTGATGTATGGATGAGTGACCCAGTGTAAGCAGTGTATCTAGCAGTGTAAGTCACCTTGGTGAATAAGGTGTGTGGGCTCAAAACACTACATAGAGTTCACTGGAAGTCGCTTTGGACAAAAGTGCCTCCTAATAAATAAATTTAAATGTAAATATATTCCTCTTTTTGCTTTTGCATAACCTACTCATATATCTCCCTCACTATGTATGGCCAGCGGGCATCCCTTCACAAAAGAGGAATACTAATAGCAACAACAACAATAATAATAATGCTACCACCAGGGCTTATTAATTGCTGAACTTCTGCAACTGCACACACTCAATTCTGCGATGTCACACGAACCCGCGGCGCTCAGTGTCCAGTATTAAATCAGCACCTCCACATCCCAGAAATCCGCACACTAAACCGCCGAGGAATAATTTCGGTTAAACTTCGCATGACGTCATCGCCCCCCACGGAGACGGCCCCCCCCCGCCTCCCCGCGCGCCCGGGACCCTGACAGACGACGAGAGCGCGGCGATGGGGAAGCGGAGACGAGCCAAGATGGCGAGAGCCTTGTTGTTGGGAGGCCAGTGGGGGCGGGGGACGCAGGAGAGCGAGTGTCGGAAACACAAAGGGGCGAGTTTGGGCGGCGAGCAGCAGGAGAAGGAGGAGGAGGAGAAGGAGGAGGAGGAGACACAATGGAGGACGAACAGGAGGAGTCCGAGAGACACACACACACACCGCACCGCGCGGTCAAGCTGTTGGTCACACACACACACGACAGTTCTTCAGGTCTCATCGTGTCGTTTTCACCTCTTACGTGTTGTATTAGGCAGACAGTACTGTACACCCCCCCCCCGCCACCACACACACATCTGCTATAAAAACTGTAAAGTTTGAACAGCAGCAGGCGAACAACCCGCGCGTCCGCACAGGAACTCCCTCCTCGCCGCGACTCTGCGGTTCTGTTCTGTTCTGTTCTGTTTTGTTTTCAGTAGCTCGTTTGTTTGTTTGTTTGTTTGTCTGTCTGTCTGTCTCTGTCGTCACCGTGTCAGTGTAGCGGCAGCACGCGGGACGCAAACGGGACACAAAGGAGAGAGACCCGCAGCGACACCGAGGAGCTTCGAGCGCTTGAAGCGCCGCTTCACTTGTGCCACAACTACCGCAAAGTTACACTAACGCGCGCGCGCGCACACACACACACACACACACACACACACTTGCGTACGGTTACACGCGCGCGCGCGCTTCCACGAGGACGCACGCGGGCGGCCGCTCGGACGCAGCGCCTGGCCACCGTCTCGGGACCGGGAGGCGCGCGCGCCGGGAGAGCGCCAGCGTGCGTCGCGCTGGACGCGGAAGGTGCGAGACGGGTGAACGGCGCGGCGATCCGGACAGAGCCGTCCGTCCGTCCGTCCGTGCGCGCGCGCGCGCGCACACACACACACACACACACACACACACACATCAAGACGGACACAGAACGAAAACACGCAAAGTTCTCCTACCTTACTTCCCCCACGTGTGTGCGTGCGAGTGTGTGTCGCTGTGTGTGTGTCTCTCCTCTCCGCGGATATATATAAACCAGTAAGCGCGATGATGTTCCCTCTTCCTGCTCGGGTTCCTGTTTGATGGAGGGACCGGTGTGTGGGGAGATGATGAAGGAGGGAAGAGCGCTGTAATTGAGTGAGTGTGTGTGTGTGTGTGTGTGTGTGTGCGCGCGCGCGCGCGTGTGTTAGTCATCACACGAGACGCGTCTTATTCAGCTTCACTTCAAGGAACCGAAGTGACGTCAGCCACAAATCCCACAAGCGTGAAAAGACAGATAAAAGCGCACCTCCAGAAGTGTGTGTGTGTTTCGCGGCGAGCAGAGACGGAGGCGCTGACCCGCGGGTATCCCATCCACCTGACGTGAGATCGGCACTCAGTCCATCCCTCGCTTGTGCACATCGGTTCTTAGCAAAAGTGCTTCCGCTACATAAACACAAACACACGCGCGAAGAATAAAAGGGGGGGAAAAAAAAAAGGCGCACCTGCGCTGCGCGACATTGTTGTGCGTGTCGCGAGGAACAAAACTGCACAAGTTTACGTCACACTCCTGTCACATCTCCAAGAAGGGATTGTCACCGTGAGCTTTGATATGACATCCCCTCACAGATATATATTTCTAATAACTGAATACGTGGGGGGGTGATTAATATTAATTGGCTTTTATTGTTATACACGAGGTATGCGTGTAATTATTATTATTATTATTATTAAAACAGTGAAATGCGCACAAATGTAAGTATCCTTTTAAATAAGAAAGTGCCTTCGGATAAACACCCACTCACACACACCTTGGCTTGGCGGCCGTCGCGAGGAGGTGCGGCGCGAGGGCAGGGGAGCGGCGTTACATCGGCCGTGTAAAATGTGTGTACTTTACGTAACTGGGTGTGCGAGTGGCGCCTTGTGTTTTTGTCTCTTCTCTTGATCGTCGTGGGAAAAGCGCTAGCGGGACAGCGCGCGACCCGAGAGCACTTAGTGTGTGTGTGTGTGAGAGACGCTCCGAGATGCGTTTTCCAGTCTCCAAATGTTGATTTGCATGCAGTCATCCTCTGGCACGTGCCTCATTCCGCTGTGCATCGCAGTCCTTTTCATAATTACACATCAAGGTGAAGGTGCGCATCAGCCCATAGGAACATGCGCACATCTGGAAACTTATTATAATGGTTTGACATTTATTTAAAAATTGTTGCTTGGGAAGGATACTGAATTGGAGGTAAAGTTATAAAACCCCTAAACTTTATTTCCAGCTGATTTTTCTTATTTTTTTAAACTTATTTATGCCCCCCAAGGCCAAATGTTGAGAGAGGGGAACACATTTATGTGCCCTCCTGTCCTTATAATCTCTGGGGTGGGAGGGGGGGGTGAAAAATTAGGAATTAGTGCAAGTACATCATGTTATCATAAATTCATACACTTAATATGAATAAGAGGTTTTAAGGTGTACTTCAGATATGCAGCTTGATGTGATTCAGCTATGCGCTGATAATAAAAATAAAATACTGATGTCATTTAGGTTTTTTTCCAAATAAAAATGTGACCGTTTAGAGAACCATCTGTTTACCTCTCAGTTTCAAATGTACCGCCTTCCACTGGCATGACATATTTCCAGATACTAATATTATTATTACTAATATCGCTGAAGCATAAATTTGATGGCCCTACGTGCCAGGTTATTTTATGATTAAATAATAATAATGATAATAAATCAGTTTCCCTCCCTCCCTCTCAGTGTTCTTCAACAGTGGGCAACAGGCCGAGTGGGGGGGTCCTTTGACCCAGTCTGGGTCACGATGGGGGTGCAGATGATTATATTCAACAGCACTCCACCGAGCGCCCTGAGAACAATAGCTGGAGGAGAACTAATCTGCGAATGCGATGAACTCGGATTTGCTGGGGAAGCACGAGCGAACGCGGTGCTACAAACAACGTAATTACGTTTCTCTGACTTGTTCCCTTTTTGTTTCCCAACCGATCATCCAGGGTTCAGGCAGTGGGGGAAAACAGGCACCGATTGCATTTAGTTTCAAAGGCCACTAAACGACGAGCGATCAGTCCATGTGGGGCAATAATTACACGTTGTTTAATATGATATTTGTAAAATTTGTGTCGATTCTGAGGACGTTGCCTGTTGCAGCAAAATGCTATTGCAGTGGTCTCGATTTATAATAAAACTGTCTGTCATTGCTAAAGCTTCGTTCCTTTGGCCCCCGCTGCCCACACACATACACACACGCAGATGACACTCAAGTCCATCCTCAATTCAGCGCCATCAACTTCGTCGAGCTTTAAGAATTTCCAACCCGTTCACCATCTTGTGTCATTATTGATTTTTTCCCCCTCCTTCCAAGTGTAGAAATGGTGGTCAGGCCTTCTCAGGAGATGCTGCTGTAGAAAAATCGAGATGGGGAGGGGGTGGGGGAGCGGGTGGACGCATCAAGTCCCCGCTGGATCCGGGGAAGTGGCACGAATGGGGGGAGGCAGGAGAGAGGATGATTGGACACATTTGTCACACCAGCGAACCATGCGCTCGGTTTTTTTTAATTGTGCAGGAGAGCCTTCATTAGGGGCGCATGGGGGTGGGGGTGGGGCGGGGGCCGGTGCGGCGCGCGGGGAGGCGCGCTTCAAGCCGCTTCATTAGACAGCGCCTCGCGGGCCCAGCCTCCTCCTCCTCCTCCTCCTCCTCCTCCTCCGCGCGCCGGGAGAAAGGAAGCCGAACCTCGGCCATTTGTAACATAATAAGTCCCCACAATGAGTGCGAAAGCGATGCATGCGCACGAGGGGGGGGGCAACCAGCCCATCTCCTTAAAACAGTTTTTTTTTTTTGTTAAAGTAGCCCTCATTTGAAAGTATAATGAGCCGTCGAGGATGATCTCCTGACGAGGTCCACGGAAAGCAAATTAATTTTGCGATTCCGTTGTCATTTTTTTTTTTGTTGTTTTTTCCCCCGGTTACCATGAGGGAGGAGCCGGCGGTTTGCCGCCCAACGATGGGGCTCTGCGCGCCAATCGATTTTGCGCCTCGCTCCGATTTTAATCATCTCACTGCGCCGCGCTCCATTAAAAACAAGGGCCTTCCGGGGGCCGCGGACGCATTTCGCTGCGTCTCGCTGCGCAGGGTTCCCTGGGAGCTGCACGCGGTCCTTCCGGCGCGACCGTTGGCCTAAGCGCCCTCTCAGCGCTTCGTTTAATTTCTCTTCTTCCCGCCAGAACCGCGTCACATGCTTCAGCTCTCAGCGTAATAAACACAACGGCCTTTTCATATTATGTCACGGAGCAGAGCCATAGTGGTGATGGCGCACAGCTCTTTCTTTACGTGTACTATTTCAGCATCGTGCTCCTCCAAAGTGAGGTAAAATCGTGGTAAAGAGAAGTGCATCAACAACGCACAAACAGCTTTAGACACAGGGTCATGGATATGCAGCTTGTCTCTCTGATACCACCATGTTGTTGGTTCACATCCCTCTAGTAGCTCCTATAGAGGTGACACTTGTATAATAAAATTTACATTTATTTATTCATCAGACACTTTTCTCCAAAGCAACTTCCAATGAGCTCTATGTAGTGTTATGAGCCCACGCACCTTATTCACCCCGGTGACTTACACTGCTAGATACACTGCTTACACTGGGTCACTCATCCATACATCAGTGGAACACACACACTCTCTCTCTCTGCCACTCACGCACTTTGGGGAAACCTGAACAGCATGTCTTTGGACTGTGAGAGGAAACCAGAGCACCCGGAGGAAGCCCACGCAGACACATGCAAACTCCTTACAGACTGAGCGGGGATCGAACACATGTCCTCTCGTACCCGGGCGCTGTGCCACTGTACCCTGTCGCGAGTAGTAAAGGCGGAGGAATAAAACTAAAACTAAGTGTAAGCCGTGCAAATACTTACACTGAGTCACTCATCCATACGTCAGTGGAACACACTCTCTCTGTCACTCACACACTATGGGGAACCTGAACAGCATGTCTTTGGACTGTAGGAGGAAACCAGAGCACCCAAAGACTTACACTGCTAGATACACTACTTACACTGAGTCACTCATCCATACATCAGTAGAACACACACACTCTCTCTGTCACACACACACAATAGCAAATACATAGATAATCACAGTAGATGGTGCTGAACTCATTCATAGAGCTGCCAGGAGATCAGGAGAGAAGTGGCTCTGAAGGAAATGGGTTTGAGACCCTTCTTGAATGTGGAAGGGATTCAGCAGCTCTGAGGGAAATAGGGAAGGAGCTCATCCCATCACATTAGGGCCACAACTGAGAACCCATGGAGTTTACATTTCGGACCCCTTGTGAGGGGGGCCACCGAGCAGCCGGAGGTGGAGTTGCTCTAACCGTCTTGTAGAGCTTAACAGGAGATGAACGGAGAGATACTGCATCACTCTATCATTGCGTTACACAAGTGTGTGTTGTGGATTTAGTTCAGGAGTGGTGGAGCTCAGAGCCGTCCTGCGGAGCACGCACACGCGCACACACTAACCTCATTGTACCGGTGTGTTTGCAGCGGCGCGTGCGCCTGTTGTCCCACCCCCCTCCCCCCACCGTCGGTGTCTGTAAACGATGTGTAATTTATGTGCGCGTTTCCATTAACCGCTGATGTGTTGGGATGGCGGGGAGGGTGTGGCGATGCTGGCTGACGATGAGAAGCGCCGCCGCGGGGATGTTCTAATTCGGCTCATTTCACTCCCGGTTTGCGTCGAAAGCCACCGTCGGCTCCTATTGCCGCGGTACCGTGCAGTAGGACGACTCGAGAACGTATCGTTTTTTATCGGAGTCGATCCGGCGCCGTACGGCCTCGGTGAAATAAGTAAGGAAACATGGCCGTTAAAATAAAGAGGTGATGAAAAGGCCCGTGCAGCAAATTTTAACTGCGATGTCCAAGCGGAGACACAGAAAGCACTTTGCTCAGGGCCCTGAAGAGGACACTTCATCTCCGCCACGGAACATGCAACATCGACCGTTGTGAACGCCGGTTCCGTGGCAGAGATGAACGCGTCGATCGCATGATGGTGACAACAGTCTTTGAGAGGATGCCTCGAGAAAAAATGTCACTTTTTAAAAAAAAACCTCTGATTGGCATTTTTGAAAATCAGTTAAAATTCAGTTGTAGCCAACAGGGCAGGGTTCGGGTCAGCAGCAAAATTTTTCCGAAACTCTTCACTAAACATATAGCATCACGCACACACACACACACACACACACACACTCAGCCTGAAACCACTTGTCCCAAGCGAGGTCACAGCAAACCAGAGCCTACCCCAGTAACACAGGGCGCAAGGCTGGAGAGGGAGGGGGACACACCCAGGACGGGATGCCAGTCCATCACAAGGCACCCCACGCGGGACTCAAACCCCAAACCTACTGGAGAGCAGGACCCGGTCAAACCCGTTGTACCACTATGCCACTGCACCCCCCTGCCATATAGTGTCATGTGCATAATATACACATTTACTACTAATACTAGTACAAACATAGTACAACTAGTACAATTCTACATTTTACTCTTACATAATAATAGCATCAATTACACTATTGTGTAAATATATGTAATGTGTAATGTAACAGTATGACAAATACACACACACACACACACACATTTTCAGAACCGCTTGTCCCTTACGGGGTCATGGGGAACCGGAGCCTACCCGGTAACACAGGGCGTAAGGCCGGAGGGGGAAGGGAACACACCCAGGACGGGACGCCAGTCCGCCGCAAGGCACCCCAAGCAGGACTTGAACCCCAGACCCACCGGAGAGCAGGACTGCGGTCCAACCCACTGCGCCACCGCACCCCCTAGTATGACAAATATTACAGTGTAAATATATACAGTAGATAATATTATGACATCATAATATACAGGGATGGGGGTGTGGTGGCACAGTAGGCCTGGCAAGGTCTTGCTCTCTGACAGGTCAGGGGTTCGAGCCCCGCTTGGGGTGCCTTGTGATGGACTGGCATCCCATCCTGGGTGTGTCCCCCTCCCTCTCCAGCCTTGCGCCCTCTGTTGCCGGGTTAGACTCCAGCTCTCCGCAACCCTGCTTGGGACAAGCGGTCTCAGTCAGTGTGTGTGTGTGTGTGTTTGTACAGTATAATAAATAGTATGGTAAATTTACGTAGCAATAATAAGAAAGAATACAGTGTCATCCAAAGGATTCTGGGAAACAGTGGCGAGCGCGACAGCGTGTAATAGAGCTGTGAGTCATTTGATCCGAGACTTGGGAGAATTCATGGACGATGAGAAATATCATGACCTTTGACTTTAGCGGGAGGTGACACCCAGAAGTGAGGCCACAGCGTTTAGAGAGACAGGCTGGCTGGTGGGCTCATCTCGGGGAGGACCACTGCCCTCCTCCTCTGTCGCGGGAGGGTCGGCGATGGGGCGGACTGAAGTGCGAGGCGCCCTGACGTCGCAGCGACGTGGCCCGTTTCGGTGACGCCAACCCTGCGGACACAGACAGCGGCTCACATGTGCAGACAAAAATAAAGGAAATCCCTCATAACTTACATTTTAATCACCTCCAGCAGGTGGCGCAGTGGTTAGAGCCGCCGCCATTCACCGACATTTATTCAATGAGCCGACACTTCTCTCCGAAGTGACTTACGACGTTAATTTACCCACAATTATTTACCCATTTATACAGCTGGGTAATTTTACTGGAACATTTTAAGGTGAACACCTTGCTCAAGGGCACAACAGCTGGAGGTGGGATTTAAACCTACAACCTTTGGGGCCAAAAGCAGCAGCTCTAACCACTATAGCACCAGCTACTCATAAAAAGAACCTGCGTTCCAGTCCCACCTCCTGCTGTAGTACCACTGATCAAGGTACTTACGCTGAATTGAGACAGTAAAAATTACCCCTCTGTATAAATGGGTAAATCAGTGTAAGTGACTGAACACTGTAAGCCGCTTTGAACACAGGCTGAATAAAAAAGATAGAGATGCGAGTGTGGCCTTCGGGTCCCAGGCTTGCAGCGTTAGACGCCTGCTCTGAAGAAGGAAGCGACACACACACACACACACACACACACTGCTCCGCTGTCAGCTGACCACACAAGAGGTGTTTCTCACAAAGGCTGGAAGACAAAGAGCTCGGCAGGGAGGTGCCACGCTCTAGGGTTGAGCCCCACGGCACCGAGGTACTCAGGTGCGGTGTCACCCGACCGGGACCGAAGCCGCAGGACTCGACTCGGGCTCCTGCGCGTTAAAAATGCATAATGAGGTGGATGGTACCGAGGACCCACAGCTCACACACTGTAACATAACGGCGTTTATTTCAAAGTACGAACGGGCCGTTCCCCGTTGGCTTCGGAAATGCCCCCCCCCACCCCGGACGTGGCCGCTGTTTCTCTCGCGCTAACTGAAGCGTGCTCCGGAACAGGGGACGAGGGGGAAACTCGAGACGGGCCCGTGGGAAGCAGGTGTTTCACGGGAAACTGTCCGCTCGCACCCGCGCTTATAAAGGGAGGCAAAAAAAGAGCGAGTGAGAGCAGGGTATTGGTGTCCGACGCAACAAAAAGGATGAAACGGAACCCGGAATGGATGCGAGGGACAATAACGGAGCCGCCCGCCGGGCCGTGCGAACCGCCGACCTTTTGCAGGGCGCTAAAACATCCGGCTCTGCGCACCCCAGCACTACTCCCGCTGCGAATTAGACGCCAAAAAATGTGAAATGCTAGGGCAGCACGGTCATGAAGCCACTTCAAATGAGCGCGGACACGGCCGTTTCAACAGCGAACGGGGGAGACGGGAATGGGCGCGGTGCCCGCTCACGTTACGAAGTCGACTTTTGAACCAGTTGACTTTTTTTTTGTTCGTGTTAAGTTCCGCCTTTATCGCTTATTTTTCGCAATCCGTCGGAGCGCGACCCGTATTTTCCTGCCGGGGCGATAGGTGGCAGCAGAGAGCACTTGGGTCAGGGTCACTTGGGTCCGCCACAATTCAACTCAGTCCCACGGTGTTTACAGTGTATGTTTCTCAGTTTAAATGGGTTTTAATTTCGAAGTAACTCAGAGTTCATAGAAATCTTGGCGTGGAAAGTCTTTATGTGAATATGATTTTTTTTTGTAAAATTTAGCCCGTGAATACATTGAGCGACGTGTGTTTTGTTAACCTTTTCTCGACTGTGCTGAAAGTGACTTTGAACGATCCAGGTGCGGAGCCTCTGTGTTCATCAGGGGACTTTGTGTGAATAACACAATTAGACAGAAATTTTATTATGTCCGTTTTTTGTATTTTCCATTCAGTTTTGTTGAGATTAATCAGACTTTTGGGATTAGTTTGTACTATTTGTCACTTTTTAGAAAAATATTCCGCATTCTTGAAATTAGCAAATTCTGTTAAATTTTGACACCAAGCTTTGGTTCCAGGTATCGAATATTCTGGTACCTTTTAGGATCTGACGCTTTCTACAACGGTCTGGTGCGTCCTATAATGTTCTAGAATGTTCTGACACACAGAGGCACATTTTTTTTGTTAATAAATGGCATTCAAAAATTCTCAATATAGTGTTTCTTATAAGGGGGTGCGGTGGCGCAGTGGGTTGGACCAGGTCCTACTCTCCACTGGGTCTGGGGTTCAAATCCCGCTTGGGGTGCCTTGTGACGGACTGGCGTCCCATCCTGTGTGTGTTCCCTCCCCCTCCGGCCTTACGCCCTGTGTTGCCGGGTAGGCTCCGTGACCCCGTATGGGACAAGCGGTTCTGAAAATGTGTGTGTGTGTGTGTGTGTTTCTTATATGCGTGAGCAAAAATTCTCATACATTTCACAAAAAATAGCGAAAGCGAGATCCCATGCCGAAAACGGACACTCCAGAGAAACCGGTGGGTATTTTTGTAAACTTTAGCCAATTCTGATTCTGATCATAATCGACGCAAAAATAGACAGAACTAAGAACTTTGACAGATGTCGTCGCGTCGCATTATGCATCGAGATATTTATTTGCGCTGAAAAACATCTTGCGTTTCTGCTGGCTTCGCCAAACGGCAGGGTGTCGGGTCCCCTCCCTTCCGACACCCGATCCGCCCTCACACATTTACACCCCAACTGTCAGCGTGCGTCGGATGGTCTTCCTTCCCCAGCACCGGGCTCCTTAATTAACTTTTTGGGGTCCCTGCAAGCAGCGCGGCGAGGGAGATAAGTGATACGCCCCCGGCGACAGCGGCTCACAAACAGGCCCTTGGGGTCACGACCCGACGGCTCCGGGCTCGCATCCCCTCGGCAAAAGAGGTCCGTGCCGCGAGGACCGCGGCTCGCCGACACTGGGAAAAGCACCGAGAAGCACAAAGCGACACAAAGAGCGACGCGTGCGGAAGACGGGTCCCGTCCGTTTGGAGGGTGTGGAGCTCCGCTCTCCTTCGCACATTTGCATGACAATTAATTATGATAATCACCTTCAGGCCTGGAGAAAGCATCATTTCAACACACATTCCCCAGCACTGTCCTGCACACAAATGCTGCTGTTCAACTCGAATTTATAACAGTGAGAATTCCCACACCGCGCCGCACCAACATCGAGCCTCGTTGTTTACGTGTCGGATTAAAGCCGCATAAATACTGTATTTTCGTAATTTGGAGAGAAGCGTCGTCCACACTTCGGTTAACCTTCACTTATCCGGCTCCTTTTCTCCAAAGTATCTTAAAACGTCAGGTTCGTGCGCTAAGCGGCTCACGGGGACTTACCCAGTCACACAGCAGGGTAATTTTTACTGGTACTCAAGGTACTGCTGCAGGAGGTGGGACTCGAACCAACAGCCTTCAGATTGTAAGGCATCAGCCCTGCACTCCCTGCTGCCCCCTGAACTGTGAGGCAGGTATTATATCCAATATTTATTATTATATTCATTATCATCATCATCAACAACAACAACAATAATAATAATAATAATAATAAAAACAGTAGTAGCAGTAGTAATAAGAAGAAGGGGGGTCTCCACCGGTTTCATTACTGGTACTGTAGTGATTACAAATGCTGCTTTTTGACCAAAAGGTTACAGGTTTGAATCCCACCTGAAGCTGTATTACCCTTGAGCAAGGTACTTACCCTAAATTGCTCCAGTAAAATTACCCAGCTGTATAAACGGGTAAATAACTGTAAAGTAGCTTAACGCTGTAAGTTGTTCTGGAGAAAAGTGTCAATTAAGTGAATCAACACAATAATAATAAAAATAATGATAAAGTACTTAGTGACATTTAAAGCCAGTACTGATTTACACATTTACATTTACATTTGTTCGTTTACCTGATGTTTTTCTTCAGAGCGACTTACAAGGTCAATCCACCTAGTTATTTACCCATTTATAGAGCTGGGTAATTTTACTGGAGCAATTTAGGGTAACACACACACACACACACACACACGAGTCTCCACAGGTTTGCGTGTCTCCTGAGAGCAACATGGAAAATTTTACCCCATATGTCAAAGGCAGTTGAGAAGCATTCTGGCGGATTCCCCCGTGCCCCCCGTGGCTCTCCGAAGAACACAGCAGATCCTCGCGGGACTTTCAGAGAAGCGCCGGCTCAGGCCCGGTTGGCCAGGGTTCGACAGGTCAGCGAGCTACACGGCGGAGGACTGTATCTCATCGCACTCCAACATCTGCTGGGCTTTTCCGCACATCAATCCGTGGCATTGGCGGCACCCCCACCCCCACCCCATCAGAGCAGAAGAATAACAGGACAAAAAAGCACAAAGCGGCACTTGACTTCTCAATGCCTGACAGGTACCTGAACACCTGAACCATGATGCCATGTCTTATTTATACACCTACACGTACTTTGACTTTCGCATGTCCCCGCGCAGGGCCGTGACGTGCTGCTGCTGCGGTTACGTTCACAGGGCGTGTAAAGATGTATAATCATCACGCACAATAACACATCTATCAATACACCTCTTTAGGAGCAGACAGAAGTCAGTCGTCACTGGATCACGAAGAGCCGGAGTGTAGCGACTCACTGCTGCCCCCTATTGACCGGAGGGGCGCATGCGCTGTCATAGCCTGGAAGGACCGCACGATGTCCTTGCCCCCCCCCAACCAACCCCCAACCCCCAACCCCCAACCCCCGTCATCTATTAACCTTTACACGTCCGAGAGGCTCTGCTGTCAATATTTACTTCTCGCCGCCGCACTGATGCAGCGCGAGGCGGACGCGTTCGTGCAAAGGCGCGTTTCCGACGCCCGGGCGGTTATCGCGCGCAGGCGCCTCCGCCCGTGCGCGCTCCCGATGCGGTCGGCAGGGGGCGTCGCGGGTCTCCCTTCGCCGCGTCCGCTCGCGTCACGTGAACCTGTCGCTGGCAACAAAACACGGCCGCCATTGAGTGATGGTGGAAGGAAGAGGAGAGACGGAGGGGATCGGATCGGAGGTGAGCTGAGCTTCGGGGGGGGTTAGGGGCGGGGCTTCATCCAGGGTCGCCAAGAAGAAGCCCCCCGACTCGAGGGGGGGAGGAGTAGAAGGGCGCGGGGGGTCTTTATTTATAACGATCAGCTGGTGGTAGGATCCCCCCCCCCCCCTCCCCCTCCCCCTCCCTTTCCATCGGACCGGGTTTGTTCCTGTTTTCACTGCATCATCATGTCATCTCGGTGTTTATAAACAGCGTCTGGGCCACGAAGAGACTGGTGCGCGCGAGACGTAGGAAATGATACAGTTGAATATTATTTTTATCGCAGAATTTCCGTAGAGAAAAGGAAGGTGCTCGGATTTGTAGCGAAGCGGACTTTCGAGGCGAGTTAAAAGAATGGGCGCGAGGCGCCCCTTGCTACATTGTAACGTGTCACTTTGGGCCGCAGCTCGTGCCGTGTCGCTTTTCTGCGCGCGCCCATCACTTGAGTAATATAAGTGGATCGAGTATTATAAGGTGGGTAACGAGTAGTTGGTGTCCGCACTCGGTGTGTGTTTCCGTGCGGGAATTTCGCTCAGTGTCGCTGCGCAGGAACTTGTGTTTAACACGTGTTCAAAAGGTCCGATTATTAATATAAAGATGTGCGGCGGCAGGTTAGACGTGGACTCGGAGAGCTGGGTTTGGAGAACAAGTTCTTTCTCTTCATTCTGCCTTCTGGGAAATGGACCCCCCCCCCCTCCTCCTCCCAACACACACACACACACACACACACACACACACAGACAGAGAGTCATTCTGCCTGGTCAAATCAGCCCTGAATGACCCAGCCCTTGGGTCGCGCTCCCACCCACCACACAGGTCTCAGATGGTTCTGGATCTCAGCTCCGGAAGCGAACTGGCTGAAACCCTACCCTCTGGGGAGGCTGGCGCATGCATTAACTTTACCCCCCCCAAATTCCCCCACCTCCCCATCCCCCAATGCTTGGAGCCCTGCTGCTTTCCTTTAGGGGGAGGTGTTTATTTTTTAAAAGGTTCATCTTGCGGTCCAGGAAAAGCTGTGGGTGCAGCGTTGGCCGAAATGGCACTTTTCTCTTTCCCTTGATGCTCTTGTTCGGCGTGTGGATCTGAAAGCCTCTCCTGTGGGTTCAGTGTCCTCCTCTTCTCTCCTGTCTTCTGTCCCGGGGATCAGACATGGATTCCAGGTCCCACAGGCTGCCCTTCGTGCCGTCCAGCAGCTCACCTCTGTCCTCCTCTGCTTCTGCGTCCCTGAGCGCCGGTCGGCTGTGCAACAGGAGCCGTGGGACGGCCGGCGACAGCTTCTCCAGGGGAACCTCTTCCAAGCTGGACTCGGATCTCCAGGTATTTCCCATCCCCAGGGGCCGGAGAGCTTTACTACAGGCTTCTCTCCTCTCTCCATTACTCCATGGTGGTGCACCAGGAGCATATCATAGGCAAATTGTGAGCTCGTGGTACATTAATAAATCTAGTTGGAGAAAACATGCTGCTGCAGGAAGATGCGTAAACTCCTTTGTGAAGTCAAAATCAGGCCTTTGAGAATACCCATCGTATCTCCTGAGTTCATGTTTTAACATGCTGCTTTGAAACACGTTTAATCCAGTTTAGTCTGAGATGCTCCAATTTTTTTTTTTTTTTTTTTCTCCTCCTCGCTCGCACGGGAGATGTGAAAGGACAAATTTAGCATGGCGGCGTCCTCCTCCTGAGGACAAAGGAGCTCTTGAAGCTCCCGCACTGCTCTTCTGCGTCTATCAGCCCAGGTCCACCTTTAGCGCAGGAACGCTGTGTTTTCCGGCAGCACCCTCTGCGCGCGCAGGTATTCGGGTTACTGCGGCTATATTGGCCGATCTTTTTATAGGCCTGTGCGGGTGTGCCGTGCCGCGCCGCGCACTTCCCCTGCCTGCCGGTCCAGGCTGACTCAGAGGATTAGGTTACTGCGTCGTTTTTGATGCCTTTCTCCGAAGGTGCCGCAGGCTTGAGGGACGATGCCGGTGGCTCCGGGCTCCGTGTGCGTTCATCAGCTCTGCTCGGTGAAACTGATTCCCTTTCAGAAAAAGAAGAGCGTTTTTAGGGCATCTATGCTACGATTGTCCAATCGCACCCAGCAGGTTCTCGATGGTCTCCAGGACTTTTGTTATATCCGACTCCTTCGTTCGTGATCTGGAATGGTCACCTGTGCTAAAGCAACTCGCTCATATTTGGTGTTTGAGTCATTCAGCTGTAGCAATTCTTCAAAGTGTAGCTCACTTTAGATAAAGGACCTCGTGATGTTTAGGCGTGAAGAAGCCATAGAGGATCTTTGAAGGATCTTTGGCCTGATATGAGATGGTTCCTGTCCTAAAGAGGTTGCAGTGGAGTCTCAGCTCAGGTCGTGTGTGTGAGAGAGTGTGTGAGAGTGACCTCGGCTGATGCATTCCATGCCACAGTGCCCAAGGTTCTTCTCCTCTGGAAACTACGGTATCTCCGAGGGGCACCGCTCAAGCTGGAGGCTCAGCTCCCCCCTGACCGCCTCCTCCGGGTCACGTGATCGCCTGTGGGCCGACACCTCGCTGGGAAGCAGAAGCAAACCGGTAAAATGACCTGAAACGTTCCGACGAATCCCATGTCTGGTACCTGGACCGCAGCTCAACCGAGTGCCATCTTTCTTACCTTTCTAGGGGGGTTCGGAGCGGCTGGGGGCGTATTCGGGACTGCTGGGTTCAACGCAGGACGATCTCAAAAGACCCAAGCTGTCCTACAACCGGGCGACCTACTCGAGAGACCCGTCTTCACCCGTCGTGTCCTCTGTGCTGAGCGGCACCTACACCTCTGGTAGTTTCCCCGTCGGTTGACATCATGCAGTCTGCTAGAAGTTTCCCAACTGTGCGAGACTCTGGAATGTTCTCATGCTAAGAATTCGGTGGCTCCTTCTTATTAATTTACCTGACACTTTTCTCCAAGTTGACTTGCAATGTGAGGTTTATTTATTTACAATTTATGCAGCGGGGTCATTTTTACTGTACCAATTCAGGGTAAGTACCTTGATCAAGGGTACTACAATAGGAGTAGAATTCAATCCCAGGGCTTTAGCTGCAAGCCGTTTGCTATAAGCAGTGTGCTACCTGCTGGCCCTGATCATTACTGGTGCCTGTCAGTACTGCACCGAGTACTCACTGTGCCACGGTACTCATTCAGTACGTGTTCCACCTGCCATATGAGGAGCTTTCCCTGCCGTTGATGCCTTTTGCTCGGTGGCTTTTGCTCCAAGGAGTCCACTTCCCTCTGGTGTTTCTGGTACCTGGAGACCATTGCGCTTTGGGCAACAAGTAACTCCTGTTTTTACCTTGTATTTTTCTTTAATATACAGGTGAATAACCAAACTGACACCTTCTGTTTAGAACCGTCATGGAAGTCGCACAGCGCCCGCTCCAGGTCCTCGTCTTCATCCCCCTCGCAGGGTCTGTGGCCCCGGAGGGAGTCGGACTCTCGGGCCGAGTCGGGCCTCTCCGGCGCGGCGGACCTCGGGCCCAGGGCGGCGGGATTGTCGTCCTCACTGTGTGTGTAACATACATACCCCCTCCCTCCCTCCTGCACCACCATCGCCACATTTGGACATTTCCAGCACTTCCTTCCTGTTTAATGTCTATATCACGCACTCAAATTTCCATCTCCCAGTTACGGAAAGCCAGTCATCAAGCCCATCATCGTCTTCTGTTGCAATACTGAAGAGCGTGTCTGTGTGTCGCCTGGCAGATCCAGACCGCATGGCATCCTCCTATGCTCAAGGCGCCAGGCCAAAGGAGAGTCTCTACTCATCCGCGCGGGCCGGCGCTCCCACCCGGGATCGCCAGCAGGGCAGATATGAACCACCCTCCGCTTCCAGCAATGGTACGAGGCCCTCCACCCCCTGGGCTGGTTCGTCCCGCTCCCGCTCCTGGTACACCTCGCCCCCAGAGAGGACCCCTCCTGCCAGCCACAGGCGGCCTGTCGAAGGAGGAGACCCTGAGAGCCGGTGCACCACCAGGCAGCTGCTCTCGCGCCTGGCCAGCAGCATGTCCTCCACGCTCTTTTCCAGGAGGTCCAGCCAGGACTCCAACAGCTCCAGATCCTTCGAGTCCTCGGAAGAGACGAGCGACACCCACCGGGCGCAAAGCCCCCTTGCCAGCTCTGGCGGCAGCAGCAGGAACGGCAGCCCCGACGTGTCGAGCGGTCGGGGGTCTGAGCTCCCCCAAGGTCTGGCCTTCCTCCGCCGCAGGCGCCAAGGCACCTCCTCGGCACGGGAGGAGCGTTGCGGTGAGGTTGACCCGGAACCCTCGAGGGCTGGCACTTCCTGGCTGTCGTCGTCCCTGAGGAGCCGTTGCACCCCGCTGTTCTCATGCAGGAGGAGGGATGGCCAGGAGGAGGCGGTGCGGCCCCCACACCGCAGCACTCCCTTCCCTCTCCGACGGATGTCCTCTTCCGAGACGAAAGACAGCGACGATGAAGGGGGAAATGATGATGATGATGATGAAGACAACGAAGAAGAGTCGGAAGCGGTAGGAGCTGTAGGTCCTTCAGAAGCCACCGCAGAGGCCTCCCGCACAGCAAGAACCCGGAGGCTGACCGGGGTCACGCCCAACTCGCTCTTTCACCTCACTGTCGCACCCTCGTTGGAGAGCTCGCTGCCCGACAACGTGATGATCACAGTGGACATCGTGCCTACTGGACGGAATTTGCTGGAGAAGAAACCGGCATCCCCACAGGATCCAGAGAAGCTGAAGAAAATCAAGGAAAGGTGAGGAGGGGTATGGGTCATATCTTCAACAGTCCACCTCCATATGTCCAATAGAAGGTCATCAGTGCTCCTCTTCCCTCTGTTCGTGCAACTCTTTGTTCCATGAAGTTCTCATGTAGTGGTGGCTGCACTCTATTTCGTTACATACTGACGCTCTATAGAAAGCGTACGGCAAAAGCGGATGCATTTGTACTGAAAGTAAAAACTCTCCGAACCCGTCTCCTCTTCAGCCTTCTGCTGGAGGAATCCGACGAGGAGGGCGATCTTTGCCGCATTTGCCAGATGGGAGAGGATTCAGCATCCAATCCGTTGATCGAGCCGTGCAGGTGTACCGGCAGTCTGCGATACGTGCACCAGGAATGCATGAAGAAGTGGCTGCACTCAAAGATCAGCTCTGGTAACTTCTCTTATTAATCTGAACCACGCTTATGCCCAGGTCACCTTATTTGCAGACCCTTGGCTCAGTATCTTCCTCTTCAACAGGTTCTGATCTGGACGCCATTGCCACCTGTGAGCTGTGCAAGGAGAAGCTCCATCTGAACATCGAGAACTTTGACATCAATGAGCTGTACAGGACTCACGAAAGGGTAAGGATGAGTGTGCGGGTCGTGGTGGAGGGTGCCTTGCCCTGGATCACGTGCATCTGTGGGATTTATTGAAGCTTTATCCAGTTTTTGAGTTGGAGATGGCAGATTAAGTGCAAAAACTTTTGGAGAACCGCATTTGCTTGTTTTTGGTGGGATTCGACGTGGTGCCCAAGTTGTCGAGGTCAAGTGTTTGCACTTTCCAAAGTTAATATTAATACGGGGTGGACAAAATAACAGAAATGCCTAACTACATATTAATATGTTGGATCTGTCAAGGTTTAGAGCCACCCTTGGCCTTGAGAACATCCACAAAGGTTCAGTCCTTCTTGGAATGCTGGCATGCAAGTCCTGAATGGTGTGTAGTGGAATATTGACCTGTTCTTCAACAAGAAGAGCCTCCACTTCTTTGAGGGATGAAGGAGGTGGAAATATACTTTTCACTCTGTGCTCCAGAACTTCCCAAATAGGTTCAGTGATGTTTAGATGTTGCAGTTTCCTAGGACATGGAAGGCATTTGACTTCATACCGATCTTATATTTGCGTATCGGTGTCTATGGCCATATATCCTTTTACTGCTGTACGACTGTCCAGAACAATCATTAGAGCTCTTTCATAGCTAAAAAAAGCACACAGCTAATTGTCGAACCTTTCCAGGTGTTTCTAATTGTGATTTAGTTAGACGGTCCCGAGTTACGATGGTCCGACTTATGATTTTTCGACTTTATGACGGTGCAATACCCATTCAGTAGAAACCATATTCCGAATTTTGATTCCCCCCCCCAAGGCAAACCATATGCGGTACAATACTCTCTCGTGATGCTGGGCAGCGGCAGCGATCCGCATCTCCCAGTCTGCCACACGGTCGCTAGTGTATAGAACCGATATTCTACAGTGTTTTGTGTTGCCAGTGTCTTTTTTTTTTTTGCATACCCCCCCCCATATCTGCATTGTTTTGTCCATCATGTCTACGAAACACCCATTTGTGCCTCATGCTACTGGTGAGAAGAAGAAGAGGAGGAAGAAAATTACTTTTGAGGAGAAACTCAAGATAATTGCCCAGGATGGCCATTGCATGAGAACTTGGACTTTTGCAATCGACGATCTCGTCCATCTTAAAGGAAAGAAGCGATGATGTTCCATAGGTTAGGTGTGTTAAATGCATTTTCGACTTACGGACGCAACCCCATCGTGAGTCGGGGACCGTCTACTTAAAATTTAAGCTTTTTTCTGAAAGTGGTGTTTCTGTTGTTTTTGTCCACGCCTCTACTTGCAAACTACAAGAAGGTTCAGTCCAAGCCTGAGAGTGCTGTTGAAGGAGTTGGTAGAAGAAATAAAGGTTAAATAAAGGGGAGGGTTTTTTCACTGTGTCGAGGGCTCTGGTACCGGGTGAGGTTCTGAAAGCTGCGTTTTGCGATGTGCTTCCAGTCGGAAAGCGAATTCATCAGCTGTGGCCTGTACCTGGTGGTCCTGCTACACCTGTGCGAACAGCGGTTCTCCGACGTGCTGGGCGCGGCCAACGATGCTGGGGTACGAGAGCCCGGTGCTCACCTGCATCTCTGTTTGTCTGCTGTGGTTTGGAGATGTGGCTCAAACTTTCACCCTTTCTTCCCCAGTTTTTCAACCTGGCAAGGACCCTTCATGAGTACATGGACGATCTTGAAAGTATGTTTCCAAACTCCCTTGGGTCGTGTGTGTGAGAGAGAGTGAGAAGCCAGTGATTTTGATTGTAGCCGTTTTCCCTCTTGTTCTCGGATGGGTCTGTCGGGTTTCTTAGCCGCTGTTCAGGTACCGGTCAACGGTTGCCAACCCCGATTGGTCCATTTTTGTTTTCAGACGTCTGGAAATGAAATAAACATATAAGGAGAGAATGTGGAGGTTGGTGAAACCCCACGGTGTGTGTTGGGGGGGGGAGACAGTTAAAGATCAAAATGTGATGCAAACATCAGACTTGTTTTTTACCATTAAAAAAAAAAAAAACCTTTAGACACAAGTTGGGCCAAAAGGCTGGAATATTAAATGTTTACAAATGTAGTAGTAAAGCAAATTTGAGGCTTTTGTGTAACTCTGTTTTGCTATAAGGCTGCTGTTGATTTGCTTCTCATTATAGAAAGCTTACTTGCTTTGACCTAAATCTCTTGTTACCTTAATTAACCTGCTTAAACTGGTCAATAGGAGGCTCTGACCCGACGGCCATTTCTCTGCCCTTCCGCAGGCTCCAACGGGGACTCCGAGGACGATGAAGTGCGGGACCACAGGCCTTCGATCGACTTCGGTGACCTGGAGGACGACGACGAGGAGAACGTGGACTGAGGAGGGTGGGGACGGTGTGCCGATCGGTCACCTTCCGCTCCCTTTTCTTTTGTTGCCATGTGAGTTGTGCAAATCAGTGCGATGAGGAGTCGCCTTTGTAATCCTCTCCTCGTGTTACCCGGTGTATTTTTGGTGCCTGGTTGGAGTGTTACCATTAGAAAGTGCTAAGTTTTACTGGGAGTGTTTAGCTGGTCCTCCAGGAGGGAGGGCGGCACAGGGGCCCTGATGCGTTGGGGTGGTTGTCATACGCTTCGCACCCATCCCTCTCCCTTTCTCTCTCTACGACTTTATTTACTAATAAGTTTAGGAAGGTACGCTGTTCTCCTTACTCGTCCTAACCTTTTGCAGTGAGTTTTTCCTTCCCTGCTTTACCGTCAGTGATATGGGTGTGTGGCAGCGACCAGGAGGTGGAATGGAAGAACGTGGCCGTTATTCTCCACTCAATTAGTGACTGACTGGTATTTGTTCCGTCAGGCTTTTCTTTGAGGGTTTTTTTTGGTTGAAGTTTAAAAATATAATTTCCTGGTCATGTTGTTCATGTTTTAACTATTAAAAGATTTTGATGTACAGTTTGCGTGTTTGGCTTAACGTGCATGGGTGGGGATATCAGGCTTGTTTGTGTTGGGGTTTTGCTGGTCACTGTGCAAACATCTACAGGGTGCTCTTACATGGGGGGGAGGGGGACGCAGGGTGGGTGAATCCAAGGTGCGACGCATTATTCCATTCCTCCGTTGGCTGCATCTCAATGCTCTTTCTTTCCCAATGACGAAGGCCCTTCTCATGTTGACGGTGCTGACAATGGAAACGGTGGAGCTTGTCCAAAAAAATCAGATGTGCTATTGGCAGGTGGGCTGTTGGCTGCTCCACCCTCATCTCCACCCTTGTTACTCTGGGCTCTCTTGCACGCTTCCTTCTTCTTCTGCACATGACGCCCGGAGAAGATCATTGAACGTTAGGGACATGGCGATGAACATCTAGCCTCAGGGTTTGATACTCAAGGAGTTCTATTAACTGTCCAGCACCAGAAGCAGGTTTCTACACTCTTGCAGAATCTGTTAGTGCAGAATTTCCTCTTTGGAGAAATTATTTAAACAGTACAGGAAGCATTTTTTAGGATATTTAGCTAGAGCTGAAGGTGCAATTAGAACTGTGCTCAAGCTCTGAGTACAGACACAAGTCATATAAGCAGGCTGGTGTCCAGATCGTGCCCCCCCACCCCCCACAGGGCTACCGGGTGCATTCTCTCTGGCCCATCACCCGCTCCTTCATTCCGCTTTAGTGCTCTCTAGCTCCTTGTGACTCTCAGTGGACATGTGGAGCTGGAAGACTACGTAGTGATGGCCCTTCGCTTCCTGAGGGTGACTTTGGACCTTCTTGTGCACAACTTCCAACCTATTAAGTCATCTGGTCTGACAAACTGGAATTGAAAATGGTATAAATGCTGAGCTTTGATATTTCAGTGCCTAATGTATAAGGGTCCTTTACTCTCCTTTTCTCCAAGGTGATGTACCGTATTGTTACTTTACCCATTCATACAATGGGGTAATTCTGCTGCATCAGTGTTGGTAAAGGATACTACAGTAAAGAGGTGGTATAGGAGTGCATGTCCTTTGAGGGGAAGGTGACAACTCCAACCAGTCTGCCACTTACTGGCCCTCGCAGAGACTGCATTAAACTGCTGATGAGCAGTATTTCTGCCAGCTGGATTCATCAGCACCAGGACTGTACAGGTATGATACCCGTGTTAGATGAGGACCTTGGGGAGAGTGTGACCGGAGGGTGGAGGTACCATGATAACACATTTGAGTAGAAATTTGTTTGCGTAGTCAGCACTGATTCATTTCTTTTGCCTTCACTATTTCCTGGAGTGAAGGTTTAATCTATAAAAGACATTGAGTACGAGTGTTTCGAGCTACTAGAGTACATCATGGCTCTGGAAAAGGTAAAGGCTTCCACCTATACAGTATTAGAAGGTATTTAATGAAGAGAAACTACCTTTTTGATATAACTTGACTGTTGAACTAACAATCTTTTTAGAGGACTTGGGCACATTTTCAGCATAAATGAGTCAATTTTGGGAATGAGGAATGGACAAAAACCGATGGCAAATTCATTGTCAGGAACACGTTTACCTGTGGGGGGAGAGAGACGGACGCAACGCTAACCCTTTGTTTGCAGGCCTGCTGGAAAGACGCTATAGTGTTTTTTCACGTGTGAGAAATAACATCACGCCCCCGTTCCTGAAGGCAGGAGTTTTTATTAGAGGCCCACAAAGGACAAGAACGAGGAGGAGGACAAAAGTTAAAAGACCTGGTAAAACGAACGAAGAAAAGAAGCAGAATGACACGATGTGGGTGATCTTGTTCCTGGGAGTGTGACTTGGAGTGGTGTGTTTCGAAATGTGACTTAATACTCCTCGCTTTCCTTCCACCTCCATCTTTGGCTTAAATTTACAGTTTAAAATAAACTCCAGAACAAACTATTTACAAACGCGCCAAGCCAGCCCCTGCTCTACGTTTTTAAGCGCTTGTGCTTGAAGAAGAAAAAAAAAAACTCAAATAAGAGTACTTAAGCTCACTCTGGATAAAGTGCTCAAACCCTGCCGCAGTTTTAGTGCATATGATCCTCCCCATGAAGGTCGACTATAAATTCATCCATGAAACACTTCAGACTAATAGCAATATGAATATGCTGGCAATGGGCAAACAGCTCGTACTCTTCCTTAACAGCAGGTGACCCTGGTTTATAGCTTCAAATTACCTCATTGTCAGTTTAAAACAGGAAAAACTCCAATCCTACATTTACACAGTTAAGGTTAAATCCAAAGCAATTGGTTTACATGAATACAGTGTTTAGATTTCTTTTTAACGCGGATCAGCGACAACTGGAGCAAACGGAGGCACTGGCTTTGATAGCGATCGCTTTGCCTACCTGAACACTGGCATTGAACGGGGGGGGGGGGGGGGAGGGGAGTCACAAGTAAAATTTGCACGTTAGAGTAACAAAAGAAAAATCCCCCTATGCATACAGGATGGGTGACGGTAAAATATTCACATCACGGTAAAAACAACCTCAGTGCTTCTGTTCGATCCAATAGAAATCAGTTTGTGACATTCAGGCCGCCCTTCCAGGGACCATTGTGAATTTCAAACTTAATGGCAACACACTTCCATTTCAGCAGCTTCATCAAAAGAAACTGTAGGCCTTAAAGGAGAAAATGACTTTCGGGATCCTTCGTTGGCACAGGTGTGAAGCGTATTAAGGGATGGAGTGTTGCAGGTGTGCTTGCTGCTGGCCGATGGGTTGTTTCGCGAAAGGCACCTACGCCACTCTTGTCTCGTGCAGAGCGCCGCTCACTCGGTCTGTGTTATTATACTCGTGCTGTCCGCCTCATCGAAGTTCCTCTTGTACCGCACCGTTGAGGAGAAGCGTGACCTGTTCTTCCTGTACACGATGAAGGCCACCACGCCGAGCAGCAGAAAGGTGACGATCAGGAACAGGATGAGCGCCGCGGGCGAGCCTTCTGACCCTGCAGGGAGATGTGGTAAAGTTGTCAAGGAATTCCCAAGACTTCAGTTAAACACTCTGCAACAATGGGCTAAGAAAAGGTGGGCCGTGATTAGAGAAGGGGAGGAGCGGAAACGGGAGGAAAGTAAAGGAGTAGTGATAAGGTATAGTTTAAGTGGGGCAGAAGTGGGATTGGGGAGGAGCCCAAGATGGGTGGGTGGGGCCAAGGCAGGACAGAGGAGGGGCAAGGTACAGTTGGGGTCGAGCACAAGCGGGTCGAGGGGACTAGAAGGAAGGAGCAGGGGTCCAGGAAGCCGCTAAAACAGCAATTAAGAAACTGAACTAGCGATGCAGGTTCAAAAATCAAGAGCGCACCCTTCTTAAGTCCCTCGTGAAACGATTAACACAACGGAAACTCTCAACGTACATTTAACAGACATTGAGGAATAACATAACATGCATTTATATGACATTTTTATGACAGCTGGATATTTTTGCACTCTGCTTGCATGAAGACCTTTGCTGTTGCCAATCGCTGGCAGCACTCAGAGCAAGCAGAGGCTGAGCGGTATTAAATTCGGGTCACGTGACGAGGTCACCGCTGCCCGCCAGGGCGACACTCACGGGCCGGCGCTTTGCAGACGACACGGCTGCGCGCGTCCCGGCAGCTCACGCGGTCCCAGGCGCCCCCTTTGGTGGACAGCAGGACGGCGCAGGCGGGGTCGGCTGGCGAACGCAGGGTGCTGCCCTTCTCCCAGTTGGAGTACTCCGTGGACTGACCTGCTGGGGAGGTGGGGGGATGGGACGGGGATGGACGCGGTACAGGGGTGAAGCGGGGCCACCGTGCCGATGATGAACGCACCATCTGTCTCTGAGCTGTGGAACACGAGGAGCCCTGCCTGGGGACTGAGGGTGGGGGTGGGGCTGCGTGTGAGCGATAAGGCCGCTCTCAGCCAGCTGATCTGACCTGCATTTCCCACCACAGTGGTTCACATTCTGTCCATTGTTTCTCCTGGCTGCTCGAATGTCATTGTTGTGGTAAAATATGCTTTTCTCCATCGCTGTCCGCCTGGATTCTGACTACACGGAAGTCGGACTGACACATGACTTAAATTTCAAATTGGGATCGGTGGATAAACAAGAAAACAAAATTCACTCGCTTGATCAGCACTTTTTGTTCTAGATGCTTCTCCTTAACCTTTCCTAGGGCAACGACGCTGTCAATAATCTGATGAAAACTAAGCGGCCGTCAAAGAAAAACAGAAATGAATAAATTCAGAGAAAATAAACCGCTGACAATTGACTGTATTGAGACAGAACTGTGATTGATAGAAGCAGCGCTGACAGACCCCCGAGGGCTCCACGGACTCCGAGTTTAGAGCTCAGCGCACCCGGCTCTCTCTACACTACCTTGTCTGTTGAGCTGCACATCAAGCCAAACACGTCCGGTGATGAAGGGATTCTGCGCCACGTTTTTTGAGACAAAGTCGTTCTCTTCGCCGCTGTTCACGACCAGCAGCTCCGCTGATTTGTCTGTTGGTGATGGACAAAGTCTGTGTGAAGACAGCTCTTTTCCACTTAGCAGTGTAAGAAGATCTAGAAAGTCCTGAATTCCACTGCACTATACTGAGGAATGGATATGGCTACAAAAATGGCACATAATTTAATATATTTGAGTCAAATGAACCCATGGAAAATGGGTTGCGATAAAAACGGTTTCACAGCTAGTGCTTCTGGAGCTGAACCTCACAGCCCTGCTATAAAAATTACAGCCACAGTCGCTCCTGTCCTTGTGGGTGGGGTGGGGGGTGATGATGACACACCTAGGGCTCCACAGATGGCCTTGGCATCCTCCATGGAGTACACAGAATAGTTGAAGAAGGCCATGTCGAACGCGTAGCAATGGCCTTCGTACTGAATCCATCGGGCCGTCCCAGTCCCCTGGGGGCATCCGTTGTCCTGTGGGGTGGACAGGGGGCTTGACCCTGTGGGGAGGGCACTGCCGTGAGCCAGGTAAACTTCTGCTAGAGTAACTAGGTAAAATACACTCATCCTTCACCTTATGGGGCCAATTTGTTCTGTGAAATCATGTTAGGGGAAACACCATTACTAGGGGGTTCCTTCACCATTATTTCTTACAGGACAAAAATATAATCAGATGAAAAATATGTAACCCGAAATTAAAAATGAACAAAAATAAACGGTTATTTTTATACATGCCTACGGCAACACCAACATATTCAGATTGCAAGAACCAGTGAATCTGCGGAAGAATTAATAATTTTTAGACCGTGAGCAACACAATTTGGACTCCAACCACTTAATTTACCACAGCGGAAGGGTAATCATGATGCAGAAGCTTTTTATATGATTTAAACAGAGTGAAAAATTACATGTATAGAGTTTGCAAGTTAGTATTAATGTAACATTTTAGATTTTTCTTCACCATAATCAATGTTATGACTGGTTGAAACTGCCCATGTGACAGAAAGCATGAAGTGTATACGGTAGTTAGTTTAGTTACAGAAAAAGCTTTCAAGAGTGAGACGCGTAGTAAAGAGTGAATAAAAGGCCTGTTGTGGACATAAAATGACTGCATTATGGGGGGAGGGGGGGATGCTGATGCAGCGAATAATATGTTTGCTGTTTGAGAGAAATGGTATATACTTTCAAAAGCGGTTGTAGCTGCTATTGTACGGGAGCCCGTTATACGTGGGAAGGGTCTACGTGCACATGTGGGAGATGTGGGAGATGTCGGAGGAGGTGGCCTACGCTCTGTGCTGCTGTTGTAGCAGATCGCTCCCTCCAACTTGGCCTGGCAATCCATCCGGTCCCAGGAGCCGCTGGGACTCAACATGAAGCAGTCGCCGCTGCTGTTGGAGCTCAGGAAACCCTCAGGCTTGTAGTCCACCGTTGTTCCATCTGACCACTCCATGGACAAGCCTCCCTGAGAAAATGGGGGTGGGGTAACAAATCTTATTTGTTTTCCGTGACAGGCTAAGAAAAGCAAGCGGAAACACCGCAGCTGGTTACACAACCTTTAAGCTGTTTCGGATTCCAGCTACAGGCCCGAAAGTGTTGTCATGGTCAGGAGGAAGTACTCCTGCATGCTTGAGCATGACCATTAATCTGATTTTCCTCAGTCAATATCTGGCTCCATGAAAGGATAAGACCCTATGCGGGGCTCTGTTTTCAGTGAGATCCCGCCACCTACATCCTGACTGGAGAATCCAATCCAGAGCGGGAAGCCGTCTCGCTGGGGCACCAGCTTCACGCGGTCGTCTTGGTTAGAGCTGTGGATGCTGGCCAGGTGGGCGCCGGCGCTCTTGCATGCCCGCGCTGCTTCCATCCACGTCATCCTTCCCTTGATCCCCTGGTAGCTCCAGTTGCCGACAATCACGGCGTCGCCGGCCGACTTCCTGTACTCCTCTTTGGAGCCTTACGGAACAGGGAGAACGAAGCCCTGTTTTCAGTTGCGCTCCACATGCGTTCCGGCATTTCAGCAAGCACGAGGCCGACATCGGCCAATATCGTGCCGTTTAATAAAGCGATGACCGCAACAAGCACTGAAAAACAAACCATTCTCGATTTTGCAGACCACGATACTCCTCTCCTTGAAAAGCGAGAACAGCTGCGGATTTGAGAAGAACTCCCACAGGCCGTCGAGTCTGAGGCCTGCCATGAAGCGCTGGGTAACGTTAGGCCTGCCGGCGCGCCACTTGGAGAACTGGACGTACGTGTCGTCGTACCACTTCAAGCTGTTCGCTGCGAAAACGGCGAGACGAGGCCACGGTCAACGAAACGAGAGAGCACGAATGAACGAAAAACTAAAAACGCTGCCAACAAGTGGAGAAACAGCATCAGATAAACGACTAACTAAACGTAAACGCGATAACACTGACCCCCGTCGCCTTTGACCATCCCGAGCCACACGTACTGTGCCAGATCCCTGAAAGGCCAGAGCTGTTCAGTCACAAACTCGTTCTCCTTCTCGTCCCTGATCGTTAGAATATTGGCCTTTGGGTCTGAGGGTAAAGGGCAGACAATGCCTGGGTAAGAAACATTCCTTGTGCTCTTGGCACACTTGACGCAACTTGTCCCTTGATGAGCAATAGGGAGGAAGTCTGGCTTGAAAAGGAAGGGGGGGGGGAGGGTGGAAACGGGATCGTCCGCAAGCACGCGAACGTACCAAACTTGGCGCACGTGTTGCGGACGTCCTTGTCCAGATCGTCCCAGCGCGAGGAGGCCAGCTGGAACGTGTAGCAGTTATTCCTGAACGGGATCCAGTTGGGTCCGCTGCCCTTGTGGGGACATTTCGCCACGACGTCCCTGGATTCCCCGTTTGACTGATCTGTCGAGGGAGAAAAGCCACGAGCTCAGCTGCAACGCAGGCCGTTGAAACGTCGAATATACCTGGACGCGCACGACAGGCGCTACGCTTCTAAACAACCTGCGAGTTCAACTCCGAAAAAGCGTGCCGCCGTTTCACCTTTTCGATACGCATTTATCTGGCTCCGTCAAAGCCCTGCGGAGCAATCTACTGAGCAAAAAGGAAAAAAAAAGAAAAAAAACACATCTGAGAGACACCTGATCCGTTCACATTTCATACTCAGAAAGCTAGCTATGCAGTCCTAGCTAGCAAACACAGCTTGCTACTTGCTAGCGAGCTTTTATTTCGTCAGCAAGTTAGCAGAATAAAAATAACATGACCAAATGTTCTGAATTTTAGAATTCTTCTGGGATTGCCTTATACGCCGCGACATTTTTAATCGCTAATGCGATTACGAGCGCTCTCCGTGCGTCACTGCCACACGTACGACGGAGCGACGCGAGCCGCTCGCGCGACAGCAGGTCCCTCCCCGGGATTTTAATCCATTTGGATCGTCGGGCGCCGCGTCGCCTGCCGGTCCGTCGGAGGACGTCGCGCTTACTCCGCGGCACGTGGCAGATGGCCCCGGCCAACTCCTCTTCGGAATCCGCAGCTTTCCAGAAGCCGTCAGCGTCGAGGTAGACGTATTCGCCCGACGTCGGCTCCGGGGACCAGCGGCTGAACACCGTGTGGCTCCCGTCCGTCCACTGATAGTGGATTCCATCCTGGGGACGCACAGAGAGGCATTTTGGGACCGGACAGCCCGTGTTACGTTGTCCCTGCTCCCCAACTAGATACCCAACCCAGGTTCAGAAAGCGGCCCGCAATGCACCGGCCTCCTACACACACGTAGGCTTTGAGGAATGCGCGTGGGTGTGTACGTGTGTGTGTGTGTGTGTGTGTGTGTGTGCGTGCGTGCGTGCGTACATGCACGCTCCAGCTAAGTTGACTGATTCTTTTAAACTGTCTTCGAATTTACTGTAAACCCCTTTGACGGAAGGTAAAAGAATCTCTGGTTTCACATCATTATAAAGCTGATGCCTCTCTGCTAATCAGCTTTAAATGTGAGGCTTGCGCATTAAACTACTAGTAATTGTGCAGCCATTCCTACATCTGCGAAGTACACTGCTCGGGCGTACTATAGCAAGAGCGGGATTCGAACCAACATCCTTTGACCGCAAGGCAGCAGCTCTAATTACTACGCCACCTGCTGCCTCATCTTTAACGCACTTGAGTGATACGCATTACCCCGCTATCATAATACTGTACGCTGAACACCCGTGACTCGTTTCTCAGTTTTGTTCTATATTTTCAGGCTAATGCACTTATTGCGCTCCAGTTTAATCCTCGGTGGAGACGGTGATACAGATCTCATACTGCCAATGTTCTACATGCACTTTGTAGACCTGTAGGGGGCGCTCATGCAGCACAGGGCCAATACAACGTGACCAGCGCAAGTTCCACAGCTGTCCTGGTGAATTCCCCACTATCCTCCATCGCTTACAAGCACTATGACTCAGATGTGGACAAATGCGGACGACGGGACCCTCGGGACCAGGCCTCGGCGCCTAGGCTCATTCTCGTACCACAGGTGTGACTCACTCCGACTTGAAATGCTGAGTCACCGTGACTCCTGGGGTCTGAGCCACAACATCTGAACCCGGTCTGCAGTGAGCCCAGTTTCATAAAAACACATCTGCTGCTTTTGGGAAGGAGTTCAGGGGCTCGGGCGCGGCTCCCAGAAACGAGAGCTTTTAGGCAGAAGAGCCAAAGCGGAACGAGGAAAGGAGCTCTCACTGTGGAGCGGGGAAACTGGGAAGGAACCTGTCCGAGGGGGTGTCAGATTCAGTGACCACCGCGCTGGATTTTTTTCTTGCTGTTTTCCCCAGTAAGAGCATGTGAGGTCTTTGTGATCAGTTAGAAACGACAGATGAGGAGTTTGACTAAAATGGCTGAGCGATGGGGGGTGGCGCAGAGGGTTTGGCGGCGCAGCAGGTTTGGCCAGTGTCCGCTGTGTGGCGAGTCTGGGGTTCAGCCCTTACGACGGACTAGCATCCCATCCTGGGTGTGTCCCCTCCCTTCGGCCTTGCACCCTTGCTCCGCCTCACCGTGACCCTGCTCGGGATACGAGGTTGTTGACGTTGGTTGGTTGGTTTAACAATAACAACTGTTCAATAAACAAAATACAAAACAATAAAAACAGGTCAAATTCCTTTCACTAAGCACACTTGGTCTAAGATTTCGTCCTGAGGATGTTTCGCCTGCGACCTTAGAAATGGTCAACTCCTGAAAGTGATCACAATCCCCTCTAGTAACATGCTGATTTCAGGCGGCCCTGTGGCATTGTGGGAAATGTAGTCTTGCAAGCATAGCAGATGGTAGCATAACAGTTAGGGCTGCTGCCTTTAAACCCAAAGGTCACAGGTTTGTATCCCATCCCTGGCTGTAGTACCCCTGAGCAAAGTATTAACCCTAAAATTGTGATAAAATTACCCAGCTGTATAAATTAGTAAATAATTTCAAGTATCTTTACACTGCGAGTCGCTTTGGAGAAAAGTGTCAGGTAAGTGAATAAATCTAAATGTAACACTTTCATCATCACTCCTGAGACATTTTGCTTGACCGCGGGGCACTACATGAAATGTAATCTTGGAAGCACTCCTGACAGATTCTGTCTGTCCCCGAGGCTCGCGGGGGAATTTTCTCCTGCAGAAGGTGGCACCCATCCCGCCACTTTCCCCGGAGGGGCCACTTGAAAGCGGACCGAGAGCGTGACCTACGTCTAGGCTGTAGAGGCCGATCCACAATGAGGTGTTGGCCTTGCTGACGGTCACGGTCAGAGCGGCCTGCTGAAAGGCGTCTGATACGCTGGTCAGCTCCATGCCCTTATTCTTGCATTGCTCCAGCGCTTCGAGCCACGTCATGTTCCCCTGCACGACCAGGTACGTGTGCTCACCCATCGTGAAGTTACCCTCAGGAATGAAAGTCTCTTCTGATTTATCTGCACATTAAAGACACACGCAGTTATAGAACACATAAAACATGACGCCGTATTTAGTACGCTTCTCGGGCAATTGCGTAAGAAAACTCCCTCTAAACGGTAAAAAGAGAGGAATCACGTCTGCTGCTTAAACAAGCCGCCCTCAGATTGCAGGACTCCCAGTGACTCTCTCGATGACATCATACAAGACAAACATACTGACATAACCCTAACAAGTTCTTTCAAAATGACATCTCATAAAAATGGTAATTATCTGAATTATATATAATGCATGTGATAAATTGCAGAAAAGTTAAAAGTCACAGCCTTAGTTCACTGGACACCCCTATTAGAGTAGGTAACAAGGTGGCTGAGAATATTGGCTTCTTTGCTCAAATTTGCCGGATCCCTGGAACAGCTCTTCCGTTGTACCCTAGAGACTGCTATGTACTTCAGCAGAAATGTTTGTAAAGCAGCAAGCGTAATTTCACATCTGGTAAGACTCCAGAGGTCGAGCAGGGGGGTCCCGGGAGCTCCGCCCACCTGCGTAGTACTGGCACGCCGAGGCATACTGCGACTCCCTGCACGGCATGTAGTCCCAGGTGCCTATCAAGGCCGAGCGCTCGGTGAACATGTAGCCGCACAGCTCCATGCTCCCCGGGTCCAAGACCTGGCACGGCAGAGACGGGAGGGCCGGGATGAGCTGCGATCCCGGCGGGTGTCCGGGGGACGTGTTAAAAGCCAACAGCGGGAGCGAAGCAAAGAGGCCAATAAGAGTGGGCGAAACTTACGTGGATCAGCAGGGGGCGCACCTGTCCCAGCAGCAGGGGGTTGAAGTTGAGGAAGGTGACGGGCGAGCCGTCCACCCACTCCATCTCCTGAGGTTTCATCTTCAGGCCGATCCAGGACTTCTGGGACCGGTTCGACAGCGCCCACGTGATAAAATCTGAGGGCAGAGGTGAGCGGGAAAACCGGCCAGTGAAAGCAAAGCTGCTGGAACTGAGCTTCCACCGGGCCGAGGGCTGTTTCTCCGGATCTTAATCGTAATCCCTCACGTAATATAACCCCTAATATCGGTCAATTGTCATACAATACCTCCAGTTCTTAGGTACACGTTAAGGGTTCTACCCCTTGCGTGGAGATTTCTCAGCTGTGGTTTCTAATCATTCTTTTCATTCTTAATTTCTTTTATTATAGTAATAACTCCCTCACACGCAGTGGCCTATAAGCTCTTAACATGAAGCCCAATGTACAAAACGTGGAAAAATGAGGGAAGGGTGCAAGCAGGCGTGAGTAATCGCAGGCCGTAAGCGTGGCTCATCCTCCGGCTCCCTGCAGCTTCGTTCAATAATTTAAATGTGCAGGTAGTCGACTCACCCGGTGTTCCGGGTGTAAACGCGGCGCTAATTAAAACGGAAACCCCTCCTACGAGCCGCAGGTCTGCGACACTCAAGCTCGTGGGCGCAGGAAGCGGAGCGCCGTGCAGGAGGACGGTACTCACCCTGCTCCACCTGGCTGGAGACGGTCAGCAGGGTCCCCCCCATCGTTTGGCAGTGCTCGTTGGCTTGGCTGAAGGTCATGTGCCGCGGTTTGAACAGCCTGTAGCACTGCAGAGACAGCAGAGCGTCTCTCGCGCGGACACCCTCACAGAGTCCCGTGGACGGTTCGCCACGCTGGGATCGCTCCTAGTTCATTAACTCTAAGTGTGATTTTTTTTTTTTCTTTTGTTTTGCATTTTCAAATAATATCGTTCATCTGAGGATGACAAAAGTATCAATTTGCGCACTTGGATGCTTTACAATGTGATGCTTGTATTCTAACCTACACACAGTGAGTTACGTACAGCTGGGTAATTTTTACTGTATCATGTTGGTGTAAGTACCTTGATAAAGGGTATTACAGCAGGAGTGCGGATTTCAACCTGGGTCTTTCCATGGCAACAGCTACGTCAACCACTACGCCACCTGATGTCTAATACACAGCGTGATTTTCAGGGTAATCTTAAAGTGCTGTGGTACCCTTCATCAAGGTATTTACCCTGAATTGATATGGTAAAAATTTAAAAAAAAGTTTAAATATCGTGATGCATATATGGGTAAATCAATGTAAAGTTTTTCCTCTTCCATTGTAAGTTGCCTTGAATATAAGTGCCATGTAAAGGAAGGCTAATACTAATAATACTAATAATAATTACATTGTTTGAGAACAAAACGTTACATTTCAAAGGCAGCAATAAAGAGCTATTTTCTACATAATGCCTGCGTAGTGACGGCTGTTCCCTGAGCACGACTGCTGTGTGCGGCAGGAGGGGGACCGAGGAATGCAAGCAGGTGGAACGCAAACCTTGTCCCTGAAGGCCAGGGAGTCGTTTCCGCAGGGCCGACCGGGGGGGTGCGGAAGGGCGGGCTGCTTCTCTAGCGCCGTGAGGTTCAGCTTCTCGCACAGGAACGGCAGGAGCGTCTCGCAGCTGTAGCGGTATTCTGTGCACGTCGAGATCAACCGAGTCAACATCCGTCAGCGACGCGGACGCTCGAACCCGCGGCAGCTCGGTGACCGTTCACTCGGACCTTCATCGGTACAGCCAGCACACCTGATCGTCCGCTTACCTGGGATGATGGACCGGATGCTAAGGGAAGTGCAGGTGCCGGGAAAGTTGGGCTCATGGGTCATCGCTGGCGGCCACCTTACGGGAGGTTAGAGAAATAAAGTAATATTGTTTATTTTTTCTCTAAATGTCTGGACAAGCCTTGGAGTCCAAGAGAAGGTTTTGCTCGAACCAGGGACCGAACTAAACGGCGTATCGACCGAACCCGGCTCGCGGCCCTTCGTGGCGCTCGGCCCTCCAGCAACAAACCTCCTCACGTCTCCACCAGCACGACGGACCCACCTTGGGCGAAAGTTCTGCTCGCTCTCGTCCACGTCCACCCACCAGCTCTGCGTGCTGTCCGCGATCTGAAAGTGCACGGCGCCCGTTACCACCGCTCTCGGAGATCGAAGAGCGGTCGTTCGCTTTTCCGCTCAAGTCCTGCGTTGCCGAAGCGACCCCAGAAGGAGAGCGGAATCGCCAGACAAACATCATCACCCCTCCGGCCGCGGTGATCGCGTACTGGAAGCAACTTTAGGAGCAGAGTAACAAAGTGCCATCTACCCTTCGTGTCTTATTTTTTACACTGTTCTACTTTTCCCTCCGTTTCTTCACGGCAAATTTATTTCGTTCAAATACATCTGCGAAGCTTTTCTCATTCAGGAATGGAGCTGTAAGAGCAAAGAGTCACCCAAGTACCATCTCACCCTGCACCACAGCTATTTTCCCCCCATTTTCCCCCCATGTTCACACAGACTAATCACAGGAGACTTTCTTTTAGAGTCTACATTTAGAAAAGCGATCAAATCAATGAATTTTCTTTATCTTTCACTGCATGTTTTTTCTTCTACTCTATATTATAAGGTCATACAGAAAGAAACACGTTTTATCTTATAGATGCTATTTTTTAAGGTTTGCTGGACTTATAGGATCACGGCAAACTATGGAAATGTAATTTTCGCAGAGGGCTGTGCACGAAACCCGTGCAAACGTGAAGGGTCTCGTGTACATTTAACAGCTTCTAAAACATAAACTTATGCCGATATGTTTATCCAGGGGAACGTACTCGGGTCACGCTCGTCAATTTAACAAATTTTAGGTAAAAGGAACAAAGGATAAAACAACAAGATCCATCCTTGGACTTGACGGCACAGTCTGCGATGCCAAGTCCAGGTTCTGAGCCTCTTTGGTACTGGGAGTGACATTCTCTGGACCGGTCCTTACCTTAAAAATGGTTTCCAAAATCTGTTTGAAAGCAAGGATACTGTTGGGTCTGGCCAGTTTGCTCTCGTTGTTGGAGCAGTACAGCTGAGCCTCCTCGTAACCGAGCCTCGTATCATTGACGAACCAGAACTCGGTTCCGTCCACGAATACCGAAGTCTCGTGGTGTCCGCCTGCCGCAAAGACACGCCTCTCGCGTGAGCACAGAAAGCAGGCACGACCTTTACAGGACGTCCAACGACAGAGGAAGACAAAAACCCACCTGGGTTGTACCACTCTGGAGTCTCTGGCGTCTTCCCTGGTGACACAAGGGGGGGAAAAAAAAAAAAAAAAGTCCAGTTAAAGGAGAGGGGTACAAATCAACAAAAGGCTCACTGATGTGTATCCTACAACCAGAACCTAGCGCAAGTAGTGTATTTATAGCCATCATAAGTTACCAAGGGCACATGCACCTGTACTCCTATAGTGCTGTATAGTGGCTCAATACTGTTCAGTCGTTGGGCACCACACCGGACACACCCGCGCTGCTGTTAAGTGAAAACTAAGCAATTTGCAAAAGATAAAATATAAATCAATTTTTTTTTAAAAAAAAAAAAAGTGTCCTTATTGTGAAAAATCATGTTTGTTGACTGATACCTTTGTCCGAGGGCGACTTAGAGTGCAAGATACACTCAACTCCCTACAGCCATTCACCCATTTATAGAGCAGAGCAGCGTAACACACACACACTCATTGTGGACAATTTAGAGTCACCAGTCGACCTAAAAAAACACTCATTTGGACTGTGGAAGGAAACATTATGCTGCATTTAATTTACTAAATTCAATTCAACACAAGCACCTTGACCAAGGGCACTACAGCAGTAGGGAGGGTTCAAACCTAAAATTTCGCCAACCACTGTGTTACTGGTTGGCCAAGCCCATGAAAACATGGGGAGAACACGCAAACACAGACTAAGCTGGGATCAAACCCACACTGGTTTTGCACGGTGAGGCACCAGCGCTACCTGCTGTGCCGCCGCCAAGGCTAGAACCCGAGACCAGGGTTACCGGATTCAGTTCTCTGGGGCCGAAGTGTGCGGTTCCAGAAGGACTCGATTCACTCGAGTGTGAGAACTGAAACCATTAAACACACCTTGCAAGCTCTTAGCGGTGTAAGGAGAACTGGAGAATGTGCACAAACGTCCACATCTTCCAGGATGGTGGTAAAGGGCTGAAAAGCCCAGCCTTGGAGAAACACTTTGCCCAAATAGCTTCGGTGAAAAAATGCGCAGCTGTATAAACTGAAAGGAAGGATTGGCTAAGCAACAGAGGGGGGGGGAAAAAAAAAAAAAGAGTAAATAGTCCAAATTTTATCAGGGTTTGTGGGAGCGTACCTCGTGGGATCTGGCAGACCCACTCGAGGCGGGCGTCGCAGTGGAACGGGCTGGCGAAGAAGGATCTCAGCGGCAGGTCGAAGAGCAGCATGAAGAAGGTCCTCAGGGTCCTCCTCTCCGACTGTTTCAACACACATGACACACGGGACGTTGCGAGCGCGTCCATCTCGGCGCGTCCAGCATCAGCGTTACAGCGCGATGCAGGACACCGGCTCAGTTTCTCCACGCCACATATAGGAGAAGAACAGCAAGGCGATGCATTCTAGGAGAAGAGCCCAACGGGCCTCCCTGGCTGCTCGAAGGTGTACGGGATACCAGCTACCTGGTACAGAACTGCCTGCGGAAAACTCCCACCTCCTGCTTATTCCAAGAAGCCTAGGAAGGGAGCAAGGGGGCAGGACCTCCTGGGGTTTTCCATGGCAACCTGGTTGCCGGACTCACCTTGAAGGCAACGCAATCCCTGTTATACTCGTCATCCTCGTGAAACTCCCTGGGGAAGACTGAGCTGGAGACCTGCGGGGGGGGGGGGACGGGGGGGGGGACACACCACACTTTCAAATGACAAATTTGCAAAGATACCAATATTTTCCCGGTTACTTTAAATAGAATTTTCTTCACAAGACTACTTTATAAAAAGGAGAGCACATACGATCTCTGCGTACCCCCCCCCCCGAGTCCAGAGATGGGAGTAAAATGTGCTGGAACAGAATACGAGTACAGGACCGCCTCCATTCAACTCACTTCCACCTTGTTTACAACTCATGGCTGGTGTTTCTGAATAATGGTGATTACTAACAACATGATGAGGGCTGGATATGTTTATGGGATGAATGGGTCGGCTAAATAGGAGGTCATGGAGAAGTTTGTGTATTTTTCAGTGATTTTAGAGTAGTTTTAAAGGAGCTCAAAGTTAATAAAAATAAAAAACAGACAATTTACTTTTATTGCAAACAGCTATATCTGAGGTTTTAACAGAACCTAACACACCAGTAAATTGAGGGACATCTGCATTAAACTGTAGGGGGTAGATGTGAATTTTGAGTTATGAACAAAACGAATTACGAACACCCTTCTGGTCCCAGGTGCGTTTGTATGTTGAGGTGTAGCAGCGTGCAGTAATGGACTCACTGGTCTTCCGTCGGACCACTCCCAGCTGCCTTCAGCCCCGGGGTTTCTCTGGTTCAGCCCGACCCAGAAGTACCGGTCATTGCTGTAGTGGGAGATACAGTACTTATTAGTGAAAATGCGTATTGTAACACATTTATGTGTATCCATTTACCTGGCACCTTTTTCCAAAGCAACTTACAACATTTGTTTTTTTCACTAAGGTACACACAGTGATGTACCCATTTATTGTGTGAACTCATGGTAAGTACCTTGATCTAGGGTAGTGAACCTGTGTCCTTTGTGTCCTAAGGTAGCTGTAACTACTGCATCACCTACTGCAACCCCCGTTAAAAAAAGGAATTTCAAGAAAATTTCTCTAATTCACACGAGCGCAAAATCTAGCAGCAGAAGAGGAAGCGGGTAGTGCAGTGGTTAGAGCAGCTGTCTTTGGACCCAAAGGTTGCGGGTTCGAATCCCATCTCCAGCTGTAGTACCCTTGAGCAAGGTACAAATTGCTCCAACAGAATTACCCAGTGGTATAAATGGGTAAATAAGTGCAAGTAGCTCAAGTAAATCTGGAGAAAAGCATCTGCTGTAAATATAAAAGTACCAAATAGATGAAGAACAATGAATTTGAATCAAAAGGTGCCTTAACATCAATGCTTAAACTTTAAAAAAAAAAAGATGGGAGGCAACAGCAAATGCAGCGAGTTGCATTAAAAGCTGATAACTTGCAGTATGCAGGAGGCCCCGGACGCTCCGGAAACAGAGTAAGGAGGCGGACGGGAGGCGGTGAGGACACACCCCTCGCTCTGCCACCCAAGCTGCCCATCGGCGAGGCCGTCTTTAACTAATGGGACTCTTGGGGGAAGGGAGGCAGCGGCGGGAGGTGCAATGCCCCGCAACCACATTACTTACATTCCTCCGTCCTCCATGCATGGGGGAGGTTGAACCAGTCTGACAAAACCCAGCAAAGGGCTCCTGCCCCCAGACGGCAATTTTTCATTTTCATTTTCCCCTTTCTCCCATAGCTCTTGGTGGTACTTTATTTGTCCACAATATTCTTGCTCCAATCTGAGAAGGGACCCCACTGTCGTACCCTTGAGAAACAGACTCTCCCACCTACCGCTGCAGTATCCCCTCACTACTTACACTAAAATACTCCAGTAAAAATTAAGCGGCTGCGTAAATGGGGACATCACTGTAAATAAGTTAAAGTTACAGGAACAAATGTAACGACATGTAAACGAAATGCGACATCAATGTAAAAACATCGAGCCGCGTGAAGCCTGCGCTCCCAAACTGCATAATGTGTGTATGCTTTACAGCTGCTTTAGACGAAGCGTTAAGGATCAGCTGCTCCGGGATGGTCCGGTTCCCCCGGAAGGTCAGGCGGGGGTGCGGCGGTGCTGTGACCTGATGGTGTTCCTCAGGAAGCTGTGAAGGGCATCCATCTCCTCCACGTGTCTGAAGCTGGGCAGGTGAGCTCCCAGGGCCTGGCAGAAGTGCTCCGCCTCCACCCAGGTGCGCGTACGGCTCAGCCTCTCCTCGTGGAACACCTACCCGGCGAAGGGGGCGGTAAACACCACGCGTGTCCGACACGAGCGCCCTGCGTACAGTTCTGATCACGCCGCACACGCGCACACTCCTCGCTCTTACCTTGTAGCAATAGCGAATGTTGTCGGCAGAGACCCATCCCGGAGCGCAGGGTTGACCGAGGTCCGGCTCGGGTTCCGGAGGCACGCGGGGTCCCGCGTCCACCTTGCAGACGGAACCGGCCTTGAAGGAGGTGCAGTTCTTCACCTCCCACTTCCCCGGGGTTTTGCCCGTGGTCATGACCGCGCAGCCTCCTGCCAGCGCTGCAATAACACACATCCCATGAAACAATATTTTAAAACGCCACAGATTGGCCCATCTGTTCTTATAAACCACTTACCACCTCAGGGCTGCGCTGAAGCATAGTGTGTAAGACAGCGCGCGCACACGAGCGCCCGCCCGCCCGCCCGCAAATTTGTAAGGTTCGAATCGCCAGTCCTGTGCAAAAACATCAGGATCGTGACACCGCGACGTGGAACACCCAGCGAAGTCGCACAACCAAAATCGCACAACCTCTAGAGGCCGAAGGCGTGGATTCGAACCCGCAACCCAAGCGCTCCCTCCGCTCCTTTCGGCACCGAAAGATCAGCGATACTAAGAAAATCCAGCAGCCAAAACAAAGTCATAAATTCCAGCGGGAAGCACAATTACTTCCCGTTAACATTTGAAGCCGCTCGCGGCGAGTGACACCAACATCTTTGTTACGACTAAAATGCCAACATTCATGCCGTCTGACCCCGTGTGGCAGGCCTACGCCGGAAACTTCTAGAACCAGAGGGGGCACACTGCTCTCCCACGGGACATGACTTTCTCTTTCCTACTTTGCCCACCCCTTCGTTTCCACGGCCGCGCGTCTCCGTTTGACCCCTCGCTCTGAAAATCCGCGCGGCTTCACCTGGCTCGTAGATATTCCAGTTGGTGAACGTGACTCGGTCACCCGGGCCTTCTGTGGTCATCCACTGGTACTCGCCCACGTTCTTGCTGTCCTGCAGGCCCGTCCAGAAGTAGCTGGTGACGGCTGTCGCTTGTTCCCGGATGAGGCTGTTGATGAAGGCTTGTTCGAACCTGCGGATAACCGAGGGCGTCAGGAACCTGGGCCGTGCGCCTGGGTCACGTGACCACAGCTTGCCGTTACCTGTTCGTTATGGAGAGGTTGCACCTGTCCTTGAACAGCACCTCCCTGGGGTCCACTTTGTAGCACGCGTTGCCGTGACGCTTCCATTCCTACGCCGCCACAAAAGGACTTGTGAAGCCGGGGTTGGGGGTGGGGGGGTGCAGCGCCACACGAGGTTGAACAAACTCATTACGTCGGTTTATCAGTTTACAGTTGCACCGCGCTCACGGTTACAGTCACAGCTCCCTGAGCTCCAGCTCGCTGTCAACGTGCTTCTTCATCCCACTCCAGTTCCTTAACCGCTGCGCGTTAACCGCTACCTGACTCCAGGAAGGACGAAAACGCGAGACTCACTTTGCCAGCCGGGCATCCGGTTGCGACCGCAGTGTCGTTCACGTCACCCTCCTTCGCGCACAGAAACGAGAGCTTTTCATCACATGGAGTGACTCTCCACAGATGAAACTGGGAACAGAAAAAGGGCACCGGTGAGTAAGCGTGCGAAACGCATCGCTCCGATACGTCCCAAGCGAGCGGAGCTTCGCTAGTTAGTTTCCCGACACACTCGTTCCCCGTTATTTCGTCTCCGCGCTTATTAACCCCGCTTATCGTGACGCTTTTCGGATTTTCAATCATCCTGTTACAGCTAAGCAGCTGCGCGAGACGGACGCAGTGCATTGTGGGAATCCTGTACCCACTGTCTCATTTTGCAATCGCTACTTATTGAAATGTGACATATAGCCTTTGTCTTCCTCTAGCCAGTACGCACACACTATCATGGTGGCTTCTTGGTATGAAAGCCTTTTTTCAATTGAAATAAATAAGTAAATAAAATAAAATACATTTTTAAAAATTTCACTGTCTGGTTGTCTGATCTTTGGTCCATATTCAGGAACAGATTGGGACCAGAAAACAGGTGACAAGTGCATTTCATATTCATTGCACTCTTTACTAACACACACACACACACCTCCCCGGAGTAAGAGACACACGAAGCGTTGTTGCCGGGGAGCGGGTGGGGCTCGTTCCTGGCCCAGTACGTGAAGGAGACGGGCGACCGGTCGACCCACCGGAAGAGAACCGGCTCGCCTTCGCTCTTCAGGCCCGTCCAGACATCCGAGGCACCATCTGAGAGGACCACACCCAGAGTCAGTGCCAGGAACCAGTCGGTACTTGGCGCAGCGACACGCCCGCGCACCTGTCCACACCTGCCATCTGCCCGCTTGCGATCTACACCCCTCTGGGTGGCTCTTCCCGTCCAACTTCGGGATCCTTCTGTCCACCGACAGGCCGAGCGCAAAACGTAAAAGGCTAAAGGTTTAACGCTAAAGGATAAATTATTATTATTTATCATTATCATTTAACTCCTTTCTCCAAACTGACTTATAATGATGTTTCTACACTTAGCTACTTACACTGATTTACCTACTGTATATATGCAGCTGGGTAATTTTTTACTGTACTAATTCAGGGTGACTGCCTGATGCCCTATGCTACCAGGATAGGCTCCAGACCACCCTGACCCTGCACAGGACATGCGACCATCTGCGATGGGTGTACGGCTGGACGGATGCAATTCCAGGTAAGTACCTTGTACCGGGGCATTACAGCGAGTGTGCGGGTGCTAAATGCTGGAAGCTACACGCAATTGCATCGTTCTGTTCAACATGGTCCTGACAAACGGTGATTTCAGCAAAACCTACAAAAAAGAATAAATACACGTGCACTATTTGCTGACTAACAGATAAAGGGGTCAAACCCTTTCAAAGTTTTTTCTGGCTCTATCCAAGTGCCCTTCCACTAAGCCTACAGGAGCATCAGGTCAAGTGAGGTCAGAGTCTCTGGTGGCAGAAGTGTGATAGTGTGTGCGGGAGGTGTGATGGACACATGGGTGCGGTGAAGATCGCAACAGAGGACATGTGCTGGAGGTGCGACGGACATCCGCGGGAGGCGGGATGGACGCGGGCAACTGGTGCGCAGGTCTTACCTGCGTGGAAGGCGGTGCTGATGGCCTCCACCTGCGCCAGGCTGTGCACGCTGACCAGTTCCGCACCCAGCGTCCTGCAGCGCTGCTGGGCGTCCGCCATGGCCAGACGTCGCTCCTTCTCCAGCTTGAAGCAGAACCCGTTCCACGGCGCCCAGCCGGACGCGCATTTTGTGGACTGGTTCACCCACAGGCCTGGGTCGTTAGGGGGCGGAGTTACTACGGTTAGAGCTAAGCGAGCGGACGACAACGTTATCTCCCGCATAACACCTGGCGGCACAGATGCAGGCGCGGTTTTGGGCGAGAAACACGCCGTAAGCGCCCTTTACAAAGCAGCCGTCAAACAGCTCCGAGATACGAGCTCAGGGTCGAGTTCGATACACGGCGTGTTAAACAGGTGCCGGGCAATAAACGATAACATTTCCAGCGGGACGGGCCGGGAGGCGAAAACCGCCGGCGGAGAAACTCACCCGGCGACTCAGCCTCCGAGCCATTGAGGCTTTTCTTGCAGATGTACGGCAGGCTCTTGTCACAGAGCACCGACTTCCAGAATCCCCTGGGGTTCATCACCGCGCATTCTGCGGCGCTGAACACGTTGGTGTTGGGCATCCCTGAGGAACCGCGAGCAAAGTGGACCATCGGCGGGAGAACAGAGAGGCTGCATCTGGGTTATCATCGTTACTATTTTTAGCACTACGCTTTCACATAATTCATAATTTATACTCACTTTCGATAGCATTACCATCTAATTTATTTTTGCTTAACAAAGGTTACTCAATTATCTTGCTTTTAAACTGAGATCCTGTATTATTCCTCTCAGTAATAATAATATAAATAATACCAATAACAACAATGATAATAGCAGCAATAATAATAATAATAATAATAATAATAATAATAATAATAATGCTTTGCATACACACACACACCTGAACCGCTTGTCCCATACGGGGTCGCGGGGAACCGGAGCCTAACCCGGCAGCACAGGGCGTAAGGCTGGGGGGGGGGGGGGGGGGACACACACTTGCCAGTCCGTCGCAAGGCACCCCAAGCGGGACTCGAACCCCAGACCCACCGGAGAGCAGGACCCGGTCCAACCCACTGCGCCCCTGCGCCCCCGCGCCCCCTGCTTTGCATACACTTTTTACGAAAAGCAATGTACACACAGCTTATATGCGGGACAGGGGTTGCTTCGATATCTCTCACCGGTGCCGCAGGGCATTTCCCAGCATCCGGAACCTGACCGAACCGTTAGCCATTACGCCCCCTACCGCTCATCCGATCGCAAGCCCACGTCCCCGTCGACAAAACCGCAGCCGCTTGACAGCTACGAGCGCGACGGAGTGCCGCCGGCACCACGATCTCCGGGTTCTCCGGTGTCGGGCTGAACCACAAAGGCTCCGTTGAGTCCGCCGGCGTACCACCCGGCGCCTCCAACAATAGCCAGACACACCGTGTCCAGTGACTCCGCTCAACGCCCGTAAACGGCGCCTTTGTTCGCTCGCTCGAGTCCGCGCCTTTGCTTCCGCGTGATTCCTCCCCCTCGCCCGGACGAGGCTCGGCACCGACGCTCACCCGACTCCCACCGGACGAACGCGAGGGGCGAGCTGTCGGCCCACCGCCAGCCCCGCGCCTCGTCCAGCTGCTCCAGTCCGATCCACACCTGGGCCGGAAGGTCCGACCGGTCTGCAAGAGAGCCGAGAAACACGCGTCCGCACGTCAACGACACCGCAAAATACACGTGTGCGCAATACTGCAGAGATGGTGTAAAATTTTGGCTATGATGTGCAGGTTTTCTTTTTTTTTTAACCCTTTTTTCTGCGAGGATACAATGTAACTTTTACCGTTATAGCATGATTATTATGAACAATCTCAAGATATTAATAGTTATATTCATTTCAACAGATATAACGCTTCTTGCGGTTGCAAAAAAAAAAACAAAACATTACAAAGGAAGCGGCTGTTTACTGATGCCGATACTTGGATGCGTCAAAGAAAATCTTTTACGCATCCAGTAACGAAACGGTTCATGAACCGACCCTAAAGCAAACCTGCGCTTTACACATGGGCGTTTGGATTTTCACACTACGGTAAGACCCAATAACAAAGGTGTGCATGACGTCTTTAACTTTACCGTAGTGCAGAACACGCAACGCAACCATTACCAGGCAGCGTCGCTTCCAGGAAACCGACTTCTGCGACTAGAGCCTGGAGCGCAAGCTCTGCACCGGCACATTGCAGAAAGGCCTCGAAACAGAGACCTCAGGGTGGGGGTGGGGGTGAGTCCCCACTCTGCACATCACTGTGCGCCTTCCTACAGTAAATATAATTTTCCATGCGGGACGGGAGAATTTGTACGACTAATGCATTACATCACCGTTTACTGTCATTAAGTAAACCGTGTTTCACCTCTCAGTTCGATTTACACCGACGCTTGTTCATTAAGACGACACTTTTCCTCAATCATTTCCCATCCATTCAAACGGCTGGGTAATTTTTACCGTATCAGTTCAGCGCAACTACCTTGACCGAGGGTACTACAGCAGAGGATGGGATCCAAACCCGGGCCTTTCGAACCGAGGCAGTAGCTCTAAGCGCTACGCCACCTGCTGCCCCCGTTCCAGGACCGTGAGAATGAGCGCGACATTGCGTCAGAGTGTTATAGCGAGCGTATGAGCGCGAGCGAAGGTGTGCGGGGACCCCCGAGGGACGTTCTCCTCACCCTTGAAGAGGCCGAGCTCCTCGATGCCGGCGATGCTCAGCAGCTCGGCCCTCTGGCTCCGGCAGGAGGCGAGGGCCGTGTGCCAGTTGACGGTCGACCGCAGGTTCAGCTGGTAGCAGTATCCCTGCCGGGGCTTCTCCGACCACAGCGGCCCGCAGCCGGTCTCTGTGCGCAACGGGAGGGGCGGCGATTAGGGCACGCAAGCTACGACACCAAAGACGATACCGAGCTCAAAGCCCGGGGGGATGCAGTCCCTAAACCCACGGGAATCGTCCTTCACATGGAACCGCTTGAGGAAAAATGTAATCCTTAAACCAGCTGTGTAACGGATAAAGTGAAACACTGTAAACTGTCCAAATTACTCTGGATACAGCATCCAACGAGTAACCATGGTAACAGCGCGAACTGAAGATGCTGACGGGTGAAATACATTTCACTTTTTCATTGTTTTCATGGGGGGGGGGGGTGGGGGGTGGAATGAAATGAATGAAAAAGTGAAATGCAACGGTCTTTAGTTTTAAAGCAAGATTAAAACATTAAACTTAACAAGGTAACAAGCGACGCTTCGCAGTGAAAACGCAAACACCGAGAGGACGTCAGAATGACCCAGTGAAGCCGAGAGCAGCGGGGGGTGAAGAAACGCACCACGTTCGATAACTGGCTCCAAGACCGCGCTTCTGGGAGGAACGGCCGGCGGCCCGCCCCGCACCCAGCCCCGCACCCAGCCCCGGGTCCCGCCGTTCTCCTGGCGCCCAAGGAGAATTAGAGGGAGCCGTCGGCGCCGACAGCTCTATTGTCCCTTCCGACCGGGCGGGGAGTATGCGGCCCGCTGTCCTCCTGCTCAACTCGCTCCGCTCCTGCTCAAGTGCTCAAGGGTTCGCCAAAGTGCACGAGACACTCTGAAAGGACCCTAAGGAATGCTGGGTATGCAGCCCGCAGTACCAGAGTAAAGCGAGAGTACCTTGAAACTCGTTTCGTTTCACAATTCATTCGGTTAACACCGTATGTTCGGGAAACGCGGCGCCGCGTCTTCCCGGCTCCGCGCCGCTTTGCTTTCGCTCTCCCGTCCGGCTCCTCCCGCACCGCTATTGCCCACGTGGGCCGACGCTTCTCACGGACCCTCTGCGTATCCGGCGAGAAACAACATGTGTGGCGGGCCCCTATTGCTACAGCGATCGCCGACGGCAAGAACAAGGCCTTCGGAGTCCATAAGCGGCCCTCCAGTTACACTCGCCACCGTAATTCCTGGTTTTCGGATAACTTTTATACAAAATAATGAGCGCAACTTGCAGCTCCTGGACTCTACCCACGCGTGCAGATAGGTGCATTACTGTAGCGCAGGAAGGGTGGCAGCTCTTTTTCGGAGCACTTTTCCCCCCTCATAGGTTCATCACCTCGCTTTCATCACGGATGGGAGCTTTTTGTTTTCCTCGCCTCGGCTGCCAAAGTCTTACCCAACCAACTCAGCCTTATATTATCGCTGTTCCACACCCACCCTACCTCATCTACCTGGCTCACTCTGCTCGACGAAGAAAACGAAAGTGAAATCAATGGAGTTCCAGCTAACTGTGTTTCTCAAGGGTTCAACAACGTGACCCCTTTCGGGACCGGATCCGACAGTATATGGTGCAATTTCCTTCCGGATCAAGAACCGCACCCTTTTACCGGCCCGCGAGCCTCCCGCTCGCACCGCGTCAAGGGCGAACTTGCCAGGTTTGAGGCAGTATCCCCGCTTCCCGTCGGCGTCAAAGTCTTGGGTGGTGGAGCACCAGGAGAGCCCCGGCGCCGCGTCGTCCGAGTCGTCGGGGAGGCACTCGTGGAACCAGCTGCCGTTGTAGCGAAATGGGAAGTAGCAGGGCGCCCCGTAGGAATTTCCCAGGGTGGTGTGCACAACTGGATGGGGGGAGGGGAGAACGGTGTCAAAAGAGAGCGCTTCGGCAGTGACGTTGCCCCGGCCGCCCCCACCCCAACGCAATCCAACCCAACCCCACAGCATGGCAAGAGAAAAAACATCATATGACTGCAGCATTCTTATGCAGGGCAGGAAGGTTCTCTCCAGAGGAACACTTCATCCATAATGTCCGTGGGTGTGCGTGCTTCAACGGCGATCCAAAGCCAACTTGGCATCTCGTGATTTAAAAGACAAAAAACTATGTTCCAGCCTCACGGTTACGAAAGCTGCTCTACATGTTGTTCCGCAACATAGACAGGATGTTCAGAGAGGCCTGTAGGAAATGAGTTAACTTAATAAGACCGAAACCGGAGGGACGCGGCATCTGAAACGCGGCGGTTCTTTCGCGGCCCGATTACCTGCCCCCAAACGGGGACTTTCATTCGCTGGGTTTGAAGGTGCGAATGTGGACAGAGAGGACTGAATGCTCGCAAGTAAAGGACATGTGAGAGGAGTCAGGGAGCTTCTGGAAACCCTGATCGCTCTCTTTTCACACCACAGATGTTAATACAATCATGGTTTAAAAAAAAAAAAAAGACATTTTACCTTTTCGTCTATTTATCTGAGACTTTTCACCAAAGTGCCTCAAAGTATGAGGTTTGTACACTAAGACACAAAAATAATGACCCATTTGTACAGCTGGGTACTTTTTACTGTATCGACTCAGAGTAAGTACTCTTATTAAAGGTGCTACGGCAGGAGCGGGGATTTGAACCTGCGCCCTTCCACCCCTCGGCGAGCATTCTAACAGTTACGCCACCCGTTGCCCCACAGAGAGCTGCCACCTTATTTCGAAATTCTAGTAAATCAGTCCGGGAGCTGTTTAAACACTCAACAGCAATACAGTTCCTTTAAAAGGCATCAGGCTCCATCAAAAAACATAATAATAAATCACAGCATGTTCAAACAGCTACGATGACGAAGTAAAGTCGTCATTCAAAGACGTCCAGCAAACCGTGGACCGATTACCAAAAGCTTCTCCGGCGCTGCATCAAGGCAGCCCACGGTCTATTGTGGTCGTAGAGAGTGTGAAATGAAGCAACCCTTGGACAGCAGTCCAGGGCAACCTCGCACACACACACACACACACACACACACACACACACACACACACACACACACACACACACTATGGGCAGTTTAGAGTCACCAGTCCACCTGGAACCCACGCGTACACGGGGTAAACACGTAACCTCCATGCAGGCGAACTCGGATTTGAACCCACATCCAAACCCACAGCCCAGGAATCATGGGGCACCAATGGTACGGCACTGGCCACGCACAAAAAAAAAAAAAGGGAAAGAGAAAAATCTCTTTCAAATTTCACATCGAGGGGTACAAAGTACATCAACACTGAGACACCTGGCCATTTCCTGATGTCGTTTACCCTGCTAATACCCTGCTAAATCCTGTCTAACTCACATTGGCATTCTAGCCATTTTCCCTGAATACTCCTACTGATGCAATTCAGGCAATAAAACAGATCATTTTTAAACACGATGATACTACTGACGGCAGGCGGCCGTCCTCCGCCCGACTCACCCTGGTAGGACCGCTCGCAGACGCTCCACCGGTCGGTCGAGTCCCGCTTGGCGCCCACGGTGCCGTTGACCACGGCCAGGCACATCTGGTAGGCCGTGTAGACGACTCCGTCCGCGCAGCGCCACCACAGCACGTCGCCTGCCGGAGCGCAGTCCAGCAGCCGCAGGGCCTTGCTGCGCACCTCGAGGCCTAGACAGCGACCGCTGGACACGTGGAAGAGCCGGTGGCCGGAGACCCACTTCCAGAGATCCGCCGCCGCACACTCGGCCAAGCGCAACTGCTGCCCGTCCGCCACCAGACAGCGTCCGGAGCCTCGGTGCTCGACGGAGAAGGTATCATCACCTAGGAGACAGCAGGAGAGCCCGGTGAGGAGCAGAAGTGCGGCGCGATGCCGTTTGGACCACCTCGACCGCACCTTCACTAGTGCCTCTGCGTGATTTTGACCGAAGACCTCGACCCAGAGGCGCCCTCAAGCGACCCCCACCTACTGCAGGTAAAGCCAAGGTTCCACCACAATCAGATAAACGCATCAGCAGATAAATGAGGCCTAAACTTCAGAGGAGTTCAGGAGACCAGAGTTCAGCATGTTCTCCTGGAGGAAACACAAATAAGATGTCGGCCGGCGTGACGCATGCGTTAAATGGTGTGTTGTCTAATAATTGAACAACGTACAGCACAGGAAAAAAGGTGCGAAAGGTTACGTTAATGTTCTGAATGATCAGAGGACTCTTTAAGAAAGCACTGTGTTCGGCATACGGCGTCGATAGGGTAAGGCGTAAGAGCCACGGCAACCACCGGTGTGGTTTTCACAGCACGAAGTGTACAGATGTGGTTTACTGTGGACTGTGGGAGGAAACCTGAGCAAACGCGGGATGAACGCGCACACTCGGAGCAAAGCCACATTTAAACCTCGGAGCTGCGCCGCTGAACAGATTCTGCAGGCCACGCGAAACGAGCCTGGTACCACGAACCCGATACGCCGCCGTACCAGATACACGCATCGGCACTTTACGCAAACAGCTGCTGAAAAGTGGCCGAACCCATAACGCAGAACAGCGAAATCATTGTTTCTAAGCTCTTAGTTACGTCGATTTTTGCGTCGATTACGATTAGTTAAAGTTTACCGGCAGTCCCCGGGATACGAACGTCCGACTTACGTACGACCCGCGGTTACGAACAACCCCCTGCCTATTAAAAAAAGCTGACTTTCTCTCAACCGACTGACTATTAGATACGAGACGTACGGAGCTGTTCCAACTTACGTACAAATCCAACTTAAAGACTGACTTGGGAACAGAACTCATTCGTAATCCGGTGACTGCCCGTAGTTCTTCCAGTGTCGGTTTTACTGTGGTACTTTAGAGCCACGGGAAGAGTCTAGAAGGCGCCCGAACAAGACATCCTGGGATACCGGAATATTCGGTGATTGGGACTTGGGGCCAAAATTTGCTTTCAAGATATCAAGAATGTGGAATATTTTTCTAAAAACTGACATATAGTACAAACTACTGCCAAAATTATGATTAGTCTAACATAACCGAATGGAAAATGCAAAAAAATAAAAAAAATTTAAAAAAATCAACAGTTAAATTTCTCTTACATTGTGTAAATCACACACACACACACACACACACACACACATTGTCTGAGACCGCTTGTCCCAAGTGGGGTCACGGTGAACCGGAGCCCAACCCGGCAGCGCAGGGCGTGGGGCTCGAGGGGGAGGGGACGCACCCAGGACGGGACGCCAGTCTGTCGCAAGGCACCCCAAGCAGGACTCGAACCCCAGACCCACCAGGGAGCAGGCACAGCCCAAGCCCACTGCGCCACCGCACCCCGCAATTCGTGAAATACACTAGAAAGCAAAACTTCAAAAACAACATATTTCAGGGACGAAAACAGTACGAGGGTGCATGTGCCTCATGTGAAACCCTGTGGATCTCCATGGGTCCCTGGGGGTCGGTGTGTCATCAGGAGGGAAGACAAATATGTGAAGCAGAACCACCCAGTGGAAACAGAAAGTCAGGACTGCTGTGTGTTTGCGGGGGTTGGGGGGGGGGAGTCATTTCGCCACATGTGTAGGAAATATAGTGGACACACCTACATACGTAATACAAGTCATCAAAGTGTTCATTAAGTCAATAAGCTGCCATCTCTCGCATGTATATGCAGAATGTGCACCTGGGAGCTGTGGTGGGGGGGGGAAGGGTATTTATTGTTAGGAAGAATTGTTTTATTGTTGATTTTAATCTGATTTTTAAATGGTTGATATTTAACCCTTTTTCAGACTGCTGTGCCATTTGTTGAGTTTGGACAGATTTTTAATTAAATGTGAATGTTTGCTGAGGTTAGGGGGGCGCAGTGGCGCAGTGGGTTGGACCGGGTCCTGCTCTCCGGTGGGTTTGGGGTTCGAGTCCCGCTTGGGGTGCCTTGCGACGGACTGGCAAGTGTGTTCCCTCCCCAGCCTTACGCCCTGTGTTGCCGGGTAGGCTCCGCGACCCCGTATTGGACAAGCGGTTCAGAAAATGTGTGTGTGTGTGTGTGTGTGTGTGTGTGTGTGTGTTTGCTAAGGTTTTTAAGATGACCCATAATGCAGCAGATAGATTTTAAGATGTATGAAGCTGCTGAGCATTTTAGATTTATACAGAAAATTTAACAGACACTTTTCTCCAAAACAACTCCCAGTGAACTCTATGTAGTGTTAAGCCCACACATCTTATTCACCGCGGTGACTTACACTGCTACATACACTACTTACACTGGGTCACTCATCCATACATCAGTGGAACACACACACACACTCTCTGGGGGAACCTGAACAGCATGTCTTTGGACTGGGAGGAAACCAGGGCACCCAGAGGAATTCCGCACAGACACAGGGAGAACATGCAAACTCCATACAGGCTGAGCGGGGATCGAACCCATGTCCTCTCGCACCACCCAGGTGCTGTGAGACAGCAGCGCTACTCGCTGTGCCACCCAGCAGATTTACAGATTTTAAACTAGACAGATACACTGCGATATCGGTCTAGAGTCTGTGTGTCCTATTATTTTATCACGTCAAATAAAAGTGAGATTTAGTTCTTGACATTTTATTTACATTTCAGTAGCTGCAGTTTGAATGAGCACTGATTTCACCCCTTGGGTTGTTCCTGAGTGTAAATGTATCCTTCACCTGTGCTGACTTTGAAGGACATTACATTTTATACATCTTGCACTTTACTGGTATCAACAAAGCTGAAAATGCCATATTTGAGTTATATGCAATGCATTATTATCTGCATATAATTTTAAGAGATGTGATGAACGACGAGAATCTGGACCAGGAACCTCTGATAGGAATTGTTCTACTTTTACTTTCAATTTACTCTTCAGTCCAAGTCGCCGTGCCATTTCAGCCGGCACGCTGTTTTTACCATGTTTTACTGCGTTTCTACTCCATTTCGACTACCTATGACTATGTCTGTTTCGGGGGACGGCGATGCACAATGAATTTGACCCCCAGCCAGTGATAAGTCACATTTTGTCCTTCTTCTGGAGCCGCAACGTTAACACGCAGTTTCATTAATATTATTTCTTGTTGTTACAGTAGCGAGCCGTCATTGTTACTGTGCTACGCCATCGTGATCGTCATCATTATTTTTTATTATTGGCCTCGCGATCGTCTCCGATGTTACTTGGCGTCGTTCCGTTACGTCATAACCTCGTTGTTACGTCATTACTTGAACGATTCGTTCTCGTCACCGTTTCGTTTCTCGAGCTCTTGATGCGACGTTACTTTTACCGTACTTTTACACCTGCGAACTTCGCGACGTCTCGCGCGCGCGACACCTCACATTCGTCCCCTTTGCTGACCACACAACAAAAATGATCGTGTCATTAAAGATTAAGTAAATGAGCGTTAATAAAAGTCACTTCCCCGCGTCCCGTTTTCGGCAAACGGGACTGAAGTGCGCGAACTTTCCGCCAGCATTTGTGTTTGTGGCGGAACGTGCCAAGCAAGGGAGACACCCTCCGCGCGCGCGCACACGCACACACGCGCACACACACGCAGAAACCAAGTAAGCCGAACTCACCGGACTGTCCGGCAGACGAGCGGCCCGTCAGAACTGCAACGAGTCCCAAACACACACAGTAAAGTGCAGCTTTCCTCATATTCGCGAACACACCCTGCACGGGTTCAGCCTCTTCGCTCGGACCCGCGCTCGTAAAGCCGAAAACTAACACGCACCTCTAGCAGGCGGCGCGCGCCGTGGGAAAACTGACAGTGGGGCGTGTCCGCGGGGGCGGTGACGACATCGCGCCTGCCTTGAGGGCCCCGCCCTGACCACGCCCCTTCCCGCCATAACCACGCCCCCCTGCAGTTGACGGTCCAGCTTGCGTTCGGGGTTCGTTTCGCTGACGCTTCTCTTCGAAGAAGCTCACGCCGTTACGCAGATCCCACCTCCTTCCGTATTTCCTCGTTTTAGTAAGCTACTTACCCTGCTGTTTAAATATTTGTGTGAAGTTTGTGTTCTCCCCCTCTCCCGGTGGGTTTCCTCTCGGGTGCTCTTGTTTCTTCCCACAGTCCCAAGACACGGTGTTCAGGTTCACCCATAGTGTGCAAGTGATACAGAGTGTTCTACTGGTGTATGGATGAGTGACCCGGTGTTGTGTATCTAGCAGTGTAAGTCACCACGGCGAATAAGGTGTGTATGTGAGAGTTCATTTGAAGTCAGCGTCGTGTCACTGCCAACAAAAGCTTGTCCCAAAGAGGTCACAGAGAATCGGAGCCTAACCCAGCAACACAGGGCAAAGGGCTAGAGGGGGAGGGGACACACCCAGGACGGGACACCAGTCCGTCACAAGGCACCCCAAGCGGGACTCGAACCCCAGACCCACTGGAGAGCAGGACCCGGTCCAACCCAGTGCGCCACCGCGCCCCCCTAACCTCAGCAAACATTCACATTTAATTAAAAATCTGTCCAAACTCAACAAATGGCACGGCCGTCTGAAAAAGGGTTAAATATCAACCTTTTAAAAATCAGATGCCCTGCCAGTAAGGCCCCGCCCTAAAGCCCCCCCAAACAGGGCTCGAACCTCAAACCTGCCACACCCTCACCCCCTCCCTTTGAAAGTTGTTTTGGACAAAGCATCTGCCAAATAAATACATGTAAACTTGTAATAACAGTAACCTTAATGTCATAAATTGTTTTGCAGAAAAGTGTCAGGTAAATGTAAGTGATGTTCACACCCACCCCACCCTACCCTCTCCTCCCCTCCCCTCCCCTCCCCTGTCTTGCTGGAGCGAAAGTGCTCACTGTCACTGTGGTTCTCAGGGATCACCGTCGCCCTCCTCGGACATGAACACACCACACCGGTCTGGAGGAGCGCGGGGGGGGGGGGGGGGGGGCGTCTGGACAGGAGTGCTAAATGCATTAGATCATCATCTATCCGTAGGGGCAGCGGAACGTGTTCCCCACAGGCGACGAAAGAGTAAACAGTATTACGTTCAGTTATAAATAACACCCTTCAGAGGTGAGAGCAGGTCAGTGGAGGGTGGGCTGGAACATTTCACATTTCTTTTGATGGCGCACAAATTAATTTAGAAGAATAAAAGCAAATGTAATACTGCCCTCCTTTTTAAGATTAAAAACAAAATTACAAATTATTTACCTTTAACATTTTGGTTGTACTCCAGTCACAAAGTATGGTTTCTTTCGTCCGAATGCCATAAGGCTTCACGACACCCTCCACAAGGAACACCTCAACACATTAAAATACTAATCAGTTTCATTGAATTCTTCCTGTTTATTTAAAATCAAAATTAAATTATTTTATACACTTAATTGTGTGCATCTGTTGTGTGTCCGGGTGGCTCTGGCCACCGTAATTAATGGGTGAGACTACAATAAAGAACAAAGATCATCAAATGCAGAACTGAGGACCCCCCCCCCCCCCTTCCGTGGTTATCATTCTAGAAAAATGTGTACAGGCCACAAATTCCAAAAACAAACTGTGGTAATAACTAGAGAAGAAGTTGGTTAAAAGACATAACATTACATGATAATCTTTATAATTATAGAATAAAATTAAGTTAAAATAATTGCTTCACTTAAAGCACAGCCCAATTTTGACCAGTAACACCACAAGTAGAATGCAGTCTTGAACACAACCCAATGCTTGAAAGACCACAGTTGTTTTTCCATCTGACATTCATTACACACTGAATTAAAACTTTATGGTCTACAGATGACATGTTGGATAATCAACATATTATTTCTTCACCCCACCAGTCTTGGATGAAGCAAATTGCTTGCCACATGTCCTCCGTTTGCCAAAATCCTGTCACTACCTCCTAATAGCTTCATTCACACTTAAAACTATTTGTTTGCTGAATTTTACTGAAATTTGTCAGCCAAGTTGAGAGGGAAATCAAAATCGCCAGATGACCAGCATTTGGAAAACAAGCGGTTGAGAGTGTGAAATTATAAGTGACAAGCACAGGCTGCTAATTCATGTCCCTCACTTCTGGAACCTGGGGAAAAGCTCCCGGAAACTAGCGTGCGGCACAGTGGCGCAGCAGGTTGAGTGGCAATAGATCGGATGACTGAGACAGATCCTGTGTTCCAGAGCCTTCCGGGTTCATCCTGCTCTATACAAATCAGTACTTAATTGGTGCTCTTCTTCAGAGCCACTTACATTATGGCACATTTACACCTGGCCAGTGTTGCCTCTCCCGGTACCTAAACTGGCAGCAAACAGATTAAGACTAGGAGCAGCTGGTAGTGTAGTGGTCAGAGCTACTGGCTTTGGGCCTGAAGGTTGCAGGTTCAAATTTCACATCTGCCTGTAGTACCCTTGACCAAGGTACTTACCCTTAGTCACTCCAGCTGCATAAATGAGTAAATAACTGTACGTAGCTTAACGCAATAAGCCATTTTTGAGAAAAGCGTCAGCTAAATGAATGCAACAGTAACGCAGCTCGATCGCAATGTTTCCATTCGCCAGAAAGGAGATCATTCTGAGCAGCACCTGTACATCCTGGCAAAAGCTGAAGGTCAGTGGTTAACTGCAGTTAAAAATTCACCAGGGCTCCACACATACATTTACAGTAAATCACCAGGCAAAACGGGAAATGGATCAAAAAGACAGGTGACAAATTCTGACAAGTTAGAGGTTTGCAATCAGCTTTAGTCAGTGACGAAGTATTTTAAACATTTACTAAGGGTCATTCTTGGATCCCAGCTCCTCCTCTTCTGGTGGCTCCTGTTCTTGAAATCCTGTGGACGTAAAAGAAATGAATTGCACAAAAACATTAGGGCAATCAACCAGCCCATTTGTTTTATGACGACAAGCTCATTGAGATCATAAGTGAAAATGTAAATGAAGTCAAGTGTGTTGAAAAAAGGATCTGGTGAATTTTCCTTGTTAAAATCTGTCCTTTAGGGGGTGCTCTCACAACACAGTTCAGAAATAAACTCCTATGATGCCCCAACCCAGAGCTCCGGTCACCCAGTATGAGTCAGTTAAGGAGCGCCACGTGAGGCTTATTAAAAGTTCTCTTTCACTTGTCCTCAAGTCCGGCCAACTATCTCAGACTAACGGCAGCTTTTACTCTTTTCACACAATATTTACTTCTCTCGGTCTGGTTCACTCTACACGGTAAGGTATGACCGCACGTATGTTCTGTACAACCCTTGGCATCTTCCAAGTGAACTTAATGGGGAAGGGGAGACTAGATAATGAAATAAGGAGTCTTACCTTAACTACGTAGGTTTAGTTTTATTTCACAGGCGTCAGTCACAGCGGTCCAAGAAAACTCAGCAGAGGAGGGTTCACAGCATTTGCTGCTTTGCTCCTGTCCTTCCAAGGGTGTGTTATGGGTGGACCAGCAGGTAGCACTGGTGCCTCAGCCTCTGCGTGGGTTTGTATAGGGTTTCCTCCCACAGTCCAAAGGGATGCAAGGAAGAGGCTGCCGAACCACTTCTGTACCGTCCCTTACCGTGAGTAGTCACCAACAGCGTAGTTTTGCTCTCCCCAAGCACAGGAAAACCATGCTACTGTTGCTCAACTGGACCGAAGGAGACACGCTCGACTGCTTTGAACAGCGAGACTAGCATCAAAACAAACGGGACTGGGACTAAACACAGTATGAGTGCTTATCACATCTGACTAGTAAGTTGTGACAGTGATTTATATTCATTTACCCATTTATACAGTTGGGTAATTTTGTACTGTTTCAAGTATCTTGTTCAAGGGTATTGGAGCTGATTCAAATCTACAAGATCCAAGGTCAAAGCCACCCTACATTGTAACAGATGCACATCACCTGAACTACAGTACAGAAATTAAATACGGATGTGGGCCTGAATCAGAGCAAACAAAATGTTTAAAGGCAGCAGGGGGCATAGTGGTTAAAAAGATCACACTGCAAACAAAGGGCTCATGTTGAACCCCTGCTCATGCTGTAATACCTTTGATCAAGGTACACACACAGTCTGAAAACGCTTGTCCCAAGCAGGGCCGCGGCAAACCAGAGCCTAATCTGGCAACACAGGGCGCAAGGCTGGAGGGGACACACCCAGGACAGGATGCCAGTCCGTTGCAGGGCACCCCAAGCAGGGCTCGAACCCCAGACCCGCCAGAGAGCAGGCCCTGGCCAAACCCGCTGCACCACCGCATCCCCCATGACCCTGAATACATACAGCAAAAATTACCCTCTAGTATAAATGGGTAAATTGGCAAGTAGCTTAGTGTATCAACCTCGCATTGTCAGTCACTTTGGACACAATGGATTAGTCTGATGACCAGAAATATTTCCTTGTTTCAGAACATGTAGAGAAAAGTTCTGTATCTGAAACATCTTGAACTAAGTTTCCTTTTAAAAAAAAAAAAAAGTTACTTGCTTATGGCAGATGTTTATAAACCTGTTCGTGCTCCTGTGACGCTGCTGCAGATCAGCACAAGAACCAATCCAAGGTGGTGCTGAAATGACACATGTGAGGTACAAGAGAACGACACGTCCAGAACAGCAACTATCACCATTTGAACGTGAATGCCCCAGAAGACAAACCGAAGCACCGATCCAACACATGGTTTTTATTGAATAGTTTCAAAACAAGTGAACAGAAATAAACAGAAGTCATTCACAATTTCCCCAAAAAAAAGCTATGACCATGACTAAAAAGCAAAACAGAAGAAGGTACAAGTTGGACACATGTGGCCACCTGCATTGCTGTGGCAGTTACAAAAGAAAACAAAACCTGCATCATATAAGTCATTTCTATGAAAATCTTTATTTCTGTACAAAATGTCTCCATAAATTATTACTTCTTAATATAACTTAATGGCTGTCTAGAACAAGATGGTTCAATAACTGGGCTTTTCTTTCCCACCCAGAGCTCTCTGCACTCTGGACCCAGATGGACTATGGCACTTGGTTCGGTAGCGACTAGCAGCAAAACCGCTTGTGGGTGTTCGCCAGCTGCGACACGTCCTCTGGGGTCTGCATCGCCACACCTCGTGCGCAATGGCGGGTGGAGGGGGGTTGCTGCCCAACAGCTGACCCCCCGCCCAGACTCCTGGGCCGCTTCACAGGACTCCATCGTGAGGCCATAGCAGCAAAGGGGGGGGGGGGGGGGGGGTGGGGTTGCACTTAAACCAGACTCCTGGACTGAAAATATGGGTCAGGATAATCAGGTTCTGCTAAAAACTGTCTTTTTCTAAAATATATCGAAAGAAAGACGTCTACAAACCAGCTCCTGAGCTTGGCTTTTGGTCGGGGGAGGGTGGGTTGGACCTGCTAACCCGACCCAAAACAAAAAGGGGGGGAAAAAATTTTTAAACCACACAACAAAAAAGTCTGAGGTAGATAGCTGGTTGGACTGACAAGGTCACTACATTAAGCCTCATGGAAGACAATGTAATTTAAAGCCTTTTTATTTTTTTTATTTTTTTTTGCGGGGGGGGCGCGTTGGTATTTAAAACCAAGAACGACGCATGTGTCGCACAGCATGGAAGCAAGTTGGTCTCATTTCCTCCCTTATACACATTTCATGTTCTGTAGTGATGGAACCTGTGAGCAGTGGGTCAAAAATCTTCCTTCATCCTTTGTGTGTATATAATAATCAAAGTGGGGAAAAATAAATAGACTGCAAATGTACAAAAAAGGCACAATCTTCAATATAGCCAGGGAAGAGGGGGGGTGTCATCAATATTTCCAGGAGACAGAGCGGTATTGCAGCATGTCCTTATTAACCAGCCTGTAGCTCTTTGGGGAAAGCAAACCTGTTTGTTCCGGAAAGTGCCATGCTTTCCCTCCGTTCCTGTTGAAAAGCTGCTGTCTTTATGTTGTCATCCCCCCCCGTGTCGATTCTTGGAAAAATTACACCTAGAAACAAGCCTTTACCAGAATCGTCCGAAGAGATGCTTGGGTTGCACGCCAGTGCACAGTCCTCAACATCAGGTGTGTCTGTTCGCAATTCAGTTCGACAAGAGAAATTTATACATAATAAAACAAAAAACTGCCAATATGACAGAGCACCTCACCCCCACCACCCTGACCTTGACACCCCATGACATTATCTTCTCCTGCGACTACAGACATTTCAAACGCGATCGTTCGACATCGCGGCTTCTGTGACATTCAATAAGACGAGCGGCGAGTCCACAAACGTGATGCCGTATCAAAGCTGACTGGACTCGGAAATGTTCATCGCCCCGACAGGGGAATTTTAGCGATCGAGCCTGAAAGTCTGTCGAATGAGCCGAAGCGGACAGATGTAGCTCTACGCCAGGAAGCGTTAGTCCGTTGCCGTACAAGGCCATCATTTTGAGCTCGACGCGCCTCGGAAGATGTCCATACAGCAATTGTTTCAGAAAGTTAAGGCAAAAATCGAACGACAGGACAGACCTATTACTCAAAACTAAAACATCTAAGCGCTTTAAGAAGGGGGAACAGTCATTTCATTAGACACTCACACAGCAAGCACAAAACAAAATTTCAACATGTCTAGCTAATTCCGTAGAAAAAAATTAGAAATCATAAAAAATATTTACAGTCATGCAACAAACACCACACAACCCCCTATGATCAGATTCCTTGTGTCCGTTTGACAATCCTCGGTTTAAAAATAAACGTTCTTGGTTTATTAAAATAAAGCTTTGCATTTCTGTCCAGAGAATTAAAATCCCTTGAAGTTAAGCATTTGGAACTTGCGCTAAAATAGTTACGGTTCATTTCCTTTAAAATAAAATAAAATAAAATAAAAAAAATTGTAGAACCTGTGCAAAATGCAGACATATGCAGACGTGTCCGCAAAGTGGGATCCGCTCGGAAGCCATGATTGTTTCAGCCGACAGCCCGGTGCCCCTCGTCCTTTGAGCCTTTGACACAAACTGCAAGGGGGGGGGAGACATGCAGAATTCTGTTCAGCTGATGAGGTACAGAGAATAGCCATCCTGCTTGTTGTACACAATTTGCTCGGTAGATTCACACCCAGAACAACCTATGAGGCACAAGTCCACACCTTCCCTTTTACTTACTGCACACCTCTCTTCTACCTGTACTTTATCTTTTATATACCGCATATTACATTAAAACACTGTTTGGAGGGCAATTAAATATTTAGTCAGGTTTTCTGACTCACAAACTATGTAACACTAAAACTGGTGCAGAATGTTGCTTTCATGCTAAACAGCTTAATTGAACAAAGTGATACACATTACACAGATTTAATTTTTTTTTTTTTTTTTTTAAACATTCCCACAATACAAGCTTGAAAGATGTTTCCACCCTTGCCATCACAAAACATGCGGTCAGTGTTTGGATTCTTCAATGGTTGATCAACACTGGTATTTGCCACTGAGCAATAATTTCCCCATTTTCAAAGTACTGATAAATTGGGTTTTTCCTGTATTTTCATTCCCTCTGAATGAGAGAGCATCAAAAGCTTTGAAACATCTTATATATATATATAAAGCTGCCACATAAAATACACAAACTTTTGGATGTAAACCTACAGAGACCCAGACATTCATTTTTCCTCTCTAGAGGACATGTTTTTATGTGCATTTTTTTGCCAAGTCTCAGCAGGATGAGACACCACTTTCCTTATTGATCAAATCGTGTTCATTATGGGCACAAAACGTGTCGCGATGGTTACTAATCTCAAACTGAGAAAGTTAAGTATTAACTGGTGGAGTTGGTAATACTCCATTTGTTAATATGGCATAGCAATTTCAGACAAAATATTTCCACAGTGGTTGTAGAAAAAAGGCAGAATCACACCTTTGAGCTTGAGAAAGTGTCAACTCAGCTAACCCCCCCCAAAACATATCCTTTATCTGTATTCGGACACCTGCAATCTACCATACCTGTCATTTACTTGGCTGGTTGAAAGGGATACGAAGAGTGATCGCTGGACGAATCTACGGGATGCTGCCCACCATTCTCCTGAAGACCAAAATGAACGGGACAAAGAATGCTGGTGAACCTTTACGATCAATACCACTGTGGCATTTAAGACTTACTCAGAGGTATGACACTCAGTGTGTACAGCACACTCTCGTACATAGTACCACTGTGCCTTAAGATAGCTAGTGTCAAGTTAGGGAGCAAATACAGATGCTTCAGCGGTATGGGCAACGCACCTCCACCGGCACAGGCTGCACGTGGGGGTATGGGGCAATGAAAGCCCCTTGAATAGCTGCAGTAGCTGGCACAAACTGCAACAGAAAGGTGGGGGACGGGAGGGGGGAGTGAGTGAGTGAGTGAGTGAGAGAGAAGAAACTTTTAACTCCAACTGTGACATCTCGCAACAGGGCTCCTCAAACAGGCTGGCGCCTGGAGCCGGAACCTCACCGTGCCGGTGCTGAGCGATAGGTGGCCCATCTGCTGAGTCAGAGGTGTTATCATGGAGGCAGGCTGCAGTGACATGGTGTGTTCGACGGAGGGCGACAGAACTGCCCCCTGGAAAACATACAAGAGTTTGCTCTGTGTCACAATGACAGCAGCCAACTTAAACTAAACGAATTAGATAAACAGAAAAAAAAACATGTCTGAAACAGCAACAACTGTATTAAAGGTACAGAAGTTTTAGAGGATGTGCATTTCCAATTTTCTGCCTCAAAACAGACCAATGAAAAGGTCCATTTGAAATGTACTATTTATAGATGGGTATCAAATACAAAAGGCCTAATATAGAAACCACAGGAGAACAATGATTCAGCAGCGCTCACGCAGACATAAACATCAGCCTGCAACCGGCAGCCTGAAAATCCGAGTGACAAATTTCCATTTGAGGCAAAAGTATTGGGTTAAAAATAGGCAAAGAGAAACCCAGACATCGAAAGCTGCGTTTTGGCCAAGCCGAGGGGATGTCTGACCGAACTAATCAAATACATGTGTTTGAGAGGAATACGTCTAACAGACATTGCAGCTGCACGTCGGACTGGGAGTCGCTCTTTCGGCTTTGGAGACCAGCCCCCATACTGAGTGGCACTGGGGTATGGACTAAAATGTGAAAGGGAACCTGTACCACAGTGTACACCAGCACAGAAACCAGCCAGTGTAACATGCCAGGTCTTCACAGAAAAGGCTGAGAGACGAGAACAAACAAGAATGTGGGAGCAGGGCTGATCTGGAAACCTTTTTCTGGTTAAGAGGGCCAGCTGCTGATGCTGGGAAAAGCCTCCTCGAAACAGTTCACTGCAGAGGTGCCGGTGGGAACTTCCTGCCTTTCAGAGGAAGGCCTAACATACCCAGCAGCTGCCTCCGAGGCAAACCACAGGGGTGAAAAGATGAAGGGAAAAAGAATATGGAGGATGGGGTGGTTTTTAACACTCTTACCGGGTGCTGCATAATGTAGGGCTGGTGGGCAACCCAGGAGGGACTCTGCACCTGGAAAAACACACAGTGAGAGCAAGAGCCTTCACAACATATTGCAGGTCACATCTCTTTCGATGAGCAAGAGGAATGAGCCCAGACAGCTGTGGCTTTGCAATCAAAGCACCCAGGTTCAAATCCCTGCTCCTGCTGTAACACTCTTGGTCAAGACACTTACTCTGAACTGAGTAAAAACTACCCAGCTACACAAGTGTAAATCAGTGTAAGCAGCTTACTGTACAACCCCAACATTCTAGGTCATCTTGCATCATGCTTCCAGACTGCCAGCAGAACATGTGGACTTCCACAGAAACCAAAGCACACCTTTATGTGACAGGATAGGCTGGTCCCAACTTAAACAGGGTACTTTCACATTATGATACCGTGATATGAGTAACCACTACTAACCTGATAGGGGGAAACGGGCGATATGTATGGCGATACAGATGTCTGCATCATCCTGTTCGCAATACTGTACGGCGAGGTGTAAAATCTGTGCCGTAGGATAACACAGTTAGATTTAGAGCTCGAAGTCATACAGCTGGCAACGGTGGAAACCTTCTGATGCTCATCTTCTTACCCGTTCTGCAGAGCTGCTGTGGTGGGGTCGTAAGTCAGAGTCATGCCAGCCTGTGGAGATTGAGAACAGGCTTGAAACATCAACACCTCTACCCACTCAGTAACTCCCCTCAAAGCGTACACCCTATCCCTCGAGCCCCCTGCCCGTGCAGAAGAAAGCCCATGACCTCCCGAAACTTCAGCTAGCATTGGGTTCAAAAGAAGAGTTCCGTTCTGAAAAATCCAAAAACGGGATGATTCTGATCAACCAGTAAACGTGCCCATGGGTGTGAAAGCCCAGCCCGGCTATTCCATAGCACCACCCAACCTGTCCATAACCCTGTCCCAAAATGAAGGATCTGTCCTCACCAGTCTCGCATCACTGTCCCGCGACCAGGCACGTCCGTTCTGCATGTATTTGCTTTGGTTCTGTCTCTTCTTCTGCCCACCATCGGCAAACTTGCACAGCAGAGGCTCAGACGGAGCTGGAGGAGACACACGGTTAACACCCAGAACAAAAAGACCCAACTCGTACTGAGATGACGGCAAATTCTTCAGCCTGCCGGACCTGCATCATCTGCAAAGCCAACCTGTCCCGAGATACGTGCAGTGAACTGCTTCCCCTGCCAAAAAGTTCTTTTATTGGGCCAAGAAAACCATTTCTGTCAAAAAGCGGAGTGTAAAGCAGAGCCGAGCTCAGCCAACTGGACACAGGCCAGCATTGAAGAATTTAGCATGACGGCAGCCAAAGTGTACTGGGAAGGAGTGATAAACTCTCGGCATGGAGAGGTGACTTCCTCCAAACGCTAGAGAAATTCACAGTAAACCCGTGGTACAAAGCTCCTTGACATTCTGCCACCCAAGGTTTGGAGGTGCTGGTGCACCAGCTGAGATGGATGCATGCGGGCCCTGCATGAAAGAGCACACTTACCCATAACCCCTGGTGGCATCTTGAGAAACTTGCCATTGAAGTGCGAAATCACGGCATCGCACTTCTCAGTTGACTCCATCCTGGCACACAAACACACAAATTTACATGGAAATCTGTGAACTCAGTCTGTAGTACTATGATAAAATGCATCCTATACTTCAGTGCTTATTCATTCAGTAATGACCAGTGCCCCTGCTAGGTTTTAATAACCTTAAGATTCATGCAAAATTAATATGTTGCTCTTACAATAGTTGAGCTATTAAATGTTATATTAATTCAATTTTTTACTAGTTATTCAGTGTCTATAGCTGGCCATTATCAACATCACAATAGTCACTGACATGTTTCTCGAGAGTCACGAACAAGACATTCCGGTTTGTGTCACCATGCTGAATTCCCCATCAGAAGCCTTACAGAACAGCTCTGCAGTGACCACACAGCACCACCTTTATAGTGAGATCAAAGGTGATTCAGTAGAAGGGTTGCGAGGCCTGTTCTGACAGTGGGGGGTAAACAGCAGGGCAAAGCAGCTGTGCTTTGGATGAACCGCGCTGCCCACCTCCCTCAGAGTGAGCTGAGGCTTGGCTGTGCACCGATGGAGTGGGTGGGGGGGTTACAGAGGTGAGTCATGGGCCTGGTTCAGGTGAATCAGTCAAGTGCCTCCACTTGCTGAGCTTGAAAAGCAGCATCGGCTAAGCTATTACACCGCCTCTCCAAAAGCAACATTCTGCTATAAAAACTGTTTCATCAATTCAATGGGGTAGAAAACTGTTAAAGCACTTCTAGCCTGTGGAAATTAAGGTACCTAATAAGTGGCCTCTTAATATGTGCTTCACACAGTCAATGTAGAACAGTGATAAGCAAAATGGAGCATGATGTGAAACATGTCAACTTCAGGGGAGTGTTGCACATTTACCACAGTGACTTTCCTTCAGCACCCCTGGAAAAATACAGGTACCAATGAGATGTAAGGGTGGTTTGTCACCACCTAAATGCGTCACATGCTGATGAAGGACTTGAAGCAGATATCTCCAGAGACCTGTAGAAAGTCTTGGTTTCTCAGCTGACGGTTAGCTGAAAGGGAGGCTGAAAAGGCTAAATTCGCTTGTTCGAGCCCTGAATGGAGCTAGAGGTCCCAGGCCAGGGGTCAAGGCCGACGCTGAACAGAATTGAGCTTTGCGGGTGTCAAATTCTGATCGTGCGCCATACCCACCTGGCAAAACCAACACCCCGGCTGGTCCCATTGGAGTCCCTCAGGATCCTGGTGGAAATCACCTGGCCAAAGGGCTTCAGCAAGTTCTCCAGCTCATGCTCATCCATGGATGAGGGCAAGTTGGAAATGTACAAGTTGGTAGGATCCTGCTCCTGTTGCTGTGGCGAGAAGAAAGCAGGGAAGAATTAGAAAGCACCGTGAAACACGAGCATCCCAGCAACATTAATGTTCTTGTATCTGCTTCGTTTAGACAAACCTTGAGTGTCAGCACATGCTAGAACAGGCAGAAGGACACTAAGGGCCTAGACCTCATGTACAAGCATCTCCCAGACTACAGCTTTAAACAGGTGCAGGTTTGCAAGTTTGTGGGAACAAAGATTTTATTACTGATGGACATTTCCACAGAAAAAAATTCAAATACAATATAACCAAAGCATGATTTAATTGTGAACATACTGCAACGTATGCAGAATCTCCAACTAGACACTGTGGCATTTAGCACTTAAATCTACTGAACTTGCGCTCAGGCCGTCTTGCTGCTTTTGGAAGACCTGGCTGTCTAAGAGACCAGACTTGGGCCTCGAACATTCAGGGAGATAAAACATGCTTTTCTGCAGAGTGCTACCAAGTCATATGATGGGGCCTGTTGAGAGAAGACCAGGTGTAGAGGATTTAACCCTTGTTCTCTTCACTCAACAGCACATCTGTTTGAGGTAAAATCAGTTTGGACACACCCATCTGGGATTTCAAAGGGCAATAACCCGTTTCCATTGGATTTTGTCACACCCAGGGTTTAAAAAAAAAAAAAAAAAAAAAAAAAAGTGGTAGATCAGCTCTTTGGAGCAGCTTCATATGCCACTGTCGATCGAAACCAAATCAGTGAAGCTACAGCATTATATGTACATTTGGGGTATTGATTTTAAACTTAATCCGTAACCACTGAATTCTCAGTTAAACTGAAACATTCTGATTATGTTGAAATTTCCTTGAGAAAATGCCTTCTCTACCTTATATACGATTATTACAGATACACACAGAATACTCCCAGTTTGTGTCACAGTCGTTACAAATTTCCAGAAACACAAACATTTTCCAGGTTACTTTAAATAGTATTTTCTCTGTTAGCTTGTTTTATAACGCTTCAATTTACAGTAGAGCAAACACCACCTGTATTTAAGCAGCCAGCAAAATAAACCCAAACAATGTGTGTGTGGGACCACCTTATTTCAACTCACTTTCACAGAGCTGGGTGTTCTGCAAAAAAAAAAAAAAATTGAGAGAATCAGACTGCTTTGACAATCAGGTGGTCAATAACCCTTTGCCTGCTGTTTTTTTTTTTTTTTTTTACACTCTGAATTGTATGTCACATTGGAGAAAAGCGTGTACTAAACTGAAGATGAGAACGAAAACATATTGCACAGATTTATGGGATAATGACAATTTGCACTGAATACGAATTTGTGGAGACATTGACTTTACTGCAGCTTGAAGTTAAAAATTAAGAAACAGCCTTACAACCTTTTTTGAGATATGTAAAACTGACAAAACCCAACTTGTGAAACTGAGGGAGCTCCATTTTTAAGCTTTTGTTTATGACTTAGCATAAAAGTGCCTTTGGATTTAAGAATTGACCTGGTCCCAACTGTGTTTAAGAGATGGAGCCAGCATAATGCCATGGAAAAACGGACCCTAGTGTATGCTTGGAATTCGGACATTGCAGACCCCAACTGATCTAAAACCAGAATATTTCAGCGTTTTCTCACCCCACTATCCTGTGCTGTTTCTCAGAGTTGCTTAAATTAAAAACCTGTGAACTTTTTTAAAAAATTAAGCTACTGAAGCTATAAAGAATGCTCTGTGGTAAGCGAATTGTAGTGTTAGTTTCCCTTGGATGTCACCTTACGATAAGGTTGCGAGCTCCATCTGTCTACAGGTTTGGCCACATTCCGGGCGTCAACGCAACAACACACCCAGCAAAAGGTGTGCAATCGAAAGGGTGAGGCTGTGCACAAATTCAAAAAGGCAAAGTGATCAAAATACACTTGATAACCAGAGGTCACCACAAGTGAGGCTGTGACAACACCAGTAAGAAGCGAGTCCACTTGCTGGAAACTAGTCCTCCCTTCCAGTAATTTGGTTAATAAGTTTGACCAGGAAGTGAGCTGACATGTCTTGTCTGCAGTTTCCAGAGATGCAGAACACCTGTGGAATGCCTGTTCAGTGCCTATCATACAGGTATTGCCCAGCTGGACCCCACACCCACACTATTCACTGCTACTCTAGATGTTAAGAGTAGGGTAAGATGAAGGCAGTCAGCTAAGTCTCCTACAGCTGAACAAGGCAGATTTGTACATTTCAAAAATAACAGCTACCTAAATAGCAAGGCACTGGGGGCACATTAGGTAGTATAGTGGTTATACCTTCCACATAGCACTTGGAAGACCCATGTCTGAATTGCATCTCCTTTTCTAGCACGTTACTTGCCCCAAAAAAATAAGAATTACCCAGTTGTACAAAGCACTAAGCACTTAATATTTTAAGTAGCTTTGAAGAAAAGTGCCAGCTAAATAAATCAACGTAACTGTAGCCACTCCAGATGAAGATGTCAGCAAGGTGAGGGGGAGAAAAAAATAAAGTCAGAACCAAAAATGATGACCTTCAAAGACTTCCTGTCCGTCCCCAAATAATGGATGCGCCTTCTGAACAGTGCCCTTGGAGAGAAGCAGGGAGCACAAGCATCTTTGTCAGACAGCCTACTGGGGCCAGGAAAGGCACAGAGAGAAAAGTTAACTCAAAAGCTTTGGCTTTTTAATAGCCTCTAGCCCCAAACAATACCAAGATTAGACTTAGCAAAGCCCAACAAAACTGTTTTATCTTAATTAAAAGTTAAGAGAGGCCGTCTGAAAAGACTGCATTAGCCTGCTGAGATTCACGGGAAATTAAATTTGGCTTCTCTTGTCTGGGTTCATGGGGCCCCGCGCTTGGCTTTGCTGGTCTGGTTGTCATGGCAACCACCAATTATTGTCCTTGCCTTTCTTCTGTCTGAGAACGTGAACCAACTTACTGCTGATCACAGTGGCCGTTCATGTCCACTCAAGGGCCACATGGGACCTCTCTACCTAATTGACTTGGAGAGGAGATGAACAGGCTAAGACTTGGGATAGCCAAGTGTGATACCCCTCACTGAAAAATAAGTCTCTACCAAAGTCCTAATCCAAGGTACTTCACCCATGACTTCAGAAGCTGCTCCCACTGGTGCAGAAATTCCTCTGATCAACCCATTTCTCTGATCCTACCGTTTGCAACTTACTTCCAACATGTAAAAAGACAGCAGTCACTGGTTGTAGCTGTCGTACAGAATAAGAGTCATGAAAGCATCATGTGATCATGGCAATGGAACAAGACTTCATGAAACTGTATACAAGGTGGACATTCAATAGCCCTCTAGGCAATATATAAGTTCTATCAGATCACTGTCAATCTTCTTGGATACAGCCACATATTTTACACAACACAATGTAAAAATTCAGAATGACAAGTAATATACAGCATGGGTAAGAAGTTCAGGAAAAGTCAGTAGATACGATGGGATAGGACAAAAACTTAAGATAACAGGGCCTGAATTCCGAAACTGGACACAATGAACAGAGGCCCATTTGCCCCTAGATTCCCAGCACGCAGGACAATTTGAGGCTTACGCACTCTGTTGTACGGGAGCAGGCGATGACATTGGACGATGCCGTACCCTCACCTTAGCCATCTGAGCTTGTACCCCGTTGTTTTTCAAGGTGGTGACAGCCTTCTGGGCAGCAGCTGGACTGTCAAAGTCCACAAAGCCATAACCTGTGTGTGGGGGGGGAGGAAGAGTCACCAAGTGCAGGAACAGCTTACATATACATCTGTACTGCATCTTCAGTCCTTCTGGAGCCAAACAACTGCAAATTGTCACAACAGCTCCTCAGAATATTGATAAAAGAAATGGATACTTAAAATACTTCAGGAAGTCTTGTACTTGGGGGGGGGGGGGACATTAGAAAAAATATCTTGGACCTTTTGGCTCAGAGGGAACTAGTCAAATAAGTCGAAGATGTCCACAGTCAGACTCTTCCCGGCTTCCCTGACCCAAGGCAGTATATCTCAGGCGGAGATCGGGCCAGATGGGTTTGAAATTTTGGGTCAGTTAAACACCCCCGGCAGCTTTATCGGCATCATAGTGGAAAATTCCAGGATGAGGAAAAAACGGGGGGGAAGGAAGGAAAAAAAAAAAAAAAAAAAAAAACGTAAATTTAAAAGCAGCCAGCTGGGAGGGTTGTGTTGCAAAAAAGACCATGACGGAGTGCTGTGTAAATATTGCAGCAAGCGGAAAGGAGGCCTGTTCCATCCTACGTCCCAGTGCCGGGAACAGGAAGCAGGATGGTGTTGTGCCAGGCGTGCCTGGCTTTCCCAGAGCACAGCGAGCTGCCACTGTGACCACTGTCTGCAGATGTATGAGAATCGCCCACTTAAGAGTAAAGAATGAAGAAGCACGTTTCTTCACTGCCCTTGCCTGTTTCCCGTACCACTGTAGGACAGGAAGATTGTAGATCAAAACGAAACTGCCATAAGTGATTTGTGATGTAAAGACCACTATAATAGTGCAGAGTTTGTTATAGTACTTTAGAGACATGTGAATTACAATCATAACAGAAGGACCAATTTTTTTTTTGGGGGGGGGGGTTTAGAGAAGTTGTTCCATTAGATTCTCCAAAATTTACAAACTTTTTCCCTATTTTCTTTCTTTCCACACCAGACAGGCTGTTTGGTTGGACATGGATTTGATTCTTGTTCAGTCTGAAGTTCACGGGGCTTTCCTCCGGGTACTGTGGTTTCCTCCCACAGACCAACGACGTGTCTAAGGTCAAATGATCCCTCTGAAGTGCCCTGCCATTTATGATTGTGTATGTAGTTACCCTACAGTGGACTGAGTCCCAAGGACAGGCTCTGGACCAATGCAACCGAGCCTCGGGATAAGCGGTTATCGACTTCAAGTGCTTTGCATACCCAGTCAGCGCTTAAATACATTTCCCAATGGTGCTCTTGAAAGGAAGTGAATGTGACACAACCACGGGCAGGGTATTTTCAGCTGTTAGGGCCTTGTCTCAGAATGATGTCAACCTTTTATCAAGTTTGCTATTTATGAGGAACCTGCACAAAAGCCTGTTCAAAGGTTCAACAAGTGTCCCTTCTACCAACCACCCACAATCAGTTTAAACAAAACATTGCAGGTCACAAGAACTGTTCAGGATTGAGGTTTCTTCAGCCATTTGAAAGAAATGAGCTAAAACAGAGCTTGGGTGTGATTAAGCCAGGCGTGTCATGCCTAACGGTAATCATGTACGCACCCATTCTTTACAAAGGGGATGCGTGCCAGGAGTCAGCCAGATGCACACATACCTTTGCACTTGTTTGTCGTCTTGTCCAGGATAGCTTTTGTCGAGACGATCTTCCCGTACCTGTGAAAACAAATGGAAGGCCATGCTGTTAGGCAGGTTTCTTCACAGACCCGGCAATCGCATACTCGGCTAAAATTGGCACAAAAGGCAGCATGCCTACAGCAGCCGGTGACATCACTGCAGAGTCACGAGGCAGAATGAGGCTTGAGTTCTTTACGCAGCTTGCGTGTCTTACAGCAGCAACTGATGAACTGCGTAACACCCCAGAAGGCTGTGGACGCACTGCACAAACTGCGTCAGCGGTTCACGACATCAAACATCTAAAAGATTACTACCTCATGAAGTATGAGGTCGCATGAATGTGCTGATGAACCTCATGCAAACCAGCCTGACTTGGTCATTCTAACCTCCCCTTTAGTGTGGGTACGTGAGTGAGACTGCCCTGTGATGGACTGGTGTCACGTTCAGGGTGTTCTCTGCCTCACACCTTATGCTTCCAGGACAGGCCGTAGTCCACTGTGATCCAGTTTTGAGCATGCAGTTACTGATAATTGATGCATGGATGGAATTTAATCCATTATACACCAGGACATTGTTACTGAATAAGCACGTTTCTCAAGTGTCAGATCCAGCTGTCCTGGGGACTCAATCTGGCAGTTATTCAGTCACAGGTCAACCCACGCTACACCTCCCTGTCTGCATACCAGTCACAGCTCAGTGCACAAGAGCACAGGGAATTGACTTCACTGGATCTAGGAATTCATGTCAGCACTAAGGCTAGGAAACAGGGACATATGGGGGGGGGCTGAGAAAGTAAGACCTCTACCAAAACAATGAACCAGATCTTTTAACATAGCAGCCTTCCTGCTTCTCTGTGGTGGTAGTCAGAAAACCAAAATACCAGACCCAGAATATGTTAACACATTTGACACAGTCTGGTATGTGAACACATACCAAGTAGCTGTCACATGGACAGTGGGTAAGGAAGCTCAGCTCCTGGACACGCACCCAGAAAGGGCTTGACACTTAAGCTCCATCCTTATAGCCCAATGCGACTTTCAGTTTCAGTGACACCAATATGCCCTTGACAACCACTCTGCTATATCCTGGGCAAAACCAAAATAGTAGCCAGGAACTATAGCACACCTCCAGTTACTTCCTCTCTTATTTGGAATTTAAATTTATCCATTGAAATTTAAAAAAAAAAAAAATAAAAATAAAAAAAAATCTGCTGAGGTTGTTTGGGAGATGAAGATTCCTTGGGAGCCAGGAGAGGGGTGCCAACCTTTGACCTGTTTCAAGGGGGGGGGGCGAAGTCATCCAATGCTGCACCAAAACAACCAAGCCTGAGACGAGCTGCTTATTCAGCCACCATTTCTCTCCCGGACAGGCTGAAGGCAACCGGCATTGACCCCGTTCCAGCACAGGTCAGTGGAGATTTGCATGTTACATTTCAGCAGCTCATCATTAAAATATTAATTCTAGAGAGCTGGCAGCCTTTTATATAGTCTCCATTTTCTGTTTAAGTTGGCTGAAATAAAGAACACGTCGCTACACTTTTGTGCTTGTTAGCAGGTCAGATAACTACTCAAAGCCATAAATCTGATAAATATTCATTTAAAAATACATTTTAAAAAGCCACCGAAAGGACTGCACAGGGCAGGCAGGGTGAAGGACACAAGGCAACACAAAATAAGATTATGGTGCTCACAAATCCAATTAGAAGCCACCACACGGCACCAACCAAAAGAGTTTAGAACATGTTTTAATTAGCACCTGATTTACACTTCAAATATCAGGTGAGCCGATTTACTACCCAAATAACTCGTTTATTAAAGGATTTAAGAGCAAAACCTGTGTACCGTATAGCTAAGGAGGACCTGGTTTGCTGACCTGAAACAACGGTCATGCGGAACGTTTGATTGCATGACACCCAACTTAACGAGAAGATTAAATAAACCAGCACTTGGCCATCATGCTGTAAAGAACGACCTGTGCTCTGTGTTTCTCAGCGAGATGTTGGAAGTCCCTCCCTAAAGGATTAGACAGGACGGGGTGAGTGTGAACGCTCGGCATCGGATACCTAGAGACGCCAAGGGGGGTGGCTGGATTTGGCCACCCTTGATCTTGCATTACAGCCCCCAACTGAGGGTCAGGTTACCATCGTGCCAAGACCCCAGTGAGGGACACACCGCTGGCCAAGAACGCAAAAAGGAACTCAATCGACCCGCTGTTTTACATCTCTTTGCACATAGCTTTTATTACCTGATACACTTCTCTACAGCAACTTGCAATGTTAGGGTTTTTATGCTAAGTTACTCGTACCGATTTACCCGTTGATTGAGGGTACTGCTGCAGGATCTGGGATACAAAACCAGGTTGTTTGAAAGAGCAGCAAAGGTCCTGTCCACTACTGCACTTTCTGGGGCAGCAAGTAGCCACCACCTTTGGACCCAGGTTCAAACAACATTTTGTTGTAGCACCCTTGATCAAGATGTTTACTCAGAATTGATACAGGAAAAATAAGTGAGAATACATCAGATCAGTGTAAGTCACTTGAGACTAAGTTGAACTGGCTGGGGGGGGGGGTGTTAGATAACAAATGGCTGCCCTCATGATACTGAAGTAAACAGAATCTGTAAGACACCATATGGAGGTGTGGCTGCCTGGTGATGTACTAGTGGCAATGGAAAGCACTGTGCATGAGGCCAGTGGTAAACGATAAGGGTTCAGATCTCCAAGTGATGACAGGAAGGTCTGCGTAAGCCCAGCTGCAGAAAGAGGCGGTGAGTAAACCATCCAAGCATTACCATGACCAGACAAAAGTGTCTCCCCCAAAGTCTACAGATACCATTTAAAACTGAGTAAAGCAAAGTAAAAGCAAAGTAAAAGCAAAGCACAAGCAAAGCACACAAACTCTTCACCCTCCTGCCATCTGGTAAAAGGTACCGAGGCATTCGGGCCCTCATGGCTAGAGTAAGTTTCTTCCTGCAAGCCATCAGACTCCTCAGTACTCAGGGACTAGACTGACACTAGAACTTGTGCATGGGTTGGTGCTGAACTGTCCCGTTATTGTGCCGTTTTAGTAATTGTTGAAATGTCACCTAGCACTGTTTGCACAAGTCTTGCACGTGTACACTATGTAGTCTGTGTAGGTAACTTATGTAGCACCATGGTCCTGGAGGAACATTGTTTCATTTCAATGCATACTGTACCAGCTGTATATGGGTGAAATGACAAAGCCTCTCGTCTCGTCTTGATGCAAAGATCTAAATTAGCAGAGACCTCAAAGCTGATTCACCTAATTGGCAATAAAGATCACAGTGAGAGAAAAGTTGTATAAGCCACAGGGGAGAAGGTCTAAGGTTAAACCTTAGAAGTCTCTAGGTGCAGATTAGCCCACAGCCATGCTGGCTGACCTGAAACGTCTGGCCCCGACATTAATGCCCCATTTTAAAAAAAGGACCTTAAGGCTGTTCCCAGAGAGAGGATTCATGCTTGGATGTCCCCACGACAACGGTACAAGAACCCATGCGAGGACGGTCGGGGGAGGGTGGATTTAGGGTTACCGCAGCAGCAGTCAGCATCCACTATAACACGGTCACCCTCAGCCGCTGCTGGGCTCCCGATATCCTTTTTTCACGCAAATTAAGACATGCTGGGGTGTCCAGCACCACACCTGCTGGTCTCACTTTATCTTCAACCACGTATCCTTTCTAAAAGAGACCCTTCTGTAGAAATTCACATCCAAACTTTATCTAGCTGTCAAGACTCATTGAAAACGTTTAAGAGGCCTGTGGATGCACTTGCATTCCTTCATTAGTTATCACCGCTGCGATGCTCAGTCAGGCGGCAGTACTCACGGCTGACAGAGCTTCACTAGGTCATGGTCAGTGGTCTCCGGGGACAACCCACGGATGTACAGGTTGGTTTTGCTCAGCTGCTCCCAGCCCGCCGTGCTGCTACTGCTGCTGTGGTTGGCGCTGCTGCTGCTGGGGCTGGGTGGGGCCATGGGCAGGGCAGGTGGCTGTGGAAGGAAAGACCAAAGTTAGCAATCCAAACAACTTATGAGGTTTGCGTACAACATCTGCTCTCTGACGCAGGCAAAAGCAACAGATCTGTATGCACCCGAGAGGGAATGGAAGTTCGGGGGGGGCAAGCATTTCCAACCTATCCTGGCATTCGTGCTACCTGGCCAGGCCACTGTTCCGACCCGCAAAGGGACAGCCAAACAAACAAGCTTTTTTTTCTGCCTGCACAGCCCTCTGCTCCCATGGTGTTTTCTGGTACGCTGTTGCCGGAGCAGGTTTTGGGTCACGATGCAGAAAGCCCCCTTTGCCATCACAACCCCCACCCGAGTGGTGCTGCACACCAAAGCTTCAGCCTACTGCCGACACCAGCAGGGACATATGGCAGTTCCATTTACACCACAAATCAGCACTATGATGCAAAACGCAAGAATTTTAAAATGCTTATTTATTCCCATCACTCATTTGACACCTTTTGCCAATGTGACTTACAACACTGAGCAACTTCCCATGATTTACCCATTTATACAGCTAGGTGTGCTTTTTTAACCTTAGTATGTACCTTGATTAGGAATAGTACACCAAGAGTGGGGGGGGGTTGAACCTACAGCCTTCAAATACAGGATAAGCCAAGTACTAGGTGCATAAGTACCTTTGGCCAAAGACAGCACTTGCACTTCTTAAAAATGTTTTTATCCTGAGACGGAAACACGTCAACAAATCGTTGCTTCTGCCAAACGCGCACGAGCTGCTGAAAGCATGTACCACGAAAGTGTAACCTCTCCAGTGCATTAATGGGTTTGATAACATGCACACAGCAACACTTTCACATCCCTGTGCAGCACAGAAAAAAAGATTAAAAAGAAAAACCGCTTACTCTCAGCAAACCTGACCTCATGACTCAACTGACTAATATTTTGTAATTTGTTTTCATTGGGGGAGGCGTCTTCATGAAATTGCTCTGCATGTGTGTCTGAGGCCCTTTGGTGCAGTAGGAAACTGAAAAATCTCAGACTGACGCATGGATCGAATGAATTCTGCCGCCTCTAGGCGGACACGGTCCATGCCGGAGCTCCTCCCACAGGTCTGGAGCCTGCCCTCGGTAGGGGGGCAAAACGGGTTCACTTCCTGCTCATGGTGAGCTCGCGTTTCGCCTCGGCCCAGCGGCGTGTAAAATTACACTCCTTCAATACATCTGCCCAGATGTGACCGCATCTTAAGTGTAAAGATGACAGATGACCCTAACCAGCTCTTCTCTGGCAAAAACCTCGGACCAAATGGCAGAAATATGCGGCGAGAAAACATCCTTTTCACACCGCGACACAGTATACTGGAGCTTCAGTAGAAAAGGGAGCGTTACGCTGAGAGAATCCTAGTCTACATGTTGCCTCAAACACAAAAAAGGGAAGTTTAAAGAATGACTAAAACAGCAGTTTGAAACAGGTTTATTCCATGTGACAAATTAATATTCATAGGTTGTTCAAAATAGTTTAATTCCATTCTGTCCTGGAAGAGAGGATGGACACAAGATACACCCTGGAGAGGACACCAGTCCATCAGAGTTATCACTCACTCTCTCTCACACACACGGTAGCTTAGAGTTACCAAGTCACCTGACATGTCTTTCCACAGCAGGAGGAAGCACATAAGAACCAGATGCAAACACAAACGTCAGACTAATGTTCGAACCCATTGCCAACCATACAGCCCAGGAGCTGCAGCAATGCACCAGTGCTACCCACTACACAATCATGCCACCTCCTTCGGTGTGAGCATTCATATATAACATTGATCTACACATAACACCATTCATAAACACAGGACAGCGCTTGCCAGCTCCACATTGCCGGACTGACGTTCCCATCAAACAGTCTCTCAGGTGCTTTTTTTTTTAAATAAAAAAATAAATTTAAAAAAAAAAAGTATGTTGTGGACAGATTTAAAGCTCTTCGTATATCAAACACGCTGCCTTTATCTGCAACCAACCACCTCACTTGGTCAACGGCTTCTGCGAGATGCTCTCAACTTGGCATTCGGTGCCGAAGCAAACAGAGCAGCATTCATTTACGAATTGGGCAGAAACTATTTGTCCCACCAGCTTCCTTGGTGCATCTTCCCAGTGATGGGGCGCACAACACGATCGTGTGATTTCCAGGCAGGGCAAAGACAGCATGTGATCCGGGCTTCTGAACGAGCCAGCCGAGCAGGCACCCACAGCTTCGCCAACCATCCAACAACTGTCTTAAAGACACTGCCTTTGAGCACGACTGCTCCCTGCTCATTCAGGTGGAGCTTAGAAGTAGAAATTTATACACTATTTTTCTAAGTTAGATGTGTACTGCACCGTTAACAGCAGCTACGATTACCATGAACTTAAAGCTTTAAAAACAGGACAGATCGATCTTAAACTAAATTTACTGAGAGATTCATAGGTTAAAAACTGGGAAATTGTACGTATTCTGGCATCGTAGGACAGTTTGCCTTTGATTTACTCATCATCATGACATTGCCCAAAGAAAATTTCAGTGGTGAAACAATTAACATACTTCCAAAAAGAGCTTCAAATAAGAATTCAGAAAAGGGCCTAGAGACTGATCCATGGGGAACGGACCGGATCTATTGCAGCTGAAATCTGACACCAAAGCGCCATTCCCTTAATGTTTACCCTGCTGATTGTAAACGTCTGGTTTTCAGACATTAATCTCACAGCAGTCTTTCCTGTACTCAAAAGGATCTTGCGTGTCAAGACGATGTCCTGCTTTATCCTCATTTTCTGAAAAATCAAAACTTCAAGGCAAAATTAGCAAGGGGCAGTTAGCAGCGTACGCAGCAGCCAAGCTGCTCATCCCAATATCCCATTAATTCCAAACCACTGCTTTCGGGAAAGCTTCCCCGCCCCTCCTGCCTGGTCTGGAGGTCCTCGGCAGCCGACCTTCTCAAAATTAAACAAGCCCGGGGGGGGGGGGGGGGGGGGGGGGCTTGGTGGACACCACTGGGTTGAGGCCCAGAAGTAATAAGTAACGTCGAAAGCAGAAGCGTTCCGAGTGAACTGAACGCTTTTCTATTCCGCTGACCCACTTTGTACCAAGGAGCACTCAGTCAGCCCAAGCGCTCAGGCATCACACCCCTTCACTCGTAAAAGTGGCTAATTAATCAAATGGAGCACACTCCCATAGCGCACCTCTGTATCAGCGTTAACAATACAAAAGGGCTAAAAATAAGCCTCGCGTTCCTCTTCCCAAGTTGAGAACTTTACAGGGGACTCCATGAACGATGGCAGGGTGCCCATAACTGGAGTGCCACGACAGTGCGTGTCAGGTCAACCGGGATCCAAGAAGAGTCGCATGGTGAAGGGGCAGCCTGTGAAGGAGCCGCTGACAATCGTCAGGAACTAGGAGCTGCGGCTCCCATGGCATCACCCCAAGACGGGAGAAGATTCACTCCGACTCCCCGCGCAGGCCCGCTGTCATTCCCCGGGACGCAGCTACGCGAAACGGCATCTGCGTTCACCGAACCCAGGCAAAGCCATCAGCATGTCCCTGCTCATAAGCAGACGCCTCCACACTTAGACGGGATGCAAAAGAGTAGAGCGTAAAGTCCATCTTGACAACATTTACGGCCACCGATACAGTACTTAAAGGATTAAAAGCTGCAATTAGGTTTCAAGCGGAAGATGCCGGCAATTAAATATACCCGATCACATTACGGTGCTGAAACGTACTGACCAAGCCGTTTTACTCAAGGGTGGCAAGGACAACAAAATCCTCGGTCGCTCAAGGCCAAGAGAGAACAGTCTCTGCTGTAGGTCCTGCTTATGACATCCGTTAAGGCCGCATATCGGACCTGTTCGTGAAGACCAATGCAAATCATCCTGGTACCTCGATGAGCCCACGCTCAAAGCTGACAAAGTCCCCCAGGTGTCCCTGTCTCCATCGTGTCCCGCGCATGTTTTTGAGTGGCGAGGGCAGCTAAACCACCGCGGCTTATCAGGTCGCTCCAGACCGACTCAGCCTACCGTAGCCATGATGTAAACAGGCCAGGCGCTCAGTAGAGTCCCTACGGCCAAAGCCCCCATCAAACCGGCATGGGGGTGAAAACAATCGCTTCTTAAGACATAACCTGCACAGGAGCTTTGGCTCGATCATTTCCCCCCAGTCTATTCAGCCATTAAGAAAACGGGACACACGAGCGAATAAGATTTCCAACGTGGCGTGAAAGTTAGAAGAAATGGACGCGATGACGACCGGAAACCATCCGGACGAACTCGGGAGCCTTGGGCGGAAGGAGGAGGAGGAGGCACGTCTAGCCGCTCCAGATCGTGGTGCTGTGACGGTACAAGTCATTTTTATTTCCATGACCTCAGCGCTGGCTCACTGAACAAGAGCATGCAGGTTAGAGCGCAGAGAAGGCCTTCTGAAACACTTGGGTCAGATCAAATCCACCGCACATCACCCGTGTGGTCAATTATTTACAGCAAAGGCCATCATTAATCTATCATTTTCTGCCTCTGGGAAATCTGAGCAAGGGACACAACGATGACTGCTGTAATTTCACCAAGCCTGCAGGGAAGTAAGCACTTCTGGGTTCTCTCGCTCACACACACATACAGGGGTACAGTAGAAGTTAATGTTAAAATACTGAAGGACACCAGAAAAACCAGAGGAGACCCCCAGTCATTATGATTGTTGGAGAACCTGAGGAAGACCAGTGTGAAGAGCCCCCCCCCCCCCGGTCCACAGCCCTGGATCCACAAGCTGAACGTGTGAAGGACGTGACCTGGTCTCCATGACCGCAGAACCGGGTCCTCAACCCCCCCCATCCCATCCACCCATCCTGAGATCGGACGGAGGCAGTAACGTTGAAGCGCGGCGGCCACACGATCGAGAGACCGGTAGTAGTGACCGAAGGACCGTGACCCCAGCAAGACCGGACCGCAGCGCGACCACGACTGGACCGCGGCGGACAAAAGAATTAAAAAAAAAAAACACGTCCCAACAGCTCGTAACGCGCGAGTAAGTACAGAAAGGATGAGATTCGAGTAATTTCCAGTTTCACACCCTGGTAAAACACGGAGCCGGCGGGCGAGCGCGCGCACTGGACAGAAAGAGAAAGACCGTCCGTCCCCAGAACTCATTTCGCTGCCCATTTAACAGCGCGAAATAAAAAAAAAATTCATTTAAGGAGATTTCTAATATACATTAACATTCATGAGCATTCGGCCTACCTGTTTGCGGTACGGCGTCCTCACGGGGTTCGTCGTGCTCGAAAAAATCATCTTAACCGATCCGTAGTGTCTCTCCCCACACAGCTGAGCCGCGTTTTTTACCGTGTTTGCGTGTCTTTTTTACCTGTATCCGCAGAGCAGCTCGTGAAAAGTTGTAAAATGTCACCCAGCCAGTTGAAACGCTGAAAACGAAGGTGCTCCTCTCTGCTCCCCGAAGACGCTCCGGCATTCAATGTTACCAAAACGGCCCAGCGCGTTACGCGTCACAATAACGCCCCGATTACCTTTCAACGACGTAAGAAACCGTTGCTCTCGCGTCACAACAACGCAATTTTTCACTCAAACGCTCCAATAACAACCGAACGCATCGACGACTCTGAATCAGCTCGCGCTGCCCTGCGAGCGCGTTCTGGCGGGGTTCATTGATCTGTCCCGGGCTCTCGGCAGCCAGGCCACGCCCACCGCGGCGCAAACCACTTGACTGTGCGATACAGGGGAGAGGCACAGAGACGCAGCCCTTTCTAACATAATTACTAGTAACAAAACCCGATTTTTGCACCGCAGATACATTTATACAACATGTACTACGTACATAATACATACCCAGCAACAGCATGGATAAAAGGATACGATTTCTCTCTCGGTGGCTGTCGTGTCTTACTTGTTCCACCCCTGGAGACGTAATAAGCTGCTCCAGCACGCATTCCACGCATTCCACACCGCGGCCATCAATCCCTCCGTGAACAAACCCGTGGAGATCTCGGGACCGTCTTCACCGTCCCGGGAAGCCCCGGCAATGGGTGTCTTCGGCGTGTGTTTGCTTCGTGTGGGAAGTGGGAACACGCTGTTCGCTGCGGGCCGCAGTGGATAAACTTTGGGTTTGGAACTCTGGAAACGACTTGACACCACCTTTAAATCAAACCCAAACCCATCAGGCCTAAACAGTGATCATGAGCCCGGCTATAATAAACCCTCTGGAAAACAAAACTGCATTTCCCTGAATCCCACCCAACCCCATTTGACCCTAATCAAATATTTGGAGAGTACCGCCCCCTGCGGACAATGCTCTCCACTTGCGTGGTAATGGGGGGTGTCCTTGCACGCTGTCTTACGCCCTCTCGTCGCCCCTGCCGAGTTACCGTAAAAAGAAGCCCACCTTGGAACCAAGTTCCCGTGGGATGCGTCGCAGTCGCAGGAATCGGTTTAAATGCTCCTTCCATTGAGCCGCTTAGGTCTCGCCACGTCACTGAATGGAGCAACTACCCAGAGAATTTCCTAAAAAGAGACAGTCTGGTCAATCCCTGCCCCCCCCACCCCCGAAACACCTCCCCAGCCGCCCCCTGCGGCCCCTACAACCCCTCAGCTGAGTGCTCCGTGAAGGCTCGTAAAAGCCTAATGGAAGGACCCTGCGGTCACCTATGCCCCGAGGGTTATCACATCACAGAGAAAAACACTGCCCGCCCCCCCCGCCCACCCAAACGCTCCCTTGCTCGCTCACGCACACGCGCGCACACGCCCTCGCACAAAAGGCCATGTGCTGACGGACGCCCACTCGCACAGCCCCGGAAAAGAAAAAAAAAAAAAAGGCCTCACTTGACTCACAAGCCATTGAGTGCCTCCAGCCTTTGAAAAGCACGCAGAATCTCAAAGACGGCATTGTTCCGCACCCACGTCACAGCGTTTGCTCGAAAGCCAGGTGAACCAGAAGAAGTGATGAGTGCGTGGTTTGGTGCTGCGGTTTACCGGGACGTCGCACGACGGCAGGTTGCTACAACAGTCGCGCCTTCGGCCCGTCTGTCAAAAAGTCCTCGAGGTGTTTCGACAGTCGTGTATTATTAATGTCCCCAGTCATCGACCGAAGAGCTTGGGCCATAAATGGGAGCGCTGTGAAGACGTAAAGGTTCGTAACGGACAGTTCAGGGAAACTCTCGTAACTTGTAAGTTTCTCTTGAAGACACGGTCGGAAACACTCTGGGTATTTCCACCGCGCTTTCTGCGTTCTTCTAAAATCTGGGTGAAAGATCAGTTTGGTGACGCCGAGCTGCTCAGCTGCCTGAAAGTCACTGTCATTTTCGTTAGATCTTTCATTATTATTGGTATGATAATTATTATAGTTTGGCACCAGGTGGCACAGTGGTTAGAGCAGATGCCTTACTGTCAGAGGGCTTGGGTTTGATTCCCCGCTCCTTCTGCAATACCATCAATCAAGGTAATTACCCTGAATTGATACAGCAAAAATTACCGAGCCGTGTAAATGGGTAAATCGCTCTAAGTAGTTTACTGTACAAACCTAACATTGTAATCTGCCTTGTAGAAGCAGTCTGCGGTTAGAACTGTTACTTTTGAACCTAAAGGTTGTAGGTTCTAGCTGCAGTACCCTTGAGCAAGGTACTTACCCTAAACTGCTCCACTAAAATTCCCCAGCAGTGTAAATGAATAAATAATTGTACACAGTTTAACACTGTAAGTTGCTTTAGACAAAAGCGTCCAATAAATGTAAATTAATCCGATTATTGACAATCACATATTAAAACATCAGATACATCATAAGCGCTTAGCGCTGTCTGCATTGTCATACATCTAGATTTGCTCAGCGCTTGTTTTACGTTTATGTAACGCGGCATCCGGTACACCTAACAAATACGCATAAATGCAGCGCGCTGGTATCCCTGGTGTCTGCATCGCGGCCGCGTGATTTGTTTTCGGGGACGCTAAATGCCATTTGAGGCGCCACAAAGTCAGGAAGCCACCAGGACACAATGACAAAGATGATAGAGAATAATAATAGATCACCGCTTCTGTCACAGCAGCGACGTCCCCTCCGGATTTATGAAATCCGGCTGATATGTATATGATATGCGTCCCTGTGTCAGAGGCTGCGTAAATGGATTCAGACAGAGAAAAATTATTAGAGCCTCAACCCCAACAGTTAATGGGGCAGCTGGTTGCGTAGTGGGTCGAGTTGCTGCCTTTGGACCCCAGGGTCGCAGGTTCGAGTTCCACCTCCAGCTGTAGTACCCTTGAGCAAGGTACTTACCCTGAAATTACTCCAGTAAAATTACCCAGCTGTATAAATGGCTAAATCATTGTAGGTAGATTAACGTTAAGTTACAAGTTGCTTTGGAGAAAAGAGTCAGCTAAATAAATAAATGAGCTAAACGAATAAGCTTACTCCAGTAAAAATTACCCAGTTGGGTAAACAGATTAACATCGTAAGTCACTTTAGAGAAACACGTCACGTGAACAGCATTATTAGTAATTTCTTTCAAAAAACAAAAAAATGTTGGAATAACGGGACCTTTCTTTTTTCCTACTGCAACATTACGGCACATCTGTATTTGCATATATGGAAAACTTTTTTTGTTTTTTACGTTCAAATCTGATCGAGCCCTTGTTGGGAAACAAAAAGGTTTCAACGCAGACCGACAACGAGTGAACTGCATCCTGGCTCTGCGGCGTACGGTCTGGGGAAAACAAAGCGGCGTTTGTACGCAACGCAAAGCGAATGGCTTCGCTCAATCGGGCGCCGTGACCGAGCCGAAATTCCATGCCACGGGGGCAATGTGCCCACACTGATTCCCCTGTTGCATTCTGGGAATGTTCCTCAGGCTGGCTTGCGTGCTTTTTACTGAAACATCTCGCAGTACGAATCGAAGCGACGGGTATTAAGGACGGGCTCGGTCTTCACTTCAGCGGCCCGAAAAACGAGAAGAGAAGACGAAGCCATGCGGGCGTCAGGAAACACGGAGGGAAGAAGCGAGGAGAAACAGAGCGGTTGTTGTTTACGAGGTCAAGTTGCCTCTACGCTACCAGTTGTTGCTCGTGACCTCCTGCCTGGTGGGACGTCTTGCACGGAGTACTTGGAAAACAGATTGCAATACGAGGAACGGGCTCAGTGTCCACATGGGCCAAAAGGGATCTGGCAGACTTTACCACGCTTCCATTTCACGGTCTACCGCGAAGGGCCTCGATTATCGATAAAATTACCACCCGCAAAACTAAGATCGACAGATTCACATTAAAAAAATCCCCGTAAACTCCCCGCGACGCAACTGCCGTCGCGACGCTTCCGTTTCCCGACGTGACGTAACCGAGGATCCAAGGAAAGAAATGAATACATGTCGCTGTCTACATCGACGCAAGTGGCCAGTCAACTCGGATTTCGGAGAGTTTTCTTGTTAGAGGTATAAGGTTTGAACAGACCTGTCGAGCAGCGCGAGGTGGCCAAAGCATCCGAAACATGCGGCGCGGAATCCGGAACGTGCGTCGCACATGTGCGGCACAGATCACGCCCCTCTCTTTAGTAACGGGAACCGACAGGTTGGGCCGCGAACTCGTTCTAAAGCGTGTCCCCCTGCTGCTTTTCGCCGCCTTCTCACACGCTCGACACACTCGGAGAGTATGCCGCTGAAGCAGCACCGGGAGCGCGTTCGCGGGAGGCGCATCCCTGGCCTGTCACTTTCATGCAGCCAATAGCTGCAGCTGCCCAAAGCCTCTCCGAGGCGATGAAAACACGGGAACGCAGCCTCCCACCGGTGAATGGGACCTGTTGGCCTCAGGTCCGAGACTTTGGGGAGCACCTGGGCTGGAATAGAAACACACACACAGAGTCTGAAACCTCTTGTCCTGAGCGGGGTCATGGCAAGCCAAAGCCTCACCCGGCCCACACGGGGCGCGAGGCTGAAGGGGACACGCCCAGGACGGGACGCCAGTCCGCCGCAAGGCACCCCAAGCAGGACTCGAACCCCAGACCGGCCAGAGATCGGGACCCGGCCAACCCCGCGGTACCACCGTGTCCCCCCTTGAGGAGACACGCACCGACTCAAAATATGAACCCCACACACCACTCGCTTTGATTTGCACCGGACGGTTACGGGAACCTCCTCGTACCGGAACCCGCAGCAGCAGCGTTTTACCCTCCCGAGATCCCGGCGTTCATTCACGTCCACTCCAGAGGACAAATATTTCTCAGCCTGTCTCCCAAACTGTGTGCGTTACAGCGCAGACTCCAAATCCCCTTTATGGAGGACATTGTATGCTTTTATTGATAGCACATGTTTGGAGGTGGGGCTCGAGCCGCCGCTTTCTACACATCATGGAAACACATCCCAAAACAGCTTCTCAGGAGGCGAACACTGTGCGTGTGTTCAAGAAAACCCTCCGCAGGACGCAGTCTACATTGTTCAGCCACGACTCTGCATTTCCTGGAATGAGGCTCCATGTATCAGCATCACACCCCTCCCCCCCACCCCCGCCTCCCCGGAGCCCGGCTGCGCATCAGGGAAACAGCACTTCCACTGCGCAGCCCACCCGGCCCCCCAGCTCCACGGCATAAGGGCATTTCAGGGCTCCATCGGTGCCTGCCTTTTCTGTTTGCTCCTCTGGGTTAATAAGGCTTGCGACATCTGGTCTTTTGACCGCTGCAAACAAGAGAAATGTCAACAGCGGACTGGAATCAGCTCGGAGGAACCAGATGAGACAAATCCGCGTGGACGAAGGAGATTAAACACTCCACATGCTTGCTCTCGCATCCTAAACTTTTTAAGGCACCACTTACATGTTTACCCATAACTGCGTCAGTACCAGTTCCCTTCTTTGGTCCTTCCACGGTTATCGCATTATAGCCTCTTCGCTTATTTCCTCTCCATGCAGGCTCGGTTTCGCCATTGACCAAGTAGGATCGAAGGATGAAAGGGGTGCATACGCAGCGGGACACGACCTTGCAACCATCCGGTAACAAGTTCAACTCCTAAATCACAGCACTCCCCACTGTCCCCACACAGGAGGTCAGCGTAACGGGGGAGCAGAGGGTGGTTCGGACCCGAAGCCAAGCAGCAGGAGGTCACCGAGGGAGAGGGGACAGAGAGACCTGACTCAGCACTCCGGGGAGGTCACTGTGTAGAAGGGGGCCGAGAGCAAAGTTCTCCTGGTTGTACAGGAGGAATCTCATATCCTGCCAAGTATTATTTTAAACGATTGCTTTCTGTTCACTCTCTCCCAACATTTTTCAAATGCTGGAATCACTTATTTTCATTATTAACTATTTGACGCGTTTCTCATGGGCAACTTACAACTTGACGTTTTACACTAAGCTACTTACACCGATCTATCCATTTATACAGCACGGTAATTGTACTGCGTCAGCTCAGGGTAAGTAATTTCATCAGGCGTACAATAGTGGGGATTCAAACCCACGACCTTCGGGTTGTAAGGCCATGGCTCCAAACACTATGTAGTCTCTTTCTTATTTTTAATTTTAGCGATTATTAATGTCTATTCAGTCCATTAAAAATCAATAACCCTGGACTAAAACATCACTAAATCATATTATTTTTACATAAATTTTGCATTAGGACGTATAGAGTGCTGCTGAAAATTATGTGAACCCCTCGCGTCCCTTAGTTTTACCACAAAACGGTTATTGAATGAACCCCAAGTTGCTCTGGTTGAACCAAATAGGTAAGTAAAATTAGGTGTATAAATCATCATCATTTATTCATTCAAAAGTTTATTCTGAGGTTTAATTTCTAAATTTCATGAGTTTATTCTAATATTTTATGCAAGAATAATGAGCATGGCAATACACACGTATCTCGTACATTTATACATAAATATCACATACTTTCAAGCAGCACTGTACAATGTTACTGGTATAATATTTACTGGATTTTGTGCTCAAAACATACAAAATAGCTTAACAGTTATGATGGAACCACAAATAGCTTTTCTTCACACACTTTGTCTGCGTTGCACAGCTGCTGTACAGAACAAAGGGTCACTGTCAATGGAATAAATGCTGCCAAGCTGATCAGTTTGGATATAATTCAAAGTGTTGTACTACATTTATTTATTTATCAGACGCTTTTCTCCGAAGCAACTTCCCATGAACTCTATGTAGTGTCATCAGCCCACACACCTTATTCACCGTGGTGACTTACACTGCTAGATACACTACTTACAATGAATGAGTCACTCATCCATACATCAGTGGAACACACACACTCTCTCTCTCTCTCTCTCTCTCTCTCTGCCACTCACGCACTTTGGGGAAACCTGAACAGCATGTCTTTGGACTGTGAGAGGAAACCAGAGCACCCGGAGGAAGCCCACGCAGACACATGCAAACTCCTTACAGACTGAGCGGGGATCGAACTCATGTCCTCTCGTACCCGGGCGCTGTGCCACTGTACCCCGTCGCGAGTAGTAAAGGCGGAGGAATAAAACTAAAACTAAGTGTAAGCCGTGCAAATGCGATTTAATTAAGGTTCTGCTACGGAGGACGAGCGGTGTAAAAGACTTGCTGTGCTGCACGTGGGTGACGATACGGCGCTAATGAGTTACATAAGTAACGTTAAGAGACACGTGATGCCGCACCTGCAGAAACTCTTTGGAAAACAGGACGATCGCTTCCTGGGAGGCGGTTTCCTCACAGCGCCGCCGTCTCCGCGGAACCGACGGGGCAAACAAACAAACAAACAAACAAACAAACAAAACGGGTTGAGCCGAGCCGAGCCGAGCCAAGCCGAGCGCGGCGGCGGCCCCCTCCCTTTCCCTTTCCGTTTTCACGTGCGCCGCCTGGTCCCGGGTACCAGCCGAGAGCCGGCGGGAGCCCCTCCCTCCTCGGACCCCCCGGCGAAGCCGCCGGCGCTTGTTGTTTACGGGAAACTTTGTTCGCGCCGCCGCGGCCGGAGATCAGACAGGAACCGCATCTTCTGTCACTTTTGAAAAGTTACGGCGGCGACCCCTGCGACGCACGACGGCCGCCGTTTGCGTTCATGCACCGTGCGCGGGCGCAACGTCCGAGCAAGCGCTGTCGCCCTGCCATCTATTTATCAAGGCTTCCTTTCGAAATGCTCGAACCTCTCTCCCTGTGTGACTTCCTCTCGGGTTGCTCGGGCGCCGCATGCTCCCCGGCACTCGCTCGTGCGCAGTTTCCCGGGGCTGGGGGGGGGGAGAGAGAAGGAGAGAGGGATGGAGTCCTCTGGGAGCAATCGAGCGCCATGGTTACCTTCCTCGTCGGCTGCGAGAGGTGAGCGCGGGGGCCGAAGGCCCTGGGAGGGAGCGACAAAAGCATCTCCGTCGACTCCGCGGGTGTCACTCAGGAGCCGTGGTGGCGCCAGTAGGCGTCTGTGCGCCTACATGCACGGGTGTGTGTGTGTGGTATGGGCGTATGCGTTTGCGAGTGCTCTCAGTACAGGAAGACAAGCCAACTCCGGCGGAGAATCGAGAAGCCCTGCCTGTCGGGGAGGTGCTGGGGGTGGGGTGGGACCGGCACGTAGGCGAGCAGCTCCGAGAGCCGAGCAGCAGCAGCAGCAGCGGCGGTGGGTAGCTCTGGTGCCGCAGGCCCGTGAGCTCAGGAAGGAAGTGGCGACCAGACCCCGAAGTTGACCCTGCGCCGATGAGGGCGTGCGCCTCAACGCAGGGTGAAACGCACCTCCGCTGCAGCGCCCTCCCGCTCGCCCTCCGGGGACGAACACGCTTGGCCTGGATGTGTCTCGGGGAAACGTGACGAACGAGACGCGTCTTCGATGTCGGCCTCGGGAAGGCGGGCCGCACGTTACCCACTTCAAACGCAGAACGCGAAGCGAAAGAGTTCGGGTTTTACTTTCAGCCGCATCTCACTGGGGGGGAATCAAAACCGAAAGAGTTTCTGCTCCCCAGGTGGCAGGAAAGGACACGAACATCACATGTACATACGTGTCTGAGCTCTATCTTGGCGTGTTTAGCTCTGGTTTTTCTCCAAAGCTGCATTGATGTTACGTTCCTACTGCTTTGTACAGCTGGGTAATTTTTACTGTATCGCTTCAGGGTAAGCACCACAACTGAGGGGATTCAAACCCAGGTCCTTCGAAACGGAAGGTGGTGGTGTGAGCCGCTACACCTCTTGCACATAGTGTGCAGAGCGAACATGGCACCGACTACACACTCTCGTAGCCCGGCATCTCGGATTAAATCATTTAGCTGCTTAATCGATCGATCGATCCATCCGTCATCGACAACCTCTTGTCCATTGCAGGCTCAGAGAAGTCCAGAGTCTATCCTGGAATCATAGGTTGTGAAGCAGCGTACACTCTGGACGGGACACCAGTCACTCCCAGGGCAATTACACACACGTACTACAGGCAATTTGGAGCCATCAGTTCACCTGAAACATACTTTGGTGTGTGTGAGGCAACCAGAGCACCCAGAGGAAAGCCATTTAAATTTAAAGGCGCAGTGCGCACATTTACCCTAAAACACTTTATTTCTTATTTCACTCCGGGTGAAGTGTGTTCCCAAGTGCGTCCGCCCTGCTGGTTTCCCCTCCCGGGAACCTCGGCACATTGGCTCCTCACCATCACTCTGCCTTGGCTGCGGTGCAGTTGGGTTGATCAGCATTTAATTCGATTATCTGCTCAGCTTATTTTTCCTTCCCCGGGAACTGATGTTTACTTGCGAAGCTGTTTCGAGAAACGCCGCCCTGTTCTGCGACGCTTTCTGGACCCATCTGCGTTACGGAGAGCTCTGCGTCTGAGGGAGTCCTGTCGCGCTCAAGCCATGACCTTCCTTACCCCTGTGGGGGAGGAGGAGATTCATGTGAGACTGGGAGCGGACCTCCGATCATATGGCGGCTGATCTTTGCTCGGGTGACCGTCGTCAGAGATCCGATACGGCGCTGCACTGTTTCCCTGTCAACAGGCCATCGCTCACAGCTTCGGTTTCTATAGAGGTCGTCATGGCTAAACTATTTCCTACAGAGAGCGAGAGGGAGCTCGCCGGTTCAGCTCAATAAATGTCATGGGGTTGCAGCGGAAGAAATACCACACCAAAAGCAGAAGGCATGCAAATCTATTTGACTCGTGGTTTTTTTTTTTTTTTTTTTTTTTTTTTTTGTGCTCCTCAGCTATAAGATGGTGATTGAAAACTGCTCTCGGGTGAAATCGATGACAATACCGAGGAAAAAATCAGAAAAGTTTATTTTGAATTCGGATGAACATCTCCCAGATTCAGTAGGGTTAAACAGATTTTATCTTACCCTGTGAACCGTATCCAAGACGGCAACAGCTGTTGCCCTGTTAACTGTAACCAAGACGACGACAAGCTGTTACCCTTTTCGCTCCGTATCCAAGGCAACGATAAACTGTGAACTTTCATGTGGTATCTCAGAAAACAAACTGTTGCTCTGTGCACCATATCGATAAATCACACATCGCTTTGCATTACACATCTATTAATTTTCTCACAGTACATTTGCTCATTTAGCAGATTCTTTTTTCCAAAGCAACTTACAGTGATTTACCCATTTATACATCTGGGTAATTTTACAGGAGCAGTTGAGGATAAGTACCTTGTTCAAGGGTGCTAGAGCTGGAGGTGGGATTCAAACCTGTAACCTTTGGATCTAGAGAAAGTGGCTCCAGAGAGTCCGCTACCGTTTACCCCGAACCGACGTACAATATCCCATAATGATCTTTGTAATGAAGTATATGGTGCAGCACAGTCGTTGGTCGACCACCCGCGTTGCCATGAGATAAAACGTTCAAATCTTGTTAACCCTCTAATGACAAGCCAGAGGTCTCAGTTTTATAATTTTATTGAAACTATGAGAATGTGAAGTGTACATTTCCCGCCTGCGCAACGTGTGAGGCTACGAATGACCTGCTGATGACCCCCTTGCTTAGTGTAACAGGTAATTTGTGACGTTGGATTTATTGACGTTTACCGAACGGGGCTATTTAACACGGCACGAAGGAGCAGCGGGACAGGAGAGCGGCTTGTTACGACCCCGGGCTGCGCGCTAAAGCGTATGGCGTCTAACCTGCCGACCGGCGTTTCCTCCAGCCGTATCCGGTGAGCGAACGATGGTCCGAGACCGGGGCCGTGCACGTAAACTCCCCGTCAGCTGACCAGCGAAATGTTTGTGGACACCTGGCGGAAACAACTTTTTTTACAAGGCATCTGGCGAACGAGACCGATAAGGAGATGAGGCGCCACGTCTTCTCGGGTCACAGAGCTACAGGCCAGCGGTGTGCTGCTTTACCTTCACCTTACATTTACTCCTTTAGCCGATGTTTTTCTCCAAAGCGACTTACAATGTTCTGGGACAGCTGGTAGTGTAGTGGTTAGAGCTGCTGCCTTTGGACCCGAAGCTTGTAGGTTTGATTTGGAGGTACCTATCCTAAATTGCTCCAGTAAAATTACCCAGCTGTGTAAATGACTGCAAGCATGTAATAATTGTGACCTTAATATTGTAAGTTGCTTTGGTGAAAAGCATCAGCTAAATGAATAAATGTACAATGTTAAGACCCTTATGATTATTTACCCATCTGGCTCAATTCAGGGTAAATACCTTTCTCAAGTATACTACACCAGGAGGTGAGATTCAAAGTTGCAACCTATGGGTCCAAAGGCAGCTGTTCTAACCACTGCACTACCAGCTGTCTGCTGTACCTTTGCTCTTCTCTCCAGCTCCTCCCATCCTGGTATTGCCCAGGTGTACTCAAACTTTTGACCGGCACCGTAAAGCCGCGTAACGCAGCAGAACCCGAACCCGCGCCACTGAGCGCCCTCCTCCGTGTGGTCATGGATCAAGTGCGGCCTGAGTGTCAATCCCTCCCCCAAACGGCGGATGAGGAGGGCGAAGTACCAGCTCAAGGTAAAAACTGCGCAGCCTGCACCAAAACGCAGTAATCGTACATTACTGCTGCGTTTCCTCTGCTTTAACACCCAGTTCCGGAGACTCCGCTGATTTAGAGCACAATATTGACTTTGATGCAGCTCCACAATATTAGCTGCATCAGTTATGAAAAAGCCCTCATATGTCAAATATGTTCCCCCAAGAAGAGCACTGCAGCACAATAATTAGATTTTTTTTCCCAAAGACTTAGCCTTTATGTACGAACGCCAAACTTCCCTCCATACTAATTTTGCCGTCATAAATTATATGAATATATTTCCGCTAACATTTTAATGAAGTGGTAAATTAAAAATCAGACCCAACCAATTGTGTGTGCACAATGTCAGTTGTAATTGCTCTATTTGGGTAGAGCGCGGCGCATAAATAGAGGAGCGACGTCTACGGGATGCAAATTGTTGCGAGCGTGATTTTGCAACAGGGCCGCCGCGTTCCATATTCCCCATTTTTTTTTTTGCATTTTGCCTTTAATTTTCATCTATTGTTCCTACGGGTTGGCCAAAGTCATAAGAGGTGTAAAGAAGCGTGTTGGTGGTGCGAGTGGGGGTCATGAAAGAAAGTTATAACCCTGGAGCAGAAGATTTATGTCATAAAGCGCTTTGAAAGGAAGGAAAAAAACTGTCACACGCTGTACCCTATATTCGTTCATTATTTTCCTGCGCGTCGTCGTTTATTTGCAATAAATTACGTCTTTTATATATTTATGTTAGGCGCAATAAGTTTTTGTATTTGCTGCACTTTATACGTTCCACCCCAACGCTGTTTTTTCAGCTGAAGCTGTTACTTCAATGACAGAAATGACCGTAATGTGATGTTTCATAGCAGAACCTACTGTACAAAGATTATGAGGCACGAGATGGTAACTTTACAGCATGTTGGAATATGGAATGAGACGAGAAGATTCAGTAAAGAGTCACATTTATTTATTTAGCAGATGCTTTTCTTCAAAGCGACTTTCAATGAATACTATGTAGTGTTACCAGCCCACACACCTTATTCACCGCGGTAACTTACACTGCTAGATACACTACTTACACTGGGTCACTCTTCCATACATCAGTGGAACACACTCTCTCTGTCACTCACACACTATGGGGAACCTGAACAGCATGTCTTTGGACTGTGGGAGGAAACCAGAGCACCCAAAGGAAACACATGCAGACACAGGGAGAAGATGCAAACTCCACACTGTCTGAGCAGGGATCGAACCCACGTCCTCTCGCTCCGCCCAGGCACTGTCTCAGCAGCCTGCGTGGTGCGAAATCCCGGATTTAGCCGAAATTTACTCCACCTACGGTGAAAATGTGCGGTCGGCACGCACATTTTCCATAACGTCTGGTCCAGCCGCAATCGACAGGAGGTCTGAGTTGGAAAAGAGCATCTCTTTCATACCGGGGAGTGGCTCACTCTCCCCCTCCATGGAAAGCCATCCTACCTCAAGAGTCCTCGGAAAAGACCTTGAGCGCATCACAGCCGTACATGAGGCAGCTGAATCAGGAAGCCCTGAGGATGCAGTAGAAGCTTCAGGGTACGTTCCTCAACAGGCCTACCCGCCATGGGGAGCAGGCCGCCGCCACTGCCACCACTGCCACCACTGCCGCCGCCACACCTCTGACTTTCGTTCTTCTGGCATCACGTTTCAAGGACGCGCCCCTCCACTGCCTCTGCTCTCCAAATGCGATTTTCAGCGTCCCGCAGCGCCCCTTCGGCCGCCTCATTGTTCTCTCTCTTGTACGTTTTACCTGTATACGCTATATATTTATATATAGGCAAATAAATATATAACGGCTCAGCCTGACAGCTGACAGGGCTGCAGAACGAGCGGATGTGGCCATTTGTCTGCACCCGACAGAGACTTTAATTGGCTGAGTGGGCGCTGCGCTGTTCCGGAAGGCTAGAGGGATTTCGCCGATGATGGAAAGCACAAAGGCCTCTTTCTCTGCACACAGAATACCCTCCTCCAGCATAAAGGTGTTCACTTTTAATAATCACTGTAAGTCTTGTTTCAGTCCTCGTGACCAGCAGCACTCTAGGTATGTTTTGCGATGATAAGTGTCCCTTATTGGCCTGTTAAATGTGACAGTGGCCTAGAAAAATCAGAACTATAGTTTAAGTTATATTTACTGATATTTGCTGGGATTTGCAGCTCCTCCAGAACGTGCTCCACCTTTCCGCATGGCCAATACACCAGAGGGGGTTTAAATCTCATGAGCAGGGGGTCCGGTAATGCGTTAACCATTAATGAGATGCAGAAAAAAGGCAACTGGGTGCAAACAGGATGTGATTTCAGGTTGCCACGGTGACGGGATGCATGACACTTGACGTCCAGGACAAGCGCAACGTGGACAGGTGAAACCCAGAATGTCAGTTCTACACCTACGGAGGAGGGAGCCCACAGGCGTGTCGGGTCACTGAAGGCGAACGGGAGCAGATGCATAAACAGCGGAAGCATCAGGAAATATTTAGGGTTAACACATGTAAACATGGAGTCTGTATGGAAGAAATGTGCGGCTTGCAGGACTGCAGGTCACACCCACCTCCTGGATGATCAGCCGTACCTGAGCGGGAGACGAGCATGAGGTGCGGCCGGAGTGCTCAGATGGACTGAGAGAGAAAGGGGGGATTGCGAGGGACCCCGTTATCGCTGTCTATGGGGGGGAAGTCCTTGTTTACATCTCATTGTGGGAACAGCTGGTAACGCAGGGGTTAGAACTGCTTACTTTGGACCCGAAAGTCGTAGGTTCCAATCTCGCTTCCGGCCGTAGGGCCCTTGAGCAAGGTCCTTAGCCTAAATGCTCCAGTAAAATTACCCGGCTGTATAAATGAGTAAATAACTGTAAACAGATTAACATTGTAAGTTACTTTGGGGAAAAAAAGCATCAGCTAATGGATAGATGTAAATTGTGTGTTTCGCGTCCATAATAATACCAGACTCCGTAAGTGCGCCGCTCCTTACGTTTCCGAAGCTCTTGCGATCCAGTCCATCGTTAATGAACTTGCCATTACCTATAAGTGATGGACGCGTTTCCGTGCACTTCTGACGAGGGCCCTTTTGAAACCAAAAGGATTAAATAAAATGAGTTTTATTACTTTGCAACTTTTATAATGAGAAAGATAAATGCCGGGCAGAGTGGAAAGGTCTTGCGAAGCACAAAAGCAAAGTTTTTTTTTCTGATGTCATTAAGGAGGCGTCTTTTTTGGGGTTTAGAAATTCACCGCCCACACACGTCTCAAAACACGACGTGAATCCAGCGGCTCAAAGGATTTATTGCTGGGCTGAACTTCCTGTGAGACGGTATAATAATAATTGTGTTGGTTTAAATATCGCCACCCTGCTGTCTTTATGTCTTAGGCCCCGGTTCCAACAGGGTTAAGACACCCACAGGATTGCGCAAAGGCGTAAAAATAATGCTGCTATCCAATCGGTGTGACCCCTTGTAATTTCATGGATGATTTATCAATTTTTTGTAATTTATTGCAGGAAAATTCAGAGCTGGCATTAGCTGTGAACAAGCAGCTTTTCAAGGATTAAGTCATATATCATACATCAGTGGAAAATTTATCTCCTAATTGTAGAAACCACAGATTTTTCTCAGATCTGTCCATCCATCGATCCATCCATCCATCCATCCATCCATCAGTCCATCCATCCATCCATCCATCCATCCAGAGCACTCACTTAAATCCACACACATACTGAAAAATGTCATGTTAAAAGTAATCCAGTGAAGGGTGAGTACGGAACAGCTCACATGCTGGTTGTTCCAGCTCAACTTGCTCGGTTCCAACCGGATTCCTTTAGTTTGAATACTATATAATTTCCATATGTTATTTTTACCAAACGATTCACATCATCAGCATTACTCTCGGCGCTGGCGTTCTCATTGCCTATTATAATCCAGTGCAACAACATCCCCCATCAGTTCTGTCACCTAATAAACTGGTCTGGGATTTGACCCAAAAGTATAAAACATTAAAATAAACACATGAAATGAATAAATGGTCATGATTTATACAACTGATTCTACTGACCTACTTGGTTTAACCAGGGGAACTTGGAATTCACTTATTTTTACACCTGCACTACTGATGTCTTTTCTACTACACACACGATTTCCTCCAAAGCAATACATGGAATTGGTCGTTACTCACATGTTATGTCACATGAGAAACACTGATCTTCATTAAATACCCATTGTGTGGTAAGACTAAGGGACACGAGGGCTTCACGCGCTTCCGAGCAGAATCGCATATTCTATTGCTCATCGAAGCAGTGTGGGCCACTTCAGACTCAGCTTTCTCGCAATGCAGGCTCAGGGTTTCCCCTTATTGCTACGACAACGTGAAGGTCCCTCTGCGCCGAAACAGTTTACAGCATGCTATCATAATCAGACTTTACTGGAAATCAGCGCAGATATGATTAGTGGATTATTAAAATCGCTACTCACCATCTACTGCCACGGCGGGAAAAGTTTCTAGGAGATGCGCCGAGGCTACGCTCTCACGCGGACGCACCCTGGGAGCAGGAGCCCCACGCAAACAAGGGTAGGACTCACCTGCTTGGCTGGAGGTGCTGAGCGCAGGAGGGATGTTGACTGCAGAGCCGTTTCCGCAGTTACGCCACTGTGCGAGCTCCCATACTGCCCGCGTCGCATCGCGATCGCTAACCTCTTGCGGACTCCCTCGTGTGTCACTGTATCCTGTCCCTCATCTGCTTTGTGCTTTAGTTGCTCGGTCCATCAAGGTTGGTCAGTGCTGTCCCTCTCGCCCATCCCTGCTGCTCCCTCGCTCACTCGGTGTTGAGTCAGGGCCGGGGTGGTCCGGAGCCTATCCTGGAACCACAAGCTTTCGCTCTTGTAACTACGCTCCTTGTCCTCAAGAGCTTCTCGGACAGGACCGTCAAGGTGGTGGAGAGAAGGTCCATGCTGGGTCACCGTGAAGGTCATCCGCGACCAGGAGTCTCGTCACCCTCCTTGGAGACGCGCTGGACGGACAGGGGTTTCCAGTCGTCTCACTCACCCCGTCTCCTTCAGGACAGGGGTTGGACAATATTCACATGGGCACAAAGGCCGACTGTGGATCCGATTGATGAATTCCAGCACCTAACATCTCGCATGCTCCTATAAACAATGTGCACAGTAAACACCAGTGTAGAGCACCGCGAAATATGACCAGATGACTCCAGAAAGACTCCACTAATATCATAAACACGCAAGCATGTGATTTCAGAAAATCTGTGCAAACGTTTTAAATGTGAGAGGTGTTTAAAACGTTTTACCGCGAGACGTATTTACAAAAGCCGTGAATCGTATAAACACAGAAAGAAAAGTTCCATAATATGCTCGACGAACACAGAAAGGAAATACCAGCGTGTTTACGGCTTAATGAATGGAGACGTTGTAAAGTGTGTGTTACACATGGAGGGAAACTTCCCGGAGGACATCCGGAGGGCTGGAGCTTGTCTCCATAGCAAAAACAGACACGTGATTTCCCACAAATTCAGATCAACTAAGACTGAGCCAGTCTGTCCATTACCACTTACTGCTTGTTCCGTGCAGGGTCACGGTGGTCCAGAGCCTATCCTGGAAGCATTGGTTGTGAGGAAGGCTACACGCTTTATTGGTAATCACACACACACATACTCATTATGGGGAATTTAGAGCCACCAGTTCACCTGAAACATATGTCTGTGGGAGGAAACCAGAGCACCTGGAAGAAACACAGACAAACATGCAAACTCCACACAGGCTGAGCTGGATTTGAACCCATGTCCAAACCCACAGCCCCCTAGCTGTGAGACACCAGAGCTACCTGCTGTTCCACCTAGTGGTATTGTGTTTAAAGCTGCAGCCTTGAGATCCAAAAGTCACAGGCTTGAATCCCACCTCTTGCTGTAATCTGTAGTTCCCTAAAGCAAGGTACTTACCCTCGATTGCTTCAGTAAAGTTACCCAGCTGTGTACATGGGTGAATCATAGTAAATTGCTTTGGAGAAAAGTGTCAGACAGATGAGTAAATGGACGTGGCTTTATTTGAATGAAAAGGTGCTTTTTCGACGGTTCATGGGCACGGCGGCGAAATGCAGGGCTCGTCAGAAATGAATAAACGGGCTCCGACCCGACAGCCGGCCGAGCGCTCACTTCCAGCGTATTTGTTTAGAAGTGTTTGTTTAGCGCTGCCCTTGACTGCCAGGTTTTCCCGGTGCTGCTGAACCGGACTAGAAAGCGCAGAGTTATTCAGCTTTCGCATTCCCCGCATTCTCAGTTATAACCACAAAACACGCCTCGAACCCTCCTGCTTTCATTCAAGGAGCTGGGAGGCCGTCGCCGGATAAAAGACTCGCGTTTGGAAAGGATTTCACACTATTTGATGCCTTGATGTGCTTCTGAAAAAAAAAAAAAACACAGCACTTTCAAGATTCAGATTCACTTTCAATCCCAAAAAAGCAGATTTAACATTCATTTGTTTAGTCAACACCTTCCCTGCAATTATTTACACACCCAGGTATTTCCAGTACTCATCAGTACTACAGCAGGAGGTGTGATTTGAACCAGCAGCCACCAACGCCAAAGGCAGCAACTCTTAACCTTCGGAAACCATTTGAACACCCCAAAGGGGATTCGAACCCTCATCCTTCAGTTTAAAAATCCAGTGCTGGAAATCAGAGCTACATTTGGGCTCATATTTTAGACCCTCAACATTTTTTTTACATATTGCACTATTAATGTGCAAAATGAACACAGTGGAGTGTCATAAATGTTATTATTAATTCACTGGGGAAAATACGAGCGAAACCAAACCCTCCTAATGGAAAGAGACGGTAACAGCAGAGGACATGGGTTTGCTACCATAAGCAGAGTTGAGCCTGCGTTTGTGTGTGTGTGTGTGTGTGTGTGTGTGTGTGAGGGGTGGCATCACAAAACAAGTTCTGAGATTACCAGGCAACAGGAAAGGTCCCTCAAGCTCTTCTGCTGTGACTCAACACAGCTTGACCGTGACAAGTTTCGGGGGTGCACCCGGCCTTCTTCCGGTGGTCGGCATGAGGGGGTTTTTCGTTTCGAATGGAAAAGCCATGGCGGCTGACGATAAGGGCCTTGATCGGGATTCTGGCCAGCGGGTGAACTTTCTACTCCAGCAGCAGGAAACTCCTTTCTAGCAACGCGGATGGGCTTGGCCCGTTCCTGCCGAGGGTGGGGGGATGGAGGATAGGGAGGCGAGTGAAGGCTGGCTTTCCCCCATGCAGCTAATCAAACAGCATAGCCACACAAGCATATGGACACACGCACACACGCACAGAGTCATATTTGTCAAAACACGGGGGTTGGAAGGTACTGACAATTGCCAATGAGATTTTGAGCCGGGAAACATCATGCGAGGGCCATCGTGGCCGCAGTCCATGAACCTGAGCGGTGTGACGTCTCGAACCTGTCTAACAGCACACCTGTGGGGACGTGTCTCCGTCCGTGAGAGGCTAACTGAATGCCCCGTCCCTGCTTTGACATGATGTTCTTATATACGGTCACATCGTGTGTGTAAAATGGATGTGTCCCCTAACCCTAACCCTAACCCTGAAGAGCACGTTGAAACCTCCCCTGTGAAATCATTCATCAGGCACGGATGTACGGAGCTGTTTAAAAGTGCGTGAAACCCTCGTGTTCCTCAGTTTTACCACAAAATGGTTATCGAATGACTATCAGTGTTTCTCCAGTCACCTAACAGGTGAGTAATGACCAACTCCATATGTTGCTTTGGAGGAAATCGTGTGTGAGGTAGAAAGAGACAAGTAGCGCAGGTGTAAAAATAAGTGAAGCCCAAGTTGTACTGGTTACACCAAGAAGGTAAGTAGGATCAGGTGTGTAAATCACAGTCATTTATTCATTATGTAAATTTAATATTTAGATTTTCTAAGTTTATTTTAATGCTGGTGCAGTGGGTTGGACCGGGTCCTGCTCTCCGGGGGGTCTGGGGTTCAAGTCCCGCTTGGGGTGCCTTGCGGCGGACTGGCATCCCGTCCTGGGTGTGTCCCCTCCCCATCTGGCCCTACGCCCTGTGTGCCGGGTTAGGCTCCAGTTCCCCGCGACCCCGTATGGGACAAGCGGTTCAGACAATGTGTGTGTGTGTGTGTGTGTGTGTGTGTGTGTGTGTGTGTGTGTGTGTATTTTAATATTTTGTACAAGAATACTGACCATCCCTATATGATCCACATGCTTTCAAGCAGCACTGCATGTGGTAAAATGCGATCATATCTCCACTAGTTTTTGTTCCAGGAGATTAAGTAGCATGAGAATCTCAAGCACCTTATTTTATTCTTGTTTTTTTTAATATCATTCACTTAATAAAGTTTATATCATGGGACACATACATAGCTTCTCACTTAACCCCCTTCCCATTTACACATAAAAAATGAAAGAATATGGACTGAGTTTTTTTTTCATTATGGGTGTCACTGGTGGTCCGGTTCTGGAGCCCAAAATATACACACACACACACACACACACACACACACACACACACACACTGTCTGAACCGCTTGTCCCATACAGGGCCACGGAGCCTACCCGGCAACACAGGGCGTAAGGCCGGAGGGGGAAGGGGACACACCCAGGACGGGACACCAGTCCGCCGCAAGGCACCCCAAGCGGGACTTGAACCCCAGACCCACCGGAGAGCAGGACTGCGGTCCAACCCACTGCGCCACCACACCCCCTTGTCCAAAATACAAACAGTGGTCAAAGCAATCACTTTGTCAGTTGAGCGTATTTATAATTGAAACACCATTATATTCATTCATTTACAAAGCTGATTAGATAAGACGTGGGTCTGAAAGAGATGGGTGTTGAGACCTGTCTTGAATGCCAGGAGGGATTCAGCAGCTCTGAGGGACAGAGGGAGCTCATTCCACCACATTAAGGCCAACGCTGAGAAGCTTCTGGCATTTGATTTTTGGATCCCTTCTGAGTGGGACCATCAAGTGACCAGAAGTGTGGTGTAGGGAATGGTCAGGTCCTGTAGGTATCAAGGTGCAGATCCATGGGTTTTCTAATAAAGTTGCGGCGGATTTTTAGGGTGTTACTGTAGTCTCTGCTCATATGTGCGGTGTATGTGGTAGTGTTAGACAACGCATACTTCGTTTATTATCTTCTTCAAGAGACGAAATGTTGATCACAGCACATAAAGTCCACTGCATACTCAAAGCAGAAAGAGGAACAACAGGTGCCATCATGGCTGTTGATGTCTCCTGTTAGTTAAAGTATGCGGTACCCTAGTAAAATTACCCAGCTATTTACACAGGTAAATAATTGTGAGTTGCTATGGGAAAGTGTGAGCTGAATTCATTAAAAAAAGTGTAAATTTAACTAGTCCAGGGACAAATTTTCAGATTTTTTGTCAAGAATAATAAGACATCTAGTGTAAGTTCACTACGAGAGCCGCGGAACAGCAAGGCGCACTGGGTAAACAGCCCAGCACCTCGCAGAAAACACTAAGCATGTCTGCTTGGGTTCAAGTCTATAAATATTGCTTAAATGTGTAATATTGCTGCGAGCATCTGTGCTTTTCCCAGATAAATAAGCAGCACCGCATAACAGGAAGCGCTGGGATCCAGGCAGCCATGGCTGTTAGAGACGTTCCGTAACACGAGCTCTGTGTCTCCACGTTTCCTCAGCTTCGCAGCCAGTTAGAGCCCGGACTCCGTTCGGGTCGGAACCCGAATAGACCCGACGTCCTTTTGTGCGACGGTCTCTGGAGGGGATCCTGATCTCCTCGGCAATTCGGCATTGGTACCGACTTCCTGCTGACGGCCATTTTCCCGCCCCGGGCGCGGCGATGCCTACTGCGTGACTCACAGCAGTTGTGACCCATTTTAGGGAGCTGTAAGAGTTGTAAAAGACATTTTCGAGGAAGTAAACAGAGCTGAACGACTCCGGGGCGACTCCACCCCTCCGAATCATGCCGTAGTGTGTGGAGGGGAGGGGGGTGCGGACAGAAAGTGCAGAAATAAACATTTGTTCTCTCTTCAGCCCGGAGCGGAAAACAAAATCACGAGCGCGGCGATTTCTTCTTTCCAGTCGCTTATTATGTTAGGAATTATTTGGGAATGAAATCATATTTTTCTCCTTAATGGCACATTCCTCAGAAGACTGTTGGCCAAGTTTACGAAATGTGACCGTTTCGATGTTGTTCTTTCGCTGCATTCCTCTGTCAGCGACCCCCCCCCCCCGACCCTCGCGGAGGTCCATCCGATCTGCCCCACTCCCGAACCCGTGGCCCTGCAGCACTTGGTTCGTGTTGCCGCCTTTGTACCCAGCGAGGGTTGTGGGATTTCAGGATTTCGGTGGTTTGCCAAAAGCCAAGGTTCTGGAACACTCTGTCTGTTTTGTAAACATAGGGTGCGGGAGGGGGGAGGCTGTTCGTGATTCGGATCTCGGGGGTTTGGCGTGTCCAGGTCACACACGTGTTCCGTCAACATCTCATCGGCAGGAAGCGGAGCCCCGTTGCTTGCCGATGACACATGAATAAATCATGTGGGAGGAAGACTGGCGAGTCAAATGGGGAGCTGCAACCGCGCACATTTTCTGCACAAAGGCATTTTTTTCCAGGACGTTTCGCTCAGAATATCTACGGAGGAAGTACTACGGTAACTTGCTCTTCCTGGGGTACAAGTAGGAGGCCCGTGGGAGATAAATACCGGCATCGCGACGTGACCTTTGGAATTAGGTTGCCGTGGAGAAGTCATTAAATGAACCAAAAACATGACCATTCATAAATAACATATGACCAGGGGGTCGCCCGGAGAAACGGTACACAAAGTGCTGAGGAAATTAAATCTGTTACGTGAATTTCCAGAAAGACAAGCGATTGAGACTGTGCTGACGGTACGGAGGAGCGACCGGAGACGGAGCGGGTATTGATCCAGCTTTGCTCACGTGGTTTCCAGCAAAGTGGGAAGCTCTCAGGGGGAAACATCCCAGTCGGCTGAGTGACTAAAGTTCGCCCCGCGATCGGGTCGCCTGTCCCCCGCCACGGTGCCCTGCATCGCACCCTCAAGCCCTGCTCCCGCCAATCCGCCTCCCATCTGGATCGAATGTCCTCTCATTTTCACTCGGCCACACAGGGTGCGCTTTCAAGGCCATTCGGGGGCCAACAGTTTCGATTTCACGCAGGGAAAAGATTGGAGGGAGAATCTCTTCAGGGGCAAAGGTTAGCGGGAAGCCTCCTGCTAACTAGCGACATTCTTCCGCTAACAGGGAGGTTACAGTTGGCGGACAGAAACATTCCCGTATTATTTGTTTGCAATAAGGCGACGGCGAATCCATAGTTTGTTTGCCCTTACACGAGCAAGCTGCGTCGTTCCTCCTAAAAAGAGGGAGGGAGGCATTGCAAAGCACGTGACGTAAATGCTAACGCGCTAACGGCGCTAGCGGCCGCTGGCAGGCGAGAGCTCGGCTCTGCGTGTGTTTAATTAAGCCTTTCGGCGGGAGCTGGAAGCCGGGGATCGAGGAGGTGGCCGCGTTTGTGCCAGGTGCTGACGGATCGTGCGGACCTGCCCGGGAGGAAGCAACCTGTCAGCCAACAGGCCCTGCGAGCGCCGGAGAGCGAATGCAACGAACCGCATTCGTCCCGCCTGAGCGGGAAGCGTCACTTCACTTCTTACATTAACTTTTATTCACTTTGCTGGCATTTTTCACCAAGGCAACTTACAGTTTTTTACCCATTTATACAGCTGGGTAACTTTGCTGCTGCAACTCAGGCTAAGTACCTCACTCAAGGATAGTAGAGCTGGAGGTGGGATTCAAACCTGTGACCTTTGGGTCTAAAGGCAGCAGCTGCAAATACTACACTGCCCACCTGCCTGTCATTATGGTACCATCATTGCAGTATATAGTTGCTCTCATAACCCTTTGCATAGACTTGGTTTACCGGGTTATATTTTACCCAGTATCCAGGCTGTATATTTACCGATGTGGTTTATTACTCTGGTTCATTACAGAGGAGCAACAGCAGTGCCTGCGCTGGGATTTGAACCGACAGTCTACCGGCAGCACGTTCACAGCATCGCCCTCTGCCCCCGTCGCTCAGTGCTCGTGGGTAATGTCCTCGCTGTCCTCCCTGTGTGTCGAGCAGCTCAGAGTTTCCGTTCCAACTGCTGTCGCTGCATACGGAAGCAATGCCAGCAAAGCCGGAGGAAAAGCTTCGCCCGCAGGCAGGCGCAGAACAGAAGCTGCACGTCGCAGGGCAGACATGTTCCAACGGCAGAACTGTCAGGTGTCGCCTCGAAAGCGGAAAGAAAACGGTGAAATTATAATGGAGTAGCATGTTATGATATAAAGGTGCGATAAACTTGCGACTCATAACCAGCAGTACCGTTGGCTCAGATTGGTGTGACAGCATACATTTCATCCATAAACTGTAAGAAGCATCATTTGCTCTTCTCATGACTTTAGTTTTTTTTGTACTGTTAAATCCCACCTGACAAACCCCTCCCCCAAAAGCTCCATCACATAAAGAAATTTCGGCAGGACCCTCTGCTATTGATCCCTACAGTTTGGTGCCACTTGTTCACTGTATCCATGCAAAAGGCTATGAATATAATACCAATGATACGTACAGCACACGATATATTAAATATACTATAATGCCTGTCATTTTTTGTGTTATGAGCGGCCGAGTTACACATTTTCAAATACATCTTCCAAAGTATTTATTTTTAATACACTTAATTAATTCCAAATATTTCAGCATACAGTATATCAAGTTGAAAGTGACCTGTTTCTACCAGTTGAACTAATTGATGGCCGTAGAGAGCATCTCAACAGGAGCCGAAGTGTGGAACCGCTTCAATTCAACTCACTTCCACAGTGTTTGCAGCTCGTGCCTGATGTTCCAGTTTACGGGATGAATCGGCCGACACTTGGCACGGAACAGGACCTTCTTGGAAGCGATGGATTTCTATTTTCTGTCATTTTAAATGTGTTAACATTTTAATGTAGCTCTGCAATGGACTGGCATCATGTCCCAGGTGACTCCCTCCCATAGCCTTGTGGCCTGTGACTCCGGAATAGGAGCTAAATCTTTAAGATCGTAACTAAGTGGAGACGGTGACTTTGTAGCTGTGATCGAAATGATTTACGAAACAGACTTCGAGTCCCAGTCGTATCTGAATGCCGAAGTGCCGGTTTATAGGGCCACTGATTTAGTGCCTTAGATTCATACAGTATGTACAGCGTAACCTGGCTGTTACGACAGGAACGCTTTAAGAAAAGCAGACTAATACGAAGGGCCCGGCCGCCGACATCTCCCGCCCCTGCTTCACCCGTCTGTCTCCGCAGCCATTCATTTCTCCGACACGCACTCTGCAGCAGTTCGCGGAAGCTCAATACGCCCCATACAGCTATAAAAATGAACAGCTCCAGTCCCAAACCGGCACCCGGCAGAGCGGAAGCATGTCTGTGATGTGAAGGTTACTGTTGTCCTCGTGTCTATTTGAGACGCATTTACCGAATGGAAAAAACTACGTTCCGGACCCATTTTTCAGATCTTGGTGTGTGCTGGCAGGAGCGACGGGCCTTTTCTCCGCTTTACGCGCTCGGTATTTCTCGCAGAGTGCGTGTGATTACATTTCATTGCATATTCATTAGTAACAGTCGCAGCCGTTTTTAATTTACATGTACCGTCTGCTTTTTCAGGCTCCGCTTGTGCACTTTGGATGAGGGTGATCCAGAGCCTATCGGGTGGAGGCTAGGTGCACCCCGAGCAGTGCGCACACATTCCCTCGCACACACCGAGGCAAATTTGGAGTCTCCGGTTTCCCTGGACCACATGTCTCTGGAATGTGCAAGGAAACTGGAAACTGGAGCACCAGGAGGAAACCCACGCAAACAATGGGTGGGTGGGTGGGTGGGTGGGGGGGGACGACTCCGCAGAGACAGAGCTGGGAATGGATTCGAACCCGAAGCCCTGGAGATGTGACACAACAGTGACGGAAAGACACGTGACAGCACAGCTGGACACTGACTGCACAACGCAGTTCAGATTAAGAGGTTCGCTCGAAGGTACGAGGGCAGCTCACGTTCCGGGGGCTTTTCGGTCACGGGTCTGGTTCCGCGAACCGGGTTCTGCCTGCCGCCCTTTCCAGGGCGTTCCCGGCGCTCCGAACCCGACTCCAAAAGAGGAGCACTCCTGGATTTTGTGACGCGACCGTTTCCACGGAGGGGTGGGGGGGTTGGAGAGCTATTAAAGGCCTTGCAGGGAAATGCGTGCTCTGCATTTGAATTTGAAATCATTTCCTGTCAGTGGAAACAGACGTGGTGAGGAACAAAAAAAAAACTCCCACTTCCATTTCACGCAGGTTTTCCTCTTTAAAACCTGGAGAGAAGAAAAGGGCAGACGCCTAGTGGAAATAAATTACCTTGTTTCTTTTTTTTTTTTTTCCCACCTTTAAAGCATTACTCTGTACACACTGTATTGTTTTTTTCATTCATTCATCCATGAACAAGGGCCACTTGTCCAGTGCGGAGTTGCTGTGGTCCGGAGTCAATCCCAGAAATGCAGGGTGGGGTAGGATACATAATCACAGTGCAATCGCACACTCCTTCCCACACACACACACGCAGAGGGCAAGTTAGAGTTACCAGTTCACACGTCTTTGGATTGTGGGAGGAAACCAGAGCACCTGGAGCGAACCCATGCAAACGTGCGGAGAACACACAAATTCCACCGGCCTGGATTCGAACCCAGGAGGCACTGGCACCACCCGCTGCGCCACCATGTTGCACTCAGCTGTTTGCGTTCAGAAGAAAAACCCTCCTAAAATATCACCTTTTTGAAAAGTTTCTGCAAAAGTCCCCTCTGGTATTTTTGTATATATTCATAAATGTGTTCATGGAAATTTTCATATAAATTCACATCCAGGGGGGCCTCTGTGAAGCTGGACCCCCCCCCCCCACGTACTCAAAATGTGTCCGTTTCCTCAAGTCTCAGCAGCCCTTCGTGATTCAAGCTTGGTGACGTCAACGCAGGGAACAAACGCCACGACCGCTGTCGCCCTGAAAGGGACTTGGTCACCAACCGGCCGCCCACGGCGACACGTCTCACGCAGATCACAGGGAACAGTTTGGGTCCCATCGTTGCGATGAGCCACAGATGTGCGCTTAATAATGGACGCATGCAAATGTGTGAGTAATACTTCACCCAGTGCTCAGGGCAGTGTGTGTGTGTGTGTGTGTGTGTGTGTGTGTGTGTGTGTGTGTGTGTGTGTGTGTGTGTGTGCGCGTGCTCTGACTTCTGACTGGAAGTTATTAGTGTGACCGCCAGCGACTTAGCTTACATGAGTCATCTGATTAAACCGAGGTGACTTATCTTCCGCAGTCATCTGATTGGCTCATCTGGAGGGGAGCAGAGCAGCATCTCTATGGTCCAGCTCTTCTTCCGCCTCCGCTGGTGCGCTGCATCTGCTCTGGGCCTGCTGGCGCTCACCGCCTCTAAGATTTCTTCCCCAAAATTAAATAAACATAGCAATGCAGATGTATGTAATTGCATTTACATTTATTTATTTAACTGATGCTTTTCTCCAAAGCGACTTACACTCATTTACCCATATGTACAGCTGGGTCATTTTACTGGAGTAATTTTAGGGTAAGTACCTTGCTCAAGGCTACTAAAGCTGGAGGTGGGATTTGAACGAGCAGCTCTAACCACTACACCTCCAGCTATGCGGTGCTGTGGAAAGATCTGGCATCGTGTTCTTAGCCACTGTACGCTAGTTCAGCCAAAGCAGTGTAGAAGTGACCCACACCGGTCCCCCTATTACAAACCAGCGAGTTACAGATTGTACCAGCAGAGATGCGCACATTTTCAAAGTATTTATTTAATGTCATTTACATTTGAATTATATTCGTTTATCTGGTTTTCTAAAATGTATGTTGGGATTCTGAGCGCAACCTGCTTTTACTCACTCAGCTGGTCGGTGTCAGTAAAATGCAACCAGACGGAATATCTATCCACCCATCCACCCATCCATCGTCTACAACCGCTTGTCCTGAGTGGGGATCACGGTGAGGTGGAGCCTAGCTCGGCGACACAGGGTGCAGGGCTGAGGGGGGATGGGACACACCCAGAGCAGGATGCCAGTCCATTATAGGGCACCCCAAGCAGGGCTCGAACCCCAGACCCACCACACAGCGGGCATCAGCCAAACCCACTGTACCACCACACCCCCCTTCCAAACTGAATAATGGTGTGTTAAAATTGTACAAACCGAGCACACACACACACACACATTTTCTGAACCGCTTGTCCTATACGGGGTCACAGGGAACCGGAGCCTACCCGGCAACACAGGGCATAAGGCCAGAGGGGGAGGGGACACACCCAGGACGGGACACCAGTCCATTGCAAGACACCCCAAGTGGGACTTGAACCCCAGACCCACCAGAGAGCAGGACCCCATCCAACCCACTGCGCCACCGCGCCCCCCTCAAACCGAGCACATTTTTCCAGATTATTTATTTTTATTTGTATTATCTTAATCTCACTCGTGTTCGCTAAATCCTTGTCCTGGTCAGGGTCACAAGGGTTTAGAGCCTATCCCTGTTCCAGAAGCACTGGGTGCAAGGCTGGGGGGGGGTATACTCTGGACAGGACACCCATCCATTGCGGGGTATAAAATGTGTATGAAGTGTATGAATTGTACAAAGTATGATGCATACATTTTTGAGTTTATCTAATTATTATTATTTCATTATAATTTTTTTCTAAGCTTTGTGTTTGGAATGTGACCTGCATTTACTTGTTGAGCAGACAGGTGTCAGTAAAACGCACCCAAACAATAGTAGTGCGTACAAATTGAGTGCATTTTCCTTATTTTTTTTCCTTTTTTGCATTATCTTTGCATTTATTTTTACTTGCATTTATTGTCATATTTGTGGCTAGCTTATAGGTAGTTGTTAGAGGTACTACCTTTGTGCCCCCAGGTCAAAGGTTTAAATCCCATGTTGAGCTATTGCACCCAAAACTGTTCCAGTAAAAATTACCCAGCTATATAAATGAATAAACAAGTGCATGTAGCTTAACATTGTACATCGATTTATGGAAATGCATCAGCTAAAGGAATAAAAATAAAATCCTCATGAATCTTTTTTTCCGCAACGTGTGTCGTCTTCTGAACACGACCTGCATTTACCTGTCGAGCAGATAGGTGTCGCTAAAACGCACCCAAACAGAATAATAATGCATACAAATTGAGCACCCAAACGGCACAGTCGTGTGTATGAATAGCATAAATTGCACAAATTGAGTCGCACACATTCTCCGGTCAGTTAATGAATTTTCAGACGCATTACCTTCATTAATGAACTTCCTAAAATTTTTCTGAAAGTTTCTACTGCCTTAATTCAACACAGCCAGTTTATTGATTGTGACTCGGTGGTAAAAGTGACTTTTGGAGTTACGAACAAACAAAACTGCGCACAGATTTATGGTCCCAGATTTGCCTGTAAAAAGAGGAGCAACTCTATTAATATTCATATTGATATGGATAATAATCCCACGAGAAGACAGACCAGCTAAAGAGATCTCATTGCCCACTTGTACTGAAAGACTGATGTGTGTGATGTGTGTGTGAGATGAGCGTCAGTATATTAGCCTTGTGAATGAAGTAACTGTATTTCTGAAAATTGACACAATAAAATGACATGTTATTAGGACAATAGATGGAATTGTGTGTGAAAATGACTGCCGGGAGGTTCAGGTCTCAGCAGGTCTTTGCTTGAAATGAAGGCCATTAAATGTGACATCAGAGCCCTTCTGAGTTGCGGGTCCGATCACGGTTCAGGGAGCAGGTCCTGCCCGGGGGGGCTGTTTCATTTCTATGGGGTCCGGAGGTCATGGGAGGAATGCTGCAGAGGCCTGTGGAATGGGGGCGTGGCACCCATAGAGGATCCCGCTTGCCCCCAAGCTCAACGGGACCCGAACAGCACATCCTACCGGTTCTGAGGGATCCGACTCAGATTAACAGTAGAAACAGTTATTCAGCCATATCAGTTTTACGAACCTCTCGTTTCAAAGACTGGAAATCTTCCCTTAATTATATCTTGTGTCCACTTTTGACTCACATCTACAGGCACGGTTGGGATTTAGTCCCTAGTTCTGCTTAATCAGTACCAGGGCGGTCAGAGCACTTGAAATACCATGCAAGGTGAAATCCAGGTACCAACCTCAGAGCTAAGACAGCTGCATGGTGGTCCTGCTCACAAAGGGTCCAGAAATCAAAAGTCTGTATGTTCTCAGTTTTAGCCCCAGTGTGTTGGAATAAACTCCCTCTGTCCCTCAGAGCTGCTGCGTCCCTGCCACATCCAAGAAGGGACTCAAACGGATCTCCTTCAGAGCTACTTCTCTGACAATCTTCTGACAGCTCCACGAATGAGTCCAACACCATCTGCTTTGACATTTGAATGTCACTTCAATGGGAGCTACCTGAGGGATGTGAACCAGCAACATGGTGGTGTCAGACACACAAGTTGTGCGTCCATAATCCTATTTCTAAAGCTTTTCGTCTGTTGCTGATGCACTTTTGTTTACCGTGATTCGTACCTTACCGCAGGATGCCGAGTACAGAAAGGCGACGGGTTCCGATCATCACCGGAGCTCATGTGTAATGCATGAGAACACGGAGCGCGTTTCATGCGCCGATGACTAGAGGGCACATGATGGGGTAAACACCCAGGTAAACACGCTTCTCAGATGTCTCATGGGGCGAGGAGAGGGGAGCGGCGCAAACGCAAAGTAACGCAGAGGCCTTGGCGTCGAACCAGGCAGGATGTGTCCGGGGGAAGGAAAAAAAACATCCGAAGCACTCGAACCCCTGCGCTCCGTCGCGGGTCTGCCGTAAGCGCTTGCACGCCTGGGTGGCCCCGCGGCCTCGCTGCTCGCAGAGAGAGCGCCATCAATTATTGACCCTCCCACCTATGTGCAGCAGCACCCGGATCCTAGAGGGATGGGTGATGGGTGCGAATCCCGGACACCGGGCCACGGAGCGACGAACAACATCGTAAACCTTATTTATAATGGGGGAATTTATCCACTTATTCATTGTTACTCACTTGGTTTATTTATCATAACAGCACAACATTTTTAATCCTGCATGACTTTCAGCCTGTTCTTGTTTACCGCGTTACCGTGGCTGCAGATTTTCAAAGCGTTTCACGTATGTTTCATGTCAGCGTGGGAATAAACAGGAAACCAAAGTGCCTCATATCCTCTTTAGCTTTGTCCGCGCATCCCGGGGGGGGGGGGGGGGGGGGGGGGGGGAGTAGGGTTTTAATTTCTGTTCATCCAAAGACTTTCAGCATTATTTGCACCGCGTGTTACATGAGAGCGACTTTTTTTCTGTTTTCCCCACTTTTCAAAACAGGTTTCGAAGGTCCCTGGGGCAGATGGGCCTGCGGGGAGCGGGGAGAGTATAAGCGCGAAGTAACCTGAAGGTTGCTGGTTTGAGACCCATTCCCCACTTCTGCTGTATTCCCCCACAGCGAAATAATGACCCATCACTACTGTAGTGAAGAAAACTCCCAGCTGTACAAATGGGTGAAATGTTGCAATCTGCTTTGAATTAATATGTCAGCAAAGGAATAAATTAGCAACAATAAAAAAATGTATTTTACAGCAGGTCTGTATTTTCCTAATTCACCACCGCCATCTAGTGGCCACTAACTGCTATTGTCTCAACATTTATTGTACCATAATTACGTAGAATTATGCTCCATTATTGTTATTATTAATTTTGAAAAAAGCTTTACTGCTTGAGTTCAACAGCTTCACTTTACAGCTTAACACTTAAAAGCAAAATTAGGTTTATGGACATGATGCAAGTCCTCAAATGTGCAACTCCAAGTTGTTTTTAATTGCATTTTTAAAAGAACATAGTTTTAAAAAATGTGATTAAATAATATTATTTACAAAATACTGATGAGAAGCATAAATAATCTGTGTCAAGAGTCACAAAATTAGACTTCAAGGCTACAGCTTCATGGACTTTTAGGGGGGGAAAAAAATCAATTTTTTGTTTTTGTCATCAATGAAGTTCCAAATTTTTTACAGATGTTTGTGACCAACAATTGCTAAAATTGTATTAATATATGAAAGAACACGGACGTGGACCAGCCTCACTCCATCCACTTGTGTAAATGTGACACGTGTGGAAAGCTGCTCCGAAGAGGCGGCTCCATGAGATCAACCGCATGGCAGCATATTGTGTGCTTTGAATAATTTAAGCTTTATGTGGGTGAAAAGCATATTGGAACTGAGCAAAATTAGTGCCAATTGTTTGGACAAAATGCTTTCGCAGCACTTGCCAGGGATAATAAGCAGCTGCGTCTATTTTTGGGCTTGATTTTGTTGCCAGTGTCTGGAGGCAGAACCAAGTGAAGCGTGAGCATCACCAGCATGCGGCCTCCCAGCCCCCCACCCCATACCCCCCACCCTTCCTGATGCACAAACCCCAGTTCCTTTACAATTCAATTTGTCACAAAATTAATTATGATTAAAACAGGGGCTTGCAAGTTAAAACTGAAAAATCGCAGCACTTACAAAGCATGGAAATGTATTTGATTCACGCACCACTTTCACTCTCCTTTCTAACTGATGGCTGGAACCGGAGACACGGATCACACTTGTGAATTTCCTCCTATCAGAACATACATAGTGGAGGACATTTTTATGGGAACTTTATTAACATGCAAGGAAATACCATCTCCGATTTTACCATGTGATTGGAGAGGGTGCAGAATCAGGTAAAGGGCCCTTTGACTTCTCCATCATATGGACTTAGAGTTACTCCTTCAGCTAATGCTTTTCTCCAAAGCCACATGCAGTCTTAATCTGCCAACAATTATATACCGGTTTATACAGCTGGGTCACTTCACTAGAGCAATTTAATGTAAATATTTTACTCAGTGGTACTGCAGCCATATATGGATTTCAAACCTGCAACCTTCAGGTCCACAGGTAGCAGCTCTAACCACTGCGCTCATGTTGAGAGGGTCTGGTGAATTAAAGGTGTGAGAAAGGGACACCAGCCACCTGGGAGAACGAACGGCAGGCAGGTTATGAAGTTTCACCGTTGCCAGGAGCAAAAGTGGTGAAAGCAGCCAAAGGGGAAACAAAAGCTCCGCTAACCGTCCCTCCCGTTCTCACACAAAGCGCTCGGTGTGTGTGGAGCAGCACAGAGGTGTGTGGAGCGTGGCAGCGGCAATCCAGATGGTAGAAGGTTTGAAGGTTTTGCCTGACTGATACTGGGCACATTATTATTATTATGATTATTATTATTATTATTAACCTGAACTGGTACAGTAAAAACTATCCTGCTTTATAAATGGCCAAATTATTCCAAGTAGCTCTGTGTCCAAACATCACATTGCGGATCACCTTGGATAAAGGCGTCGGATGAATGATGGGAGATGATATTCGCAGGTCGAGGCATCTTTAGCGGGTACCTGTCGATGTCATTGCGCACTGGGGCCGTTCGAGGTTTTATTTCAAAGAACTGGTAAATTTGCTTGTTATGAAACTGAAGGGATCGCAGATCTAGCATGTGATGAGTCATCTCTCTAGTGTACAGTTCCGTCCCACTGACACATTGCTTTTTTCATGGTGAATGAGGCCCTGTTACATCCACTGATATCAAGTTAAACTATGATAAAACCCTGTATGATGTGTGGAAATGTTACTTGCCACATTCCTCACCCCTTCATACATGGAATTATCATCTCAGACACTAAATGGAGTTTGGATGTTCTCCCTGTGTCTGCGTGGGTTCTCTCCGGGCGCTCTGGTTTCCTCCCACACTCTAAAGGCATGCTGTTCAGGTTCCCCCATAGTGTGTGAGTGACAGAGGGAGAGTGTGTTTTACTAGCGGTGTAAGTCACCATGGTGAATAAGGTGTGTGGGCTAATAACACTACATAGAGTTCACTGGAAGTTGCTTTGGAGAAAAGCGTCTGATAAATAAATAAATAAATAAATAAATGTAAACGCACCGATCAGATCATCAGAAAATCTATTATTGGCAATAAGATGGGAAGACTGAAGGTCTGTTGTGAGCAGTTAACATTATATTCTACTTTCAGTCTACACAAAAGATGCTCGATACCAAATCAATGTCTGATTCGTAATGAAGGAGATATATTTAAAATTATTAATCACTATTAATCTTGTAATAAATAGTTAATTTTAAAGGACATCTAAAATTTGTTTTATTTTTGTTGATATTGAAATAATTCCTGCTCTTTTTTTTAATCTTTTCCACTATCCAGGTATTTCTGGGACCAGATTGCTTTAGGTCTGTTTCTCATCAGTGTTTCTCACTGTGCGGTTCCTTTTCGTGCTGAAGATTCGGGAAAACAGGGATTCTATGTTTTTCACCTCATCTGTTTACTGGGTGAATTTCATATCCACGTCATGTAAAATGTATCGATGTACACCTCACTGTAAACTACTTCACTGTGATGAAATAGTGATTTCTTTTTTTATTCTCAGCAGAAAAAAAACTATTCTAACTAGAAAGCTTTAGAACATCCCGAATTATTATTTATTTTTAAATAAATAAAATGCAAACATTCCTTATTTGCTGCTATTTCTGTAATTTATTTATCGCTCTAACCCACTCTTGCTACCTACTCTGTCGTTAAGCTTTAGCTACACTTGTTAACTGTGCTCAACATATACCTGTTATATATTGTTATATTTTATATATATATCTGTCGAGTTATTTTTGGACTAAAATAATTATCTTAAATTATTTAAGCGCAACAACCTTCCGGAAGCAATTGTGGAATCTCCGGAAATACATCATCAATGACCCAGAAGTAACCATCGCAAATCAGTAGTCATTTATGCCCCGGAAGTTTCCGCTTAATGACCCGGAAGTGCTCGTCCTATGCGTGATTGTGTTTTCAATGAAATCCGGCTGATTCATTGCAGGCTGCACCACAGTTAGTACGAAATATCTCCGCTTTGAGGACTTTTTACGGCATCCTGACAGGTAATTGAAACAGTTCTGAATGTGATACTTTAAACTCGTACGGTGAAACTTTGTTTCCGGATGCACTTTGTCGCGACAGGCGGCATGATGATGATGCTGTTGTCGGAGTTGTGCTGTCGGCTCAGGCCCGAGCGGCTTTTTTTGGCTTCCCTGTAGTAGCTGAGGGCCGCGTTTCCACTGTCACGCTGTGTGAAGGCGAATGTGTGCAGTTTCACCCGTCTGGAGCTGAACTGTGGATGTAAAGCACACTCACTGTCACTCACTGTGAAAGTCATGTAGTCATGGTGCTGTGTGAAAGAGGCGAAATACAAGTGAAGTGTTCCCCTGGCTTTCAGCGGGAAAATCTAACAAAAAATCAGAGGAATCAAATAATGAAATGTGGTGAGCACACACACAGTTTTGACTCCTGCTTTGCTGGCACTGGAATGGTGTGACACACACACACACACACACACACACACGTGATCATGTGGACCTGAGTGCAACAACAGTAGACACACTGAGTCGCTTCAGAACATTTCATAGTTTGAAATGATGAAAGAAGATTATGGAAGTGAAATGTTTACCTGAGGTCTAGTTTGGCTAAAGGAAATGTGCTGTGTGTGTAAATGAAAAGCAGACACCACGACTTTAAGTTAATTATTCTGCAGTTTAGGCTTGCTTGGGTACTTTTTATTTTACTGTAAAATTCTAGAATCTGCTCTTAAAGTCTAGTTTATTAATATGTCTTTGGATGATATTTTTTGACTAGATACAATTGTATACTCACTGCTTGTTTACTTACTTTTGTGGGGAAACAAAACCTTGAACAATTGAGAAGCACTTAATAAAAATGCAAATACCCATAAAGAAGCCTTGTCTCGAACACAGCCATCATAAGCACGCAGATGACTATTTTTGGAAGTGAATGCAAGTTCTGAATTTATGTTTTAACTACTATCTTAACAAAGTGTGATGTTTTAATTCTTAAATTGGGTTTTTTTTTTTTTTAAATGGGATGTTTAAAAATGGCCTTCCGATTCGGTGTTTGACCTTTCTCGTTCAAAGCGTGGTGGGGATTTGGTTGAGTTGATGCAGCTCTCACAGGTGCGCTGACTACTATTTTTCTTCCTTGCAGAGTCATGGACCGGTTGCTGAGACTTGGTGGTGGGATGCCTGGTCTGGGACAGGTACGCTTTGTGTGCGACACACGTGCTTTGAAGCACATTTCTCGCAGGTTCCTGATGTCACGTTAACACATTTATTGACGTGTGTGGATGGTTCATTTTCATTTGCGGTTTCCAGCCAAGTAATATATTACTTAAGACCATTTCTGCTCAGAAGTAGAATGCACCGAGAGGAGAAACGCCAGAATCGTTTGAATTAAACATATAGGTTTGCTGGGACCTACTTGGTGTTGATGTGGTTTGGTGGGTGATGCTCTGTTGCAGTAATGAATGTCTTGTCTCGCTGAGTTCTTAGTGGTGCCTCTGCCTCTTCAAATAGTTTGCTAACACTGACAGATGGAAGTTTACTCAGCATTGCTCAGCACTTTTTTTCTTGTTTTGAATTCCTCTCAATTGTTTTTTGCAGCTCAAAGAATAGAATAGATTGTTTCCCATTAGTTCAAGCAACTGGGTCTTTTCATTGAGCCCTCAGGGAGGAGCTACTGATGTAAATTTCAGTTCTTTAGCACAGAATATAAATGTAAGTAACACTATAGTACAGTGGTTCTGTAATGTCTCCAAAAGCTTTACAGTTTTAAATGTTTGTACCGTTTTCCTTTGTAAGGTTCTTTCACTACTGAAGCTTTTCCTCTGACATGGGGGTGACCTGTCTGTCTGTCTGTCTGTGGTCTTTCTATCTCCTTATAGGGTCCACCAACAGACGCCCCTGCAGTAGACACAGCTGAACAGGTCTACATCTCCTCTTTGGCTCTGCTCAAGGTACTGCTGCCGTGAAGTGAGGAAGGGCATGTGTGAAAACAAAAGAATAAAATAAAAACTTGAATATAATTAAGGATGAGGGATTGTGGACTTTGTGATCCTTGCGTCGGTTCTAAACCAGTCCCTACCTGCTGGTTTCTACATACAGCATCAATGAGAAGTGACAGTACGTATGGAACCTGGGCAATACTTAGTGTCCTACATCTCGTTTCCTGATTAGCCTAAACACCTCGTGGGGGGAAAAAAACTAGTTTCTGACAAGTGGTACTGTCCAGTTCGACTGGTACTGAGTGTAATTTTCCATTAAAGTATATGCAGTACATTGTTTGTTTTGCTTTCTTGGGGGTAAAAACTGGAAAGTATGAAGTGGAACTGAGCCCTGGAACAGCGGCACAGGTGACTGAATTTCCCCACCCTCTCTCGCAGATGTTGAAACACGGCCGAGCCGGGGTCCCCATGGAGGTCATGGGTCTCATGCTGGGAGAGTTTGTGGATGATTACACCGTGCGAGTGATCGACGTGTTTGCCATGCCCCAGTCTGGAACGGTGAGCATCTACCGCACCCATCTGCACTCCACTGTAAACTTCAAGATGATGGTGGGGGGTGTAATGGCTTACGTCACACGCTCGTAACCTGTAGGGTCCTAGATCGCATCCCTAGAATTGCTTCAGTAGATGCAAGAAGATTTTGAGTGCAGCGGTGACTATGCCAGTGTATCACATACTGATTTGTGTAAAATTGCAGAAACCCTTAAAGAGGACCTTTTGTTGCACATTCCTGGAAGAAAACCCTCCCCAGCATTGCACAGCGAAACCCTTTTGTTTTCCTTCTCCTGCAGGGAGTGAGTGTGGAGGCCGTGGACCCTGTTTTCCAGGCGAAGATGTTAGACATGCTGAAGCAGACGGGACGGTCAGTTTTTACTCTCTGATTTCCTGGGGTAGAAATGCACTGAGCTCCACATCTAGGAGGAGTTCCTGTCGGTTTAACACCCCCAAGTGGCGCTGGTCAGCTCCCAGTTTCAAATAGCTTTTCAGTCATATGGGGGCAGCAGGTGGCTTCGTGGTGCTTTCTGTATCAACTTCAGATGCTGAATAGTTAGTTTTATGCTTTATTCTAGCAGTGGGTAAGGCGAGAGTATGGGGTCCGAGGACTAAATGGCATCATAGTCTAAACCCACTTTTATTGGTTGAGTGATGGTTCAGGTAAACTTGGAATTTCACAATTAAAATCTGCTAATTTATTTCCTGAAACACGATAATTAGTGTTACTGCAGAACAATATTTGATCCTTGTCATCATTGTCAGTAAAGTTGTTTCTCACATGGAGCTCAGTTTTAGATCTGTTTAAATGCTTTTTGCACTTCAAAAGGTTTTACTGAGCACCCCTCTCCCAGATGAGCCTTTATGACTAATAATTTTATTTAAGATTTAATTCACACTCCTCCTTTGGCATGCGACAGGCCCGAGATGGTGGTCGGTTGGTACCACAGTCATCCGGGGTTCGGCTGCTGGCTGTCCGGCGTGGACATCAACACACAGCAGAGCTTTGAGGCCCTGTCAGAAAGGGCCGTCGCTGTGGTGGTGGACCCCATCCAGAGCGTCAAAGGAAAGGTGTGTGTACCCTGCATCTTCCCATCACAGACTCCTTCAGAGTTCATCCTTTGGACTCTCCAAACTGACGCTTTGTCCTCCCTTCTCCTGGGTCAGGTGGTCATCGATGCCTTCCGACTCATCAACGCCAACATGATGGTTTTGGGACACGAACCGAGGCAAACGACATCAAACCTCGGCCATCTGAACAAGCCGTCCATTCAGGTACGTTCTCAGTTGTACTGAATTTGTAAAGCCAGGCGTACAACTTCCCCTTTGGGTTCGGTAAATGAATTTATTTACATTGCTCAAGCATAGAAAAGAAAATACAAACAGGGGTTGTTGAGCTGATTGTAAAGCACTAGTCTGTTTAGAGCAAATGCCGTGTATTATGTAACACCCCCAGAGGGGTCTGGGGCATCACCCTGTAATTAGGTACATCAATATTTCTGCAGATAAACACATCACAGCAAGTTGGATAAATAAAGGCTATAAGTAGTATTCCAGTTTTTTATATAGTAATAAACTATTAAATGGAATAGTGGGATAAATATAGGCTGTAAATCCTATTGGCGGCACTGTAGGTGTACTGTAGTTATCAGATGCAGTTTCCAGCCTGGTCTTGGGGGCAAGTGGTGGTCAGATAAAGAGGACCAGCTGCACAGTGTGTTGTGTGATCGTGCTCCGGCCCCTTTTCTCAGGAAGCTCCTTGTTTCCCCCAGGCGCTGATCCACGGGCTGAACAGGCACTACTACTCCATCACCATCAACTACAGGAAAAATGAGCTGGAGCAGAAGGTGTGTCACCTTGGAAAGACAGGAGGCCTGGTAGCCTTCATGCTGAGCTCTTCGCTGCACTGCTGAAAGGCCTAGAGGGGAAGGGAACATGTTCAGATGGACCAGGCGTGGGAGTTATTTTTAGCTCAGCGCAGTTGTGAATAAAGAACCATAAAATCCATGCTTCCATTCACATGATATTTTCTTTACTCTGCAAAATCTCTGTGATATTAGATATGACACTGTGCCCCTCCCCCCTGCCAGTCCCCTCTCTCACCGTCTTTTGGTCATCCCACCCCCACAGATGCTTCTGAACCTGCATAAGAAGAGCTGGATGGAAGGCCTGACGCTGCAGGACTACAGTGAGCACTGCAAGCTCAACGAGACCATAGTGAAGGAGATGCTGGAGCTGGCCAAGAACTACAACAAGGTAATGCGCCCTCCCCCCACCCCCGTAGTGGTGCCATTCACACGATGCAGCATCACCTGTTTTGCCCGTCACCTGATGCCTTGTGTGCTTTCTCTCTCTCTCTTTCAGGCTGTAGAAGAAGAAGACAAAATGACTCCAGAGCAGCTGGCCATCAAGAACGTTGGGAAACAGGCAAGTTGGTCCTGCACCCTTGTGTCCACATTCAGATACCTGTGGATTCCTGTAGTTTTGGGAGTCCCAAAAGCACCTGCAGAGACACCAGTCCGTCCACTGGTTGTCATCTCAGGAGCACAACTGGGACCAAAAATCTGTAGTTGGGTTTGTTTTTAACTCCCAGGTCACTGAGTCAGTGAAAGCTATGTAATTCAGGAGTTCTGTGAACATCTCTAAGAAATAAGTATTCTTGAGAATTAATATATTTTCATTAACTCTGGATACTTTTAAGACAACTGAGAAGAACAGGAGCTCTCCACAAAGTCCTGTTCAATGGTAGCTGGTCGCTCTGCCCTCCTGCCCATAGGTGCTCTGGGTGTGTAAACACAGATCATGTTTCTTGCTGCAAACATTTTAGGAACGTTGAGTTAGGCTTGAAGAAACCATTTAAAAAGGGAAAAAAAAAAAAAAAAACTGGAAATGTACCTTTGAAAACTCGACTTTTTGTAGCACAAGGAGCCAGCGTAAATACAGCTACTTCAAGTTGTTTTTCTTACGTGATGTTTGGTTGCTTCAAAACATTAAGCATAAGTTATAGAAAAATAGCAGGAAAAATGCAGCAGTTAAATTGCTTGATGGTCTAGATGTACAGGGAATTAAACTGAAGTCTTGGGTCATTCATGGAATGGTCTCTCCGTGTCCCGCAGGATCCCAAGCGGCACTTAGAGGAGCACGTGGACGTCCTCATGACGTCGAACATCGTTCAGTGTCTGGCGGCCATGTTGGACACAGTCGTCTTTCAGTGACGCGCCTTTCTTTCTCTGCTGTCGAGTTTCTTCGGGAATAAACTTGTGTATAAAGCCTTGCGGTTGAAATTGCCTCCCTTCCCTGCCTGTATAACGATCAGGAGAGTCGACTTACTGATATATACTACATATATTCAGTGTAACAAAGCAGATTGGAGCTGAGATGGTGTGGAAACCTGCCGCATTCAGTCCAACTGAAGGTGTTTCACACTCATTCTCACTTGCTATTCTGAGCAGGTGTGTCTTATTTTGGTTATTTTGCTTTTTTTTTTTTTTAAAAATTTATCTTAATTTGCTCACCTCAAAAATATGAGCCTCATATCCAGTACAGAAGACGTACTGGTTCATCTAATATCTGTTGCCCTCAGTGTTGGGGTTTTGGTTCAGTTTGTCCATGTACCTTTTCCTCAATGGATCCTACAGATGCCATATTTGACACCTTTTTTTAATGCCCTTTTCTCCTCCATGTACGTTCTGATGTTTATTATGACGAATAAAGACATTCTACTTAAAACTTCGCAAAAAGAACCTTTTTGTGACACTTAAGACTCAGTGATTGACACAGTCCTTTTGGCCTGCCTATAATGGTACTGAAATAATTTTAATAACTGACCAACGGAAAGCATCAGATAATGCAGTTGAGTCCAAATTGGTTTAGGACATGTACATCTCACCAGCAAGTTGCAGGTTTGAGCCCCAACGGTGCCCATGTTGTAGTCTTATATCCTTAAGGAGGTTAACCTGTATGTTGCTTTAAGGAGGAGGCTTAAAGAAACAAAATAACATGGTCTTTAAAAATAAATGCTTCATCAGTGATGTTTGCATTACAAATTCAGAGAACACAACTGGGTCATGAAGATGGAATAGGATGCAAATACAAAGATAAGTAAAAAGAAGGGCATAAATAACATTACTTAGCAGGGCTGGTCATGTAGCACCGTGTAAGAATTTTCCAAAAAGATAAAATCTTCCAAAACGCATCAGAAATTTTCCGAGGAAAGTAAATCAGACACTTGATTCAACCACATATTTGTGAAGAGAGCGTTTGGTGTGGAGCCCAAGCAACAGCAGGTAGTCATACGTTCTGTACCTTCACCAAACGCACAATCTGCGTAGCGGATTAACAGGAATATAAAGTGGCACAAACGGGAAGTGAACGGTCTTTTGAACGCTTCATGGAGCAGTTCCAAAAGAAAAATGTTTCGAAGTGATCCTGACATCAGTCTTGTTACATGTGAAAATGTGTCAATTAATAACAAGAGAAAAGGGGGGAAATGAGTCATTTTCAGCGTCACCACTAGATGTCGCCAAATCACATTCGCTGGACGTTCGGTAGCGGGTGAAAGCAGCGCGTTCCCGTCACTGTAAATCCGTGTGAACTAAACCGGGTTAAAAACTGTGTGAAAAACATGTTCGAGCGGTTCTCTCTTTATAAAGCACGAGCGTTTATGAAGTGCCAGTAACACACACACACACACACACACACACACAGAGATGTACTACACTGCGTACCGTTCCTGTTCTCCTGTGTGTTTCCGTCGCAGTTAAACGTCATTGTGTCTCGTGGTCATCAGAGGATCCAGCGACTGATGGGTACATCCCCGTAGTCATCCCTAACGATGACTGAATCTTCCTGTCCTGTACTCATCCCTAATGATAACTGACTTGTTTCTGTCCCCCCTCATCTCTAACGATGACTGTACTTTTTCTATCCTCGTACTCATCCCTATCGATGACTGAATTGTTTATATCCCCGTACTCATCCATAATGATGACCAAATTGTTTCTCTCATGTACTCATCCGTAATGATGGCTGAATAGTTTTTTCCCTTTACACACCTAAATGATGACTGAATTCTACATCCCTAAAAGACTACCGAATACTCACCCCTGATGATGACTCAATTTCCTCTCCCTGTTCATCCAGTGATGACTTAATTATTTACTTCCCCGTACTTTAGTCACCGCGAATGATGACTGAATCATTCCAGTCCCCTTAACGCACCTAAAACGATGACTGAATGAATCCCACATCCCTGTACTCACCGCGAATGATGACTGAATTATTCCAGTCCTGCACTCGCCCCTCCTCGGAGGACAACGACGTGAGACGCGCACACCATAGAGCGCGTCACCGCCAACTGGCACGGCTCCGCGCGACTCGGCTCGGCTCGGATCGGTTCGGATCGGATCGGGGGCAGAACCGCGCCGTGTGTGAGCTCGCTCGCGCGCGCGTTCCCTGCGACATGTGACCGCGCAGAATTCATTTATGTGAGGGGGGGAAAAAAAAAAAAGAGCGAGAGAAAGAAAAACCCAGGACTCAGGAGCAGCAGCCGCCGCCGCAGCAGCAGCAGCAGTTTTTCCGAGAGCAGGAGGAACGTCGCCCTGAGGCTGAGAGCGGGAGCGCGCGAGCGGCACGCGGAGAAGGAACGAGGATGGAGATCAAGGACCAGGGAGCGCAGATGGAGCCTCTGCTGCCCACGGTAAACGACCCCCCGCGGGGCTCTCTGGGCCATTTATTTAAACCATATATTACGGTAACCCGACGACGGAAACATTATTTTATTTCATTATTTAAATGCCGCATATTATTCATATGCGCGTGCGTGACTGTCGCGCGACGCCGCCGTGTTTAATTGATTTCTCTTGGGGAAGTAGGTCAAGCGCGTGGAAACGGGAGGGAAAGGCAGAGGGGGGGCGACCGGGGAGGCAATTGATAAGTGGCGCGCGGAGGGAGGCAGGTGCCCCTCTCGTTACCCGGGTGCGCGCGCGACTGCGCGCGTTCCTCTACGGCTCTTCGGCGGCACCGTTATTCGGGGGTCCCCGTCATTCAGCGCTCGTCCGCGGGTCCGCTGGCGCGAGCCCGTGTGCCGCTATACTTCTGTGGCGCGCAGCGCAACCATATATAATCATTATAATAATAGACACATGATCCTGTGTGTGTGTGTGTGTGTGATAGATGGCGCGCGCGGATGGAGACCGGTGTCCGACTCGTATTCATATTTTTCATAGACAGGAGCGATGCGGGCTCCCGCACGGCACTGGGGGTGCATTTATTTGCCAACACCCCGCATTTCCACCGCACGTGTCTCTCCTCCGCGGATGCCCGAACTGCTCCCGGTATTTTTTACCTGCATTTACTGTGTTGCGCGGAGACACTGTGTCACTCACTGCTGTGCACCTCTCAGCACTGACACACTGCGCTCCAGCTGATGCCTGGAAAGGATGAGGTGAGGGACAGTTACCACAGTTTTACCTTGCAGCAAGGTAAAACTGTGGTAATGAGCAGCGGCTCAGGGACGGAGAAGGCAACACCATGGCCGCCAGGCCCGTCCTCCTACAGCAAATGGGAATTTACTCCATTTACTCCAGATGCTTCAAACCCCGGGAAATGATTCCCATCCCTCCGCTCATCCCATGATGACTCCCTTATTTGCAATGAATTGTGGCAGGATCGGTGTGTGTGTCTGTGTGGCGCACGCCAGCCTGGTGTCCGTCCTGCTGCGATGTGCCGTGGCGGGGATCCTCCGGGACCGGAGTGGCGGCAGAGCGTCCGTCCCACTGGACACCACTGCAGGACATATGACTGTCTAAAATAAGACATGTTATCTGGAACAGGTGACTAAGCGACGCTCCTCTCCGGTGGCGCGGCGTTGGCCCGCTGGAGCGATGGGACCCCCAGCGGGGCGGGGGGATGGGGTCGGGACCTGTAGGCCAGGGTTCGATGCAGCTGGGGAGGTTTGATGAGACACGAGCCGAGCGGGAATGTCCTGGATTCCTATCCGTTTGTGGGGCGGCAGCCCCCGGCAGGCGCACGGTGTGCTACTTGTTCCAGCTGAGCTCCTAATTAATTAGGCCCGATCGAATTATCGATTGAACGAGTCACGTGAGTCAAAGTACTGCTGAGTGCAATAAGCTGAGCGCAGCACACTCCCCCCACCATCCCCTATGATGATGAAAATGAAATACCTGAGAGGGGACACAGAAGTGACAGCCTGCCCGTTTACCGCACAAGCTCTTGTCCTAATTATGATCATGTTGTTGGAGAGGAAACATAATGTGGTGAGTCACGCCTTTGGTGCTCATGAATACCTCGGAGTGTTGTCTCTCTAATGAAATGCTCCTCTGTACTAATTAAAAGTCCCTTCGTTATCCACTGCATAGCCTGGATTCTTAATAATAATAATAATAATAATAATAATAATAATAATAATATTCCTCACAGTGGAATATTTGATATTCTTATTATTGCTACTACTGTATTACTACACATTTACATTTACATTTACATAGTAGACCATCTTTATTTGTCATCATAATATAACTAATGCAGTATTTAACTCAGTGTCACTTTGACCCTTTTTTCACTTCTGGATGTTTCCCAAAGCCCCTCAGGTTAATTACCGTTGTTAACCCAGTTTGGTACCACACCCAGTTCCTTAACCGCTAAACCACATTCTGCCCTCTTTTTAACATTGAATATAGTTGTTTGTTTGAAACGCAACTTTGACGTTTGGCTTCTCCTGGTTTAAGTATTAATCTGAACAGTGGTTTTGAATGCTGCACTTTAATCACATCAATTATTAACTGTAATATTAGCTCAAAGGCTGGGTCCTCGAACCCGTACGTTAGGCTACCTTGATAGGACCAGTTACACTTTGCTCAGCATAACGATGATCTCACAATGTTGTCCTCAAAAATACCAGTTCCAGAATTTTTCTTTTTTTTTTTTCCGGAATTGTGTACTGACTAAGGGGGGGTGTGGCGGCGCAGCAGGTTTGGCCGCATTCCGCTCTGTGGTGGGTCTGGGGTTCGAGTGCCGCTTGGGGTGCCTTGCGATGGACCGGTGTCCCATCCGGGGTGTGTCCCCTCCCCCTCCAGCCCTGCGCCCTGTGTTGCTGGGTTAGACTCTGGTTTGCCACGACCCGCTTGGGACAAGCGGCTTCAGTCAATGTGTGTGTGTGTGTGTGTGTGTGTGTGTATGCTTTAACTATTGAGACAGAAGGACACAATTTCACTCGGTTTGTCTAAAGGGTGTTATCAGTCCATCCTACCCCTCCTTCTCTGCTTTCAGAAACAGAAGGAAAAATTGTCCGCAGGTCTGTCAAAAAAGAATGGCAGTGTGTTCTTGGTAGGACGGAAAGGGCTTTTCACGCCTTTTCGGTTCGACCATTGCTGTTCAACCGGCTCATTGACGAGAACTGAAAATGGTGATGCTGTGGCTCATTGGGGCTGCAGCTTTGATGCCACTCAGCTGCAGGTTCTGGACTTTGGATCTAGCTCCGGCTCATTCCGTCTGGAGTTTGTATGTTCGCACGGGTTTTCACGTGTGTCCATACGGCTTTGTACGTAAATGTGTGTGTTCTCTGCGTATAATCACCCTCATAGGGTGAATAGATGACTGAGCTTCCCTGCCTTTTGCTCTATGACTCATGATCTCCTGCCTTTTGCCCTTTGCTTTCTGAAACATCTCTAGATCACTGCGATCTTTATTACTATATTCTTTTTTCATGTAAAAAAGGCTCCTTTATGACAGTTCCAGCTTAGGATCAAATGTAACCCTAACCCTAAAATTGGCATAAGGAGTTATTGACTCTGATTTTCAAGAAATGACTTACTTGAACAGAAATATTAACTGAAAATATGAGCCTTGGTGACAGTGTGCATCAGCCAAGGTGAGCAGACCCCCACACGGGTCCCTGGCTTCTACTGTGCAGATGTCTTGGAAATTTCATGACTCTTTGTGCTCTACAAGAGTAATTAGCCTAAAAGCGGCAAAGAAGTTTTAATGAAAGCTGAAAGAAGTGAAAAGGCAAAGGAAAGCCTAACTTAAATTTGAAGTGGCAAAACGAGTAAAGTTCTCTTGAAAGACAGTATCACTACAGATGACTTGGTGTGAGTTGATTTACCATTCCGTCATTGCAAGTGACGCTTTGCGAACAACTCAGCAAAGAAGGGTTATGAGCCTTACAAATAACGACAGCAGTTACATTACGAGAATTGCTTTAATAAGCAGTGTTCCATTAATAATTTACATTTATTCATTAATCAGAGGCTTTTCTACAACTTAGAACACAAAATAATAGTAATGATATTCTTTATTTTATTTAGGCATTGAAAAGCAGCTTCAAAGGCTGCAACTTTAAAGGCACCATAAATTTAAGTAAAAATAAACAGTAAAACAAGAATAAAAAACAGTGGTAGCTGACTAAATAGAGCAATGAAAGGACAACACCATGATTGCTTTTATAATGATAATTATCAATAACAAAAAAAACAACAGCCTGAATTTAAATGTGTCCATAGTATATCTGATATGCAGGATTTGGTTTCTCAACATTTCCAAGATAAAGCAGGAATTTTACATATTTTGTAACAACAGAAAAAAGGTGAATGTTTTGGGGCCAGGAACGCATGATTTATTTTTACCATTGAAATTAATAGCAATTAATAGTTTAAGATCATTCGGTTTATGAGCAGCTTACTAATGATGTCACCTCAACTGGTGATGACACGTTTGCAGTCTGGATGCCAAGCTCAGCAAACACCTGGACAACAGGAATTAATTATTCTCACTGTCTGTACTTACATCCTGGAGGTGGATGGGTGGGTTTACCTGGATTACCTGAACACTGATCCCACAGAGCTGGTTAGGGTGAGACTCTGGGTAACAAGGCTGGGCTTGACAATCCTCTGCCCTTTGCAGGTAGAAACCCCCGTCGGAGCCAGGAGGGAGGTGAGTTTGATCATGCATGTTAAAAGCACATTACGCTTTATCTGTGAGCTTGCTTGACTTGTTGACTTGACTCGCTTGATGTTGTGGAAGACAATGCGAGTTCCCCTTCTTGGCATGTTCTTCTCTTGCCTGTCATCTTGGACCATTCTGGTAGCATGTGTGCATGTCTTCACTTTGAACACAGTATCTGCAGAACTTGCACGTAACGTGGTGAGCAGCCTATGAAGGGATGGCGACTGCCTCCCTGTGAGTGCTGGGGAAATGGCGATGATTTATAGAGCTCAAGCTCCAGCAAATGATGTGGTGATCTGAAAAGGGTCTTGAGCCATTTTTTAAGGTTCAGAACATGTCATCGTTGTGCTAATCCGGTACTTCTAAACAAGTGTCCCTAGATCCCCATTCGGTAGGGGAAGTGCTATGAGTTATGCTTTGAGAGTCAAAGTTATCTTGTACATGTTGTGGATAGTTGTGGAGATGAGGTGGCCACATGGGAAGGAAAGAGGTACTGGGCAGCAGGTTTGCCAAAACAAACTCAGATTTTATTAGAAGGAATAACCAAAACTGGGGACGTAACCTAAGAAAGCAAATCGAACACAAACTCAGGACAGATTTCCTAAAGCAAAAAACATGAAGAAATGCCCATAACCCCCAACCAAGCCAAAAATTCCACAGAGGGAAGGAAGCCCTGGAGATGTGCCCCATCAAAACAGCAAAAGTCCTCCTCCACTGAGACTGGACTGCCTCTCTGCACTCCAGTCCTGCTTCATTTTACCCAGGAGGGGTTTCAAAGGGGAACCTGGCAGAGACACTCTTTGGAAAATCTTGTTGTGCGCTCCCAAGCTCACCCTGCTCCTGGAGATCCGTGTCGACTGTTTACGTCCAAATGTCCTCCACTCGTTCTTGTTTTGCATTCCTCTGTCTTATTTCTGTCTTTGGTTTGAAATTCTCTGCTTATCACTGTAAAAGAAACTCTGCACTTGTGTTTGCCAACACCTGTGTGTCACATGGAACCGAGGACGCCGGGGCGGCTGGACCCAAGCGCAGGATCGTTTGTCAGGAACCAAGGGCTCAGGCGAGTTCTCGTTGTTGGGGATGAGCAAAGAGTCGGTCGGTCGGCGGTCAGAGTGAGAACGAGGATCCATGGACGTGGTCAGGGGACGATGCGAAGGGTCGAAAGCTGGAGAATGGAGACAGGAAGCAAGGGCCGAGAAAGAGCAGGACATAGTGCAGATGGGACGGTTGTCTCAGCGAGATTCTGCAAGGGAACGGGAGCTGAGGAGGGTCTTTTAAGGGTGCTTGTACTGATTGGTGTCTGGTGCCTGATCTGTGTCAGGTGCTGTCGATTGTGATGAGGACGTGGACGTGACACTGTGTTAATGGTACCCATCAGACCACCCAAACTTCTTTCTTCTCAGTCCTCACACCAGCTGCTTTACATAACGATCCATGAGCGACCTTGCTGTCAAAGGCAGCTGGTCTTCCATTTATTCATTAAGCTGACACTTCTCCGAGATGTCTTATGATGTGAAGCTACCTACAGCAATTGAGGCAATTGTACAGTTGGCTAATTTTACTGGAGCACTTTAGGGTAAGTACCTTGTTCAAGGATACTACAACACGTGAGATTTGAAGCAGTCACCATCAGACCCGAAAGCAGCAGGTCTAACCACTGCACTATCAGTTGTTCTTGTCATTGACACGAAGAGTCATGGGTTGGGGATGAATTGATGGACAGGTCTCTATGCTTCGCATCCAGCTCACAGTGGTCTGGGCTGCACTGAATCCTGGGAAAGAGACTAGGAGACGGTGTCTCTCCTGTCTGTGGACGTCCTACGATGAGTAGTGGACCACTTTCGGGGCTCTCCCATTATCCATGGACTGGTGGTACTGGTCATATTCAATCTGTTATGGATGGCAGACATGGTGAAACATTCTTACAGAGCGGAAACACCACAGTGCTTTTTACACAGAAGTTGTCTTCTATCAGTTTATAGCCAGGCCTGAGTCCAACTATGTCTTGCTTGTCCAAGACAGCTAAAGCCCCACAGTGGTCTGGGGGGGTGACTTTTAAGAGGATAAGCCATTTTCCTTTATTATTGTGCAGAGTGTGAGAGCCAGAATATAAAAGCTTTTGTGATTGGTTGAAAAGTTAGTAAGGCGTTTTCTGATTTGTGGATCCATCATTCAAGGCACAACAGTGTTTTTTTTTCTTTTTTTTGCAAAATGACCTTCCCAACCTTTTGGGCATGATTGACCATAATGGATTGAAAATATTTCAGCAGTAGTATTGAAGGATTTGTCAAAATAAACTTGTTAATAAATATTAGGTCTTACGCTATTCTTTTAACCTTCTCTGTGCTGTGTGACTCAGGGTAGAAGCCTAGAGTTAAGAAATTATTTTTGTAAAAATGAACTTGACAGTTGCTGTTAATATTATCGCGGTGTTATCATTCTGTCGTGTTGTGTCACGATGAATGTGCGGAGCGGGCGCAGTCATGATTAAATCTGTCCTTACAAGCAGACCCCGTACGGTTCACTAATCTCTGCGCTCGTGAGAAAATGTCCCACAGTCGGTCACGTTTTCACCCCCCCTCCCATGAATCATAGTGCGGTATCTTTTTTTTTTTTTCTTTTTTTTAACCATGCTGCCTGGCAGAGTTCTTCAATGTAGTGACCTTCATGGGATTTGAACCAGAAACCTACTGTTGAGGAGCCCAATTATAAGCTTTAATTAGTGTTGTTTTGCTTTGCTTTAATCCACTGCAGCTCATAATCCACCAAAGTCCCATTTTTCACAGTATTTACAGTCACTGCTCTTAATCAGCCTTCATTTCTCTTTATCTTCTTTTGGAAAGACAAATATTTTGTTATGGCCCCCTTTTCGGCTGCAGTAGGATTTATGCCCAATGGTCATTCCCGGAAGGGCTTTCTGCTCAGCTCAGGTTGTTTGTTTTCAAGTCAGGGGCATTTAAGCTTCTTTGTTTCCATGTTTATTCATTTTTAAAATGTCTTTATTAAATTTCTTGAACAGATTCTAAAGTGTGTAAAATATAAATGTGTGTGACAACAGATGGTGTGTAAAGCTGGACTCGCAGTCGAGGTTGTGTTGCTTCGGAGGCCCGGAAAGGTTTGATTGCTTTGATTTGTTTGACGGGCTGCGGTCGCCGTGCTCTGTGGGCCTATTGACCGCTGGTGCAGGGCATCAGCCGTTGAACCACCAGCGCACGGTGCCGCACCAATAGATAGTTTTTTCTTAGTTTGCAGGCAGTCCCCGGATTACAAACGAGTCCCGTGTCCTCAGTCTGTCTTTCAGTGGGATTTGTATGTAAGTCGGAACAGTTCGGTACGGTTCGTTTCTAACGTCAGTTAATCAAATGTTTGTCTTAGTATATAGTATATAGTGTACCTTTTTATGCATAAAAAAACATTAAAGAAACACTTTGGATACACTAAAACATCTTTAATATAACAATATAGTAATAATAACAATACAATGTGATGATGTCATGATAATGATAACAATAATAATAATAAATGTAACTACAGTATTTATAATAGAGAGAGACATAGAGATCATAATAAATGTTACTAGTGTCGTGATGAACAGAGGACACGGAGGAGGCTGCACCCAAGCGCAGGATCGTTTATTCAGAATCAAAGGACGTTAGACGTGTTCTCGTGGTCGGGGACGGGCGAATGGTCGGTCGATCGGCGAACTGAACAGAGGCGAGGATCCAAATCGTGGTGACGTGTTTTTCATAGGCGGGTGCTCCAGTTGAAAACTGCTGGTTGAGGTGGGGGGTGTGGTTGTATTTATTATAGCGAGAGCGTGCATGTGCAAAATATTAAAGAAACTTTAATGTTTGCTTTTCCAATGTTCATTGGCGTTTCACCTTTTTCCGACCGCTTTATTATTTCCACACACACACATTTTCTGAACCGCTCATCCCATACAGGGTCGCGGGGAACCGGAGCCTACCCGGTGACACAGGGCGTAAGGCCCGAGAGGGAGGGGACACACCCCGGACGGGACGCCAGTCCGCCACAAGGCACCCTAAGCGGGACTCGAACCCTAGACCCACCGGAGAGCAGGACTGTGGTCTAACCCACTGCGCCACTGCGCCACCGCGCCCCCTTATTATTTCCATTTTAGTTTCAGTCATGATCGAAGAAAGAAGTCTGTACTACCCCGGGCTCGCACACCCCGCCCACAAGCCGACAAACAGCCGTAATGTTTTGACGCAGGAGGCAAAGTAGTGGCCATTTGTTCTTACAAACCATTGTATGTAACTCAAATTTTGAATATAATAGGTTTATGAAGTTTTTCTTTGATCTTTACTTAAGGGTGGCAAAAAATGAACTTCCCGTCAGTAAGGGGGTGGTTCGTAAGCACGGGTCGTACGTAAGTCGGATGTTCGTAACTCGGGGACTGCCTGTATCCTCAGTCCCATGATGCACCTCTCTCTGAAATTTACCTCCCTGAAATAAAAAAAAAAACGGAAAAAAGCCCGATAAAAAGCATATGTTAAAAATACGGGATCTCTCATAAGTACACACACACACACACATTTGCAGAACCGCTTGTCCCTTACGGGGTCACGGGGAACCAGAGCCTACCCGGCAACTCAGGGCGTAAGGCCGGAGGGGGAAGGGGACACACCCAGGACGGGACGCCAGTCCGTCACAAGGCACCCCAAGCGGGACTCGAACCCCAGACCCACCGGAGAGCAGGAATGTGGTCCAACCCACTGCGCCACCGCACCCCCCTCCTCTCATAAGTAATAATTATTAAAATGAAAATTGTCCTCCTGGCTGAGGGAGCTGATTTTAAATGAATTTTTCATGTCAGCGTAATTTTAAATGAGATGTCTTATTTTAGTCCGGCTCTTTTCCCCAACGGTGCGCAGAAGCAGCGGTGATGGATAAGGACATAAACTTTGTTTTCTTTTATTTTATTTTGCTTGCTCGCCGTTCGAAAGCCATGCCGGTGTCATGACTTGTGGTATTTCGGCGTCATCCGGTCACAGCCCACCCTGCAGCTTCCCCTGCTGGGAACTTGTCGCCGAGGACTGGGAGCACCGACGGGGGGGCGAGGTGGGTTGTTTATTTCTGATACGGTTGGAATTAATCTTTTCTTTGGAACACGTCACAGGCGCTGTTTGATTGGAGCTCCGCGCTGCCGACGACGCGAACGGGGAGAGCGGGAAATCGCCGTGGCTTAGCGCGAGCTGGCTCACACGAGAGGCCGCCGGCGCCCGTGATGTCAGGCTCCTCGGAGTGACGCGGGATCGACCCCGGCGAATAGACGCGCAGCTGTCGGAATTATTAAGGCTGCGTGGATCAGGGGGTCCGGAGCATTCGCTGGGGGATTCTGCTGGGCATGGTGAGCGGGTAGGCGGTCGCCCCCTCGACCTTGGCTCATGCGGCTGAGCTGCCCCGCGGCACCCCAAGGGAAAACGTGGGAAATCGGGGAATTCTTCGCAAGGAGGAAGCGGTGCGTCCCACCAACATGGAGCCATGCAGCCAATTCAGCGGTCAGGTAGGGTTCCCTATCTAGGTCACTGTGGCTCGCAGATAATCTGCGGTGCTGTCGCTGTCATCGTTGGGCTTAAGCACGATCCGCCGATGCACACGGCGCCTTGCGGCGATGGGTCTCCGACACCGACGTTGGGAATTCACTTTCCTCGTCGGGGAATTTTCAGCTGCTTGTACCGAGCGCTCAGTACTTCGGCAAACTGTCCTGCGATTTAACACACAGCTTGTGTGCGCTGCTCTTCGCTCTTGTTTTCGGGGAACCTTAAAGAGATGACGGGACCCTCAGATAGGAGGGTTTCGGGTGTCTCGTTGTAGGCATTTCTTGTGTGATGTCATCAGCGGCCCTGAATTGCATGGGGTGACTCTCAGAGATGACAGGCGCTGTTTCTGCTGCCCTGTGTGTTGCATACGTATATGTGCGTGTGTGTGAGAGAGACCAAATACATTCATCGAATGTCAAAGGTCAGTGTGTTCCCTTGTAATTCCACAGCTCTGTGTCCAGTAAACTAGGACGTGAGGCACCGTAAGCTACTTTAAAGGCAACTGTGTATCTGTTTAATGGTGTTTCCAAAAAGGCGACTGACAGGTGTGTTTATTAAGGTCATTTGCACGAGGACCGTACCCAGCAGAAGGCTCAGCCCCAAGGGGAAGGAAGGTGATAAAATGAAAGGTGCACAGCGACGTTGCTCTGCAATACGGGAAACATCTGGTCACCGGGAAGCTCCGCATCTCCACTGGTGCTGATGCTGCTGCTGCCACGGTAACGGATGCTTTTGCTGGGATCAGGGTTGCCGTGATGATGGCTGCCTCGTCTAATTACATCACATCAGCTGTTAATCCGCCCACCCTCCCCCGCAAACCCCCAGTCGTAAAGTGAAGGGACTTGGAGGGAGGCGCCCCCCCCCGCTGTGGCTGCATTTCCAGGAAGCTTTCAGCCATCGGCACTCCTGTCTGGTTCCACACATGCTCGCACCACGTTTACCCTGCTCCAGGTCCTCTTCGACCGCCCGTTCCGGTCCCCCATCACTGCTGCCGAGCGGCTCGAAGCCGCGGCGTGTGCACGAAGTCGCCGTTCATGTGCGCTGCAAAGTGGGTCGCGTGCCGCTCATCCCAGAAAGCAGCCTCATTTGTGTGACGCCGTCAGGTAGCGAACACGTAACCCTCATGCACACACCCGGAAAGGTAAACACGGTAACAGGCATACACTTTGAGCAGAACACTGTAAAGTGTCTGATGGGAAATAAGAATAAGTTGTGATGGGAAAACTGACCGCTGCTGTGGTCTTCAGCATCCAAGTAACTCTTGAGGTTCCTTCTGCCAACTTCTAGCAACATCTCTGTCCAGGAGACCAAGGACAAGAAGACATCACATCACAGATGAAAATAAATCAATGGACCTCACGTGGGATATTTAGACATAAGTGTTTTTGTGCTTTGCTCAAGACCAGGAGCCATTTTTTTGCTCTTCTCTGTGGCGATGTGAGGCCATGTAGTACAACAGCCACTAGGGGGCGTCCTTCCATGGACTGGCTGTGAGCCGGCCCACCCCAGGTGTTGATCCGTCAGTGCTGGGTGTGTATTTACTGCTCTGTATTTGCGGACTGTCAACAGCAGGTGGTTTCCCAGCTGCAGAGATGTCCAGCGGGGGTGTGTTGGTGCCAGATGTGTTATGCTTACCAGGATTTACATGTGGGGCACCAGGAGGTGTTATTGTTAAGGGCCTGGACTTGTTTGTGACACGGTGGCAGTTTTACCACCGTTGGGACTGCCCATCGGGAGTGTGGGAGTTGTTGCGAAGCGTGCAATTTCTGTATATTCTAAATGTTTTATTTCGCTTTATTGCAGTTGGATGATTTAAAGGATTCCATCACTGTCAGATTAAATGTTCATTTGTAGGATCGCGACAGAGCCTCATGGGGGGGGGGGGGGGGGGGGTGCGAGATGAAAACTCTGTGTGTTTGCATGCGTTCACAGCTGGATCACAGAATCCTCCGCTCCCCGCAAGCCAGGAACCGCCGGGTCACCACTATGGTTTACATTTCGATCACCGTGCTATTACTCAGTTCTGCAGACCTGGTGTGTCCTGATTTGCAAGATGCAACGGCAGAGCGGTGAGCAAACAAACAAGGAGCCGGGTTCGAGTGGCACTGCCTGATAAAGCCTGAACAAATAGAGGAAAAATAATCCTGCTGTATAAATCGGTAAATCAGTGTAAGTAGCTCAGGGTGCAGACCTCACATTCTAAGTCACTTTAGAGAAAAGCATCAGCCAAATGAGTGAATTAATGAACAAGAAAATAAATAGGATGTGCTGTATCAGGGAGGAATGTGGGGTGTTCCTCTCTGAGGCTCCCATGATCCTTCACTCCCAGCAGGGGGGCCGAATCCACCCCGTTCATCCTGCTCATGTTCTCTCCGCTCTGGCATCACACCCCACCGCCCCACAGCTGTGGTCACGTGACCGCAGAATGACTTCCTGTAGCACTGGTGGTGCAAGCCCATCCCGGTGTCCTGGCAGGACTCATCAACCATGAGCGATGGAAGCATCTAATGAATCCAATCATCTGACAAGTGAGCGAGTAAATGCTGTAATTCGCAGAGCATGTTGCGGTTCCCAGCTGGAGATTTCCCTGTCTCTGGGGGGGGCGGGATTCTGCGATGCTCTCTGGTCATGCAGTGTCTCTGGGGCTGAAGGGATTTCCCAGAAGGCCATGGTGCGAAGACCATCCCCGCGTCTCAGCTGGCATCCTGTCGGACTCTCCTCGGCTTGACCTGCGGTGACCTTGAAGTGACGCACCTGAAGTTGGATTCAGTAGGGGTCTGGAGCGACACAGGTACAAGTGCATCGGGTGCCCAGGTGTGACATCCCTTTACCAACAGAGCAGCTCACACAGCTTACAGTTCTCGCTGTCGGAACCCGGGCATTTCGACAGGTGTGCACTGGGGTGACGAACACCACCTGGAGAGTCATTCTCAGAGCAATGAGCCACCTCCAGACATGAGACAGTCAAAGGTTCATCACTCTGATACCTACAGGACCTGATCATCCCCTTCACCCCAACTAGAGACCTGTGCTCATCCACCTCTGGCTGCTTGGTGGTCCCACTCACAAAGGCACTGAAACCTAAAGTGCATTGGTTCTTGTTTTTGGTTCCAGTCCAGTGGAATGAGCTCCCTCTGTCCCTCAGAGCTGCTGAGTCTCTCTGAGCATTTAGGCAGGATGTGAAGCGATCCATTCATTGTCAACAACCGCTTGTCTCGAGCGGGAACAGGGCGAACCAGAGCCTAACCTGGCAACACAGGGCACAAGGCTGGAGGGGGAGGGGATGCCAATCTGTTGCAAGGCACCCCAAGCAGACTCAAACCCCAGACCTACCACACGGTGGGCACCAGCTGAACCCACTGTGCCACCACGCCCCCCAGATGGGAACCCACCTCTTGAAAAAATGTAACCGCGGTGTAAATATGAGCAAATGTCGAGGATGGAAAATGAAAAATGTATGGGCGAAGTAAAGAGGGACGCACAAATATTGACAGGAGCAGTCTGAATTTCAGGTCAGTTGAATGGATTCATTCTCCTCACCCCCTCCAGCATTTGAGTCCTTCCCTCCCATAATCCTCCCTAGCGACTCACATGGTGAGGCACGTGTGACTCCGGCAGAGGTGGCATGCTGTGCTGATCCGCCTTCGCCTTTCCTCGCCTCGGAACAGAACGACTCACCCGCCTCTCGATGGGCTTTTCTTCCATCCCCCACAGGGATCAAGACAGCGGAAGCGCTTTGGGATTGAAGATGTTCGCGTAGAAACTGTTACCTGGCCTGTCGCCTCTTGTTTGAGTCCATCTGGAGCAATTTGATGCAGGACAGCGGCGGGTTTGTGGACTCGTTGGGAGTGGAGGTGACTCCGAGCTGGAACTGTACCGAGAGAGGCAGTGGATCTGGCTGATTTGGGACCTCTTCCTCACAGCCTCCCCTGGAACTTGTAACGATGACTTTGATTGGATGCTTTCAGGTGGGAAGGAACAGCTACGGAAGTCAGGATCTCCAGCACGTTGGCACAGCAGGTAGCGCTGGTGCCTCGTACCTCCTGGCCCGTGGGTTAGATTCTGCCTTGGTCTGTGTGGAGCTTGAATGGGTTTCCTCCGGGTGCTCTGGATTCCTCCCGCAGTCCAAAGACATGTATTTCAGGTGGATTAGCCCCTCAAAGTACCTTTGCCCATAGTGGGTATGTGTGTGTAAAGTGGAAAGGGGTGTATCTGGCTTTGTAAGTATGCTTGAACAAAAGTGTCAGCTAAATATGAAGAAATTGTGATTAAAAAATTAATTTATTCAAGTGGGCAGCAGGTGCTGTTGTGGTTACAGCTGTAGTGAAGACCCAGGTTGGACTCCCACCTCCAGCTACAGTAACACTGATATAGGTGTTGAACTGATACAGTAAAAATGACCCAGCTGTATTAATGGATAAATCACTGCAGGCAGCTTAACTTTGTAAGTTGCTTAGCAGAAAAAGCTAAATGAATAAATGTAAATATCATTACCTAGTTTGACACATTTAGCAAAGACATACTTATCTCCTGGGACCAGGTGTGGGAATCTCAGTAGTTCTACGCTAGTAGAGTCCCCTGGGATTGATAAAAGTGATCGACGAGCTCAAAGTTCTTTGGACTGACAGAGGAATATGAAAACAATATTCGAGCAGCAGCGACGCATGTATTTTGGGGCATGTTATGTTCTAAATCTGGATGTTTGGGAAAAGAAATCAGTGCGGAGGCCGAATACTCCCACGGAAGACTCAACGGCGGTCACGTGACCTACGTTCTCCCGGCATCGTCTTTTTTTTCCCGCTGTCTAATTGCGTGCCGCGTTTGCGAGCCCCAGAGACGGGCACTGGAAGAGCGCTTTAATGTTTGGGCCCGGAGCAGCAGCAGCTGTGCGCGAGCGAAGGAGGCCCTCAAACCGTCTGCGGTTGCCATGGAAACTGTCTCATGAAGTTACCCTCAGAAAGTAATGCGCTACGTCCTGGCCCCGTTCTCGCCGCCCACAGAAGGAGGAATTCACGAGAGCGCTGCCGGAGATCGATAACTGCCCCCTCGGTCCAGGGCAGGAAGGCGGGAGGGCCGAGATCTCGCCATCAAGCAGAGATTCTTCCCGGGACTCAACACACAGACTTCTCGTCACGGCCCTGCGGTGTCAGTGGCGCAGGGCTGAACGAGGCCCCCTGTGAGAAAGAAGACCGATGCTTTGTTTGCACTTCTTCAGCAATGGAAAAAGTTCCGTTCCTGGACCTTGTCTGTAAGTCAGATTTCCGTTATCTCAGTCTGACTGAGTTTCCGTTACGAAATATACTGGACTTTCCGCGTCATTTGTTTGCGCAGTGGCAGAATGGGGGCAAAGGGAGAGTCTCTGGCGCCTCTCCCCTCTTGGGCTGCTGGTTCGGATATGGGTTCAAATCCAGATAAGCCTGTGTGGCATTTGCATGTTCTCTCAATGTTTGCATGCATTTCCGGAGGTGCTCTGGTTTCCTCCCACAGTCCAGTCGCATGTGTTTCAGGTGAACTCGTGACTCTCAACTGCCCTTTGTGTGTGTGTGCGTGTGTGTGCGTGTGTGTGTGGTTGTCCTGTGGTGGACTGGTGTGCTTTCCGGGGTTTACCCTGCCTCACACCCTATGTTTCCAGAATAAGCTCTGGACCACTGTGACCTTGCATTTGAAAAAGCGGTTATTGACAATGAATGGATGGACTTTTCTACAGCCGTTTTTAACATAACATATTTAAATTGATTTTAAGTTTTGAATTCAACTGTGTAAAATGCACATGTGCAGCGTTGCAGAGACAGTGAAGACAAACTGAGTGGACTGGCTGTGAGAGACGATGCCGGTGTAGTGTTTGTGGGATCTAACCTCCACCATCTGCCTGGCAGCCAAGTTTCCTAGTAAAGGACCATGCATAGAGACTTATGGCAAGAATTTTCCCGAGGGAAAATTGTGTTTCGTGCGGCTTTTCTAAGATTTGCTTTCCCGACATCGTATGACAGCGCACGCATCTCGACTCCGCCATAAGTGCCAGGCCAGCGCTGCATTCCCGCTCTGCTCTAATATCTCATGATGGAGATGATGGAGACGCTGTTTTTAACCTGTTATCTCGATGTCTCGCTGCCTTGCAGAGAAATGACGAGGAGGCAGTGGTCGACAGAGGGGGTGCGCGGTCCATGCTGAAGACCAACTTCGAGAAGGAGGAACTGGAAGGTAACCGCAACCGCATGATCTCGTTGGGGTATGTGCTGGGAAACGGAGCACCGTTCTCTCCTGGTCTTTCAGGAACCGTGGGGAACTTAGCCAGACATAGATCTGGACATGTTGTTTGGTTCTCAAGTGACACGGATGAAGGTGAGGAGCAGTAGGAGGGGGCACGTCTGCAGTGTCCAGCAAGAGAACGGGGGAACGGAAAAGCAGCCGAGAATGGATGAGTAGGCGGGAGAGATATAAACAGCCCTGCTGGAATCTGGGAAGGATCTGCTTTGGGAAACCTAGAGCCTACGAGAGCGATGTTATGGAAGCCCAGAAATGAAACGGCATAATTTTTATTCAGGAGCAATACTGTTGGCGTGAAAAGGCTGTAAATTTTATGTGTGCGTTTCCTGCGTCTTTTCTGAGAGAATAAAAACACTTGTTTTTGAGAAAGGCTCAACAGACTCCTAGGACTGGTAGATCACTCGTATCGGAAGTTTGCCGAACCTCAGAAAGACACTGCATCGTGGTCTTTGTTTACCTGTACGGGCTAGATCACATGAGCAGCATGAACCGAACGCTGGGCCAGTTTATGTGTGCGTGTGCGGAATGAAATAGGGTTGTAAAAATGGTTGACGTGAAAGGAGCACGGTGAAGACGACTTTTTTTCCGCGTTAGAACAAGACGGTTCCTTGCGAGCTCCCCAGCGCTGCCATGCGAGATATGTCTCCGGGAGTCGAAAATAGGACTGGGTGATATTTCCAAGAGATCTCGTTTTCTGCCAGTTATTTCTCTGGAGCTGGAGGAACGCCAGCGTGGAGCCCTTGAAAGCTCAAGAGGAGCCCTCGTGCGTCCGTGTGTGCGGTTTTAGGTCGACTTGAGCATAAGCGTGTGTCCAGTCTATGAAAAAAAAGGCCTTTTCCTCAGGGTTTATTGGAGCAGAGATGGGGCGCGTGACTTTGGAAAGAATAACCATGAGCTATTTCCGAAACATCCGTCATAGAGAAAATCGCGAGCGTCAAAATGATCTTGGACAGAATTGATTAGTTTCTATGTTTCCCTTAAAAAGTTGATTTAACTGTCAAGAGTGGATTTAACACTAGTAATATTTTATTGTGTACAGTCATAGCTGCTGCCATCACTGCAGTTAAAAATGGTGTGTTAGCTTCGTTAATAATCGTGAGATCTTCAGCTTTCCACCAACTTGGAAAAACATTGGCAGCTGTACCACCACATCTCAGATCCTGAATTTCCATCTGATTTATTCAAACGGTGTTTTTTCAGTGACTATCATGGGTAGTGATCAGTGACCCTAAATCGGGAGGAAGACCATTTTTTTTTCTGGCTATTTCTTTGGTCAGTCAACCACATAAATGGCCATGCTATCGTTAAAAATGCACTAATTACATTTATTTAAAAAAATCTAATAAAACACACACACACACCTTTGGAACCGCTTGTCCCACAGGGGGTCGCAGAGCCTACCCAGTAACACAGGGCATAAGGCCGGAGGGGGAGGGGACACACCCAGGACAGGACGCCAGTCCATCGCAAGGCACCCCAAGCGGGACTTGAACCCCAGACCTACCGGAGAGCAGGACTGTGGTCCAACCCACCACACTACCGCATCCCCTAGCTAATAACATTCCAAGTCAAATATATACACAATGCGTAAACTTTTCAGGGAAGAGAACATTTTTGCAAAACAAAGATAATTTCGGAACTCTGATCAAACTCAGATATACACAGAAAACAGACAATTTTTGCTAAATGAACTTCTAATTGTGTTTGCGGTGTTAACATTTCGCTCCATGCTGAACCATCAGATTATCAGTACAATTGAACATGTGCTTCGCATGGTGAAAAATAGTTCTTTGAACACCAGTGTGGATATGAAATAGTCCATAATTAATAATCTCGCATTGACATATGCTCATTTCCTAATGTTCCGAAAATATTTCTAATAATTTGGTTCAACTAAATTGAGTCGGCCTGTTTTTTTTTATGAAATGGCCGTTTTTGGCCATTGGTCGATGGGTTTCCTACTGTTGTAAACTGCGCTGAAGGACGTAGTGGGGTTGTAGTCACAGGACACTTTCCTACAAGATGACTTATAATGTTAAGTTTGTACACTAAGCTTCTTCCAGTCATTTACGCATTAATGTAGCTGGATAATTTTTACCGTGCCAAAAAGGTACAAGAACAGTAAAGAGGATTCAACCCCAGGTCTTTTATTTCATATCCAAGATCATAGCCCTAATCAGCTCAACAGCAGGTGGCGTAGTGGCCGGAGCTGTTGCGTTTGGCTGCAGAGGTTGCGTGTTTGAATCCCACCTCCTGCCGTAGCAGTATTGAGCAAGGTACTGAGCCTGAAGTAGTGCAGTAAAATGTTTTACCTTGATGTTTAGATGAGTAAATATTAGAATGTCGCATAACCACCGTAAGTCACTTTAGCGAAACGTATTAGTCACGTGAAAAAATGTAAATGTACCTACTGATCTCTGAAGGAGTTAAGGGAAAATCACAGCATAACACTGACTGTGCTTCAAAGACAGAGTCACAATGCGAGAACATGGGTACCAGTACATACTGAAAGGCTCGACACACAGTGTGTGTGTTTTTCCTGCACCCCGGGCCTTGCAGTTTGTGAAATGGCGTAGGCGCAGCCCCCCGAGATGATCCCTGATGCTCACTGGTGCTGTGCTTCTTGCAAAGACCAGGAGCGTTGCAAAGATCTCTGTATATGTGTGTCACTGGGGGGCAGGTTGTAGAGCGGTGTAGGACTTGTGAGAAGGTTAGGTTGGTCTCAACGCTGCCATTGTAGCTAAGGGATGCTGCTTAGCTACTAAATCTGGAAATGAAATAATATACAGGATAAATGATGTATAGGGGCAGGGAGGCACACAGCTATGTTCCTGCCCTCAGGCAGGCAGAAGCGAACAATCTCATTCTGTCGCTGCAGCTCACGCATCACGTCCTTCAAACGCAGTGACATCTGCAGGCCATCCGGCCCGTTCTGCACCAGCCCCGATAGGAACCGTCTTCTTATCGCTCTTCTTTAAGGCCTGTGGAGGCGGCTATAAAGGATAACGGGTGATGATCTGAAACGCAGCTTTGGTCTGTGAAATGTGAGGAAACTGTAGAGCAATGAGGGCTATCGGAAGTAAACATTGAATTATCAAGGTTATTATTATTCAGTGAAATCCACCGAGACGTGAAGGCTGTAGGTATCATGCCAGTTACGGACGTTTACTTGTACCCTGGTGTTTTCTGGTTCAAGCCACACTGTCTGATACTGCAGTATCATTTAGCAAGGTGCTTACCATAAATTACTCTTGTAAACATACCTAGCTGCATGAATACGATGAATTGCTTTGGCTAAAATTGTTAGCTAGGCATTTATTGATACAGCTCATGATCATTTAGCTGTATTACAATCAGTGGTACAGCTAAATGAATTGGGACATTTTCTTGTATCTGTTCTTTTTTAGAGAAGAGGTGCGCTTCTGTATCTCATTCCATTTTAGCGTTCCTGGACCTGTGTGACTTCGATCCGTACCGATAGCCAGTTGTTGCTGGTCTGTACACGGCTCAGTGTCCAGTAGTCCCCGCATGTCCCTGTCCTACTCCCCAGGTCACCGGACCCTCTACATTGGTGTACACGTTCCGCTTGGGAAGAAGACCCACAGGAGGCGTCGGCACCACGGCCATCGGAACCGGAAGAGGGACCGGGACCGGGACTCTGGGGCTGAGGATGGCCGGGAAAACGCAAGCCATGGTATGGCTAGGTTCCATGGATTTCAAAAAAAAAAAATTCAGCACTAAGAAAGCCTTACAATTCAAACACAACTGCTGTATTATAATAATTATATAACAATGTCATTCTGTAATTTGCTTCATTTTAAGATACTATGGGGCCGCATAGTGCTTGCTATAACCAGTGAAGTATGAATAAGTCATTAGCAATGGCAGCTATCGCTTTATTGTTCAGGAATTGCTTATGAACGTAACAGTAAACTAATACCACCATTAGTACAACGTTAGCAAGTACCAGTAGCTACAGCAATAGCAACGATAACTAATGCTGAACAACTCAGGTAATACTTCTGGCAGTAGCTATGGTAGCTGATGCTATAAAAACGAGGTAGTACTTCTGACAGTAGCTATGGTAGTGGATGCTATAAAAATGAGGTAGTACCTATAAAAATGAGGTAGTACTTCTGGAAGTAGCCAGAAGTGGTAGTTAATTCTATAAAAATTAGGTTTTATTTTGATCAGTAGGTATGGTAGCTAAAGCTGTACATATGTCGCTCACATAACAGGGATAATTCGTTCCACAGGATGAGTGTAATTTTCATGTAGTTCCTGCAGTAGAAGCTCCAGTAGCTAAATGCAGTGATACGCTGGTAGGATTGTGACAGAACACAGAAGTGTGGAAAGCAGCTAATGCTCTCTTTCATTTCCGTGGGTCTCCAAGACACGCCATCTCAGAGGGTCCAGTTCCTGCTCGGTACGGAGGACGATGACGAGGAACACATTCCCCACGACCTCTTCACAGAACTGGACGAGATCTGCCTGCGCGAGGGGCAGGATGCTGAATGGAAGGAGACTGCCAGGTGGCGTATGGTTGGTCTCTGATGTAGCCACAGTATATGGGCCACTTCATATAGAATGGGGTTTCCTTTAAACAGATTCCTATGATCACTTCCTTGATTCTGTGTGTTGATTCAACACATTCAACACAATCATCCCTCAGAAACTGATAACCAAGCTGAGCCTGCTGGGTCTGACCATCTCCCTCTGCAACTGGATCCTAGAATTTTTGACTGGGAGACCCCAGTCCATCAGGATCGGCAACTCCACCTCCGGCACCACCACCACACTCAACACCGGCGCTCCCCAGGGCTGTGTGCTCGGTCCACTGCTGTTTACCCTACTGACTCATGACTGTGTGGCAAAGTACAGTTCAAATCATATCATCAAGTTTGCTGACGACACTACACTTGTGGGTCTCATCAGGAACAATGATGAGTCAGCATACAGAAAAGCGGTGAACCAGCTTGCAGAATGGTACAGAGACAACAATCTTTCTCTTAATGTTGATAAGACTATAAGACTAAAAAGATGATTGTTGACTTCAGGAGGACCCGAGTAGATCGCTCACCGCTGCACATCAACGGAACAACTGTGGAGAGAGTCAAAAGCTCCAAGTTTCTTGGTGCGCACATGACGGAGGACCTCTCCTGGACTCTCAACACCACGTGCCTAACCAAGAAGGCCCAGCAGCGTCTTCACTTCTTATGGAGGCTGAAGAGAGCCAAACTCCCCCCTCCCATCCTCATCACCTTCTACAGAGGGACGATAGAGAGCGTCCTGACCAGCTGTCTCCCCGTGTGGTACGGGAACCGCACAGTCTCTGACCGCAAGACCCTACAGCGAGTTCTAAGAACAGCTGAAAAGATCACCGGAGTCCCTCTACCCACCATCGACACCTCATACAAAAACCTCTGCATCCGCAAAGCCACCAGCATTGTGGACGACCCCTCTCACCCCTCTTATTCACTCTTCGCCCTGTTGCCGTCTGGCAGAAGGTACAGAAGCATCCGTGCCACCGCCAGCAGACTCCGCAGCAGTTTCTTCCCCGAGGCAGTCAGGCTACTCAACACCCGGCTGACTCCCAACGCTCACCTGGCTCAAAGAGCGAACCCAGCATGACTCCATACGCTACAAACTGCCTACAGTGCACAGCCCATGTCCGCGTCCACATCCTGTGCTGTGTATTTATTTACTGTCTTGTACTCCTGTTCTGTGTTGCACCGTGGTCTCCGTTCCACTGTATACAAGCTATATAGAGGAATGACAATAAAAGCAACTTGAACTTGAACTTGATCTGTTGCTGTTACCTGGGTGACCTGTTTCCAGGTGGCTAAAGTTCGAAGAGGACGTGGAGGATGGCGGTGAACGCTGGAGCAAACCCTACGTGGCCACGCTGTCCTTGCACAGCCTGTTTGAGCTGCGCAGCTGCATCCTTAATGGAACCGTCATGCTGGACATGCGGGCAAACTCTCTGGAGGAAGTCGCAGGTGGGCAACCCCCCAACTTTGCCATTGTGCCTACAGTGAGAGCAACATGGGCTCACACAGTCGTCCTAGACAAACTGTCCTGACCACAAAAACACGTATGGTTCAATTCAATTCCATGTGCAGGTGGTCCTTGTGTTATCACACAACCTATGAATTCCCAGACTTAAGGTGGTCATCCCATCAACCTTTTTGTATTATTTTTCAGTCCTGATGTTTAGTTTTAATGCCTTACCATGACTGCTATATGTACCTTCTATAACATCGACTGACTGTGCTGCACCAGGGCACCAAAATTTGTCATTGTTTGGGTCTCAGTCAGTGTTTGGGTGTCTGAACCCGAACCCTAACCCTAGCACTGGTACTTAAATTAACACACACACACACACACACACACTTTCTGAACCGCTTGTCCCATACGGGGTCGCGGGGAACCGGAGCCTACCCGGCAACACAGGGCGTAAGGCCGGAGGGGAAGGGGACACACCCAGGACGGGACGCCAGTCCGTCGCAAGGCACCCCAAGCGGGACTCGAACCCCAGACCCACTGGAGAGCAGGACTGTGGTCCAACCCACTGCGCCACAGCGCCCCCAATATTTAAATTAACATAATTAGTCAAATATATAACAAAGTCCTATTACACAATGTAGCATTCATGCTTGTTATTTGTTCATACATATGTTCTTATGATATAAATTGTCTTACTTATAATATAAGGGGATTTTCAATTTACGACAAAGTCGACTTGTGATGGGGTTGTCGAAAAAGGACCACATCGTAAGTTGAGGACCACCTGCATGTGTGTTGAAGTTGCTGCCGCAAAGCTCTTAACAAAGGATAGTGCAAAAAGTGCAAAGAGTGAAAACACCTCCATCAGTGGGGCATCAGAGCTCCTTTCAGAGCTGAGAAGTAGCAAAAATCCTTCATCAAACCCAGCTTGCCTGCTGTAAAATGATGCAACGGTTTATTTTTCATAATTTTTCACGAAATTCAGTCAAAGCCAGCTAATGCATTTGTCAAACACTTTGAAATGCATGTGCATGAGTTAGTGGTATGTGGGATTTACTCTGGCAGAGTGATTTGTGACGCTTTCTCATTAATCTTGCATGACGGTCCCTTAGCATGACTCCTGGCTCTTGATGTTGCTAAATAATACATGCAGTAAGTGTTGTTTCAAAATGAATTTTCTAAAATTTATGAAATGGCTCTGTCTGCTCTTTATTAAATGGATGCTTGTGCATTGTCTCACACGTGGAATGCCACGTGTTCTCCTCAGTAAAGTTTTTTTTTTTTTTTTTTTTTGCATTTTCTCCATGGCTCTGGAGCTTAAGCGCAATCATCTCTGGGTGTCCCCCTCACAAATACAGTTCCCTCCAATCCACTATTGGAAACTTAAAATCGGAAAATAGAATTGAGAACTGAACTAGTACCTCTTATGTCGGCTGGTGTTTTATTGGGTTCCTCCTCTGGATTGAAAGTACCTCTTTTCCCTTCGTGGCATTGGCACTGTAATTAGTTGTTCAAGTTCTTTGTTGAGAAATAGCTCAACCAGAGGTTTAAATTTTCATGGTTAGTCAAGGTCCTTAGCGTGTTGTTTGGGTAGCTGGTGGGTTTTCACGGAGCAAAAAGCCTGTAGGTCCATGACCGAGGAAAGTTCCCGATTCACCTCTGAAAGGGTGCTCTCCTGCGATGTTCTCAGACATGGTCCTGGACCAGCAGGAGACCTCGGGCGAACTGGATGAGGAGGTGCGCAGAAAGATCCGCAATGCCCTCCTCAAACAGCACCACCACCAGAACCAGAAGAAGTTCGCCAACCGGATCCCCATCGTGCGCTCCTTCGCTGACATCGGTAGGAAGCAGTCGGAGCCCCACTCCATGGACAAGAATGGTGAGCGTCTGCATTCCCGTCAGCGAGTCTCACTTATGACCGTGACTTGCGTAACCTTCCGGAAATCTCGTGTTGTTGCTCTTTTCTCTCTGTTGACTTCAAGGGTTCATCCACTGACTTGTGGTTCGTGGAGCCGTGCATCCACCCATGTCTGACCTCGTGTTCGCGTTGCGGTCTGTCTGTCTCTTCTCTTCTCTCCCCTCTCGCTGTGTACCCATAGCGGTTGCCTCACCTCTGTGTCCCTTGCCTTCCCCTGACTGCCGGTTTGGCGCTCCACAGCATGGCTGCCCACATCGCTCATTGTGTCCATCTCCTCCTCATCACCAACTGCATCTGTCACCCAACAGCTTGAGCCAAGCAGCAGCTCACACCCCCGCGACCGAACCCTGCAGCGGACTAGAGGTAGCGGACAGGCACATTCCACCTGACAGACTCGCCACCCTTTCCTAAAATATAGCCTTTAAGAGCGGTATTGTCAATGCTTTCAGAAAAGGAAGACATTTTGCTAGGAAAGATGGTGTTGTGGGTAATGATGGTGCAAAATCGAGGTGGTAGGAAGCCAGCGTGAATACGTACCCATGTGGACACACGACAGGTAATGGAGTTTTACCTAATTTAACTGCTTCCATAAAGGTAGACAAGATAGAGTCATGTGGGTGAGATTTGTGCAGATGTGGTTATAGTGCCTGTGGTCATAGCTGCTGGTGCACAAAGGGTTAAACAGGTTCGTAAGAACAGCTCAGGCCACAGATACTGTACAGATGTCTTGTTGTGACTAATTTATTAAAAGATGTTGCGTGCAGCGAACAGCAGTCCCTCATTTCATTACCTGAACAAGTCGGCGAAACCGACTGCTTCCCGTAGGCCGCAGAATTCAGTAATTAGTTTGATTAATTGGCTCCGCACAACCTGTTCATCTGCATAATTAGCAATAAACTGTGTGTTTACAAAATGATTTATTGTGGGAGAAGACAAAATGTTTAGCAAAGCTTGTTTCCTAGTTGTCAGATACATTGGCTTTTTAATATCAAAGGCATGTAAATATTTTTATATGTAGCGCCCTTCCTGACACTGCTGCTTTGGAAGATCTAGTGTGAGATGAAAAAATGTAAAACTCAGTTGCAAAAAGCACAAAGAGATAAAGAAGTAAAATGAATGAAAATCCAGCTGGCATTAGAATCACAGGTACATGTATAGCTAATGACCATCATTAAACACACACAATCTCTACAAGTGGTCGTCCCAGCAAACCGGAGTCTAACCCGCCAACACAGGGCTTAGGGCTGGAGGGGGAGGGGACACATCCAGGATGGGACGCCAGTCCACCGCAAGGCACCCCAAGCAGAGCTTGAACCCCAGACCCACCGCCCAGGGGACCCCAGCTAAACCCGCTGCACCACTATGCCTCCCGTATCATTAAGTATTGTTTAGTTATTGCCTTGATCCAAGGTGTTGTACAGTGTGAATTTTTTACACTAAGTTACATATATTTACCTATTTATACAGCTGAGTAGTTTTCACTGTATCAGCTTTCGGTAAATACCGTGAAAGATGTATGTATGCATCAGTGACCCATTGTAAGTAGTGTATCTAGCAGTGTAAATCACCTTGGTGAATAAGGTGTGTGGACTGATAACACTACATAGAGTTCTTTTGGAGTTGCTTTGGAGAAAAGAGTCTGCTAAATAAGTAAATGTAATGTAATGTAATGAAAGGGGCTACTCCAACAGGAGAGGCAGGGATTCAAGCTCGAGTCGTTTGCCAGGTGATTGCTCTGAGAACAATGCTATTAGTAGAGAAAACCTCTGAGGGTCCAAGGCCAGGTGTTTCCCACATGCTAACATGCTAAGTTTATGATGGGAGGGAAACGTGATGAGGTAGGGAGTCTTGAGGGATGATTCAACAGCGACCCAAATTTTTGGCAAATCATTCTAAACTTTGGCCCATAAGTCATCGTACCTCTACTCACCTGTGGATCTATAAGGCTGAGAAGGCCTCAGAAGTCTTTCTTCATGTGTTGATGCATTGTTGAACGTGGTATTCTGAGTCCTGTGGGTTGTGTTGATCTGCGAGGTCAACGTTTGATGCGATTCGCAACTGCTGAGCATGTGTTTGCTCTCGTGACAGGTCAACCCGATCAAGGACTGTCCTTAACAGTTCCACAGCAAAAAGCTAATCTGTCTTTACCTAAAGCCGTGCCATTGCATGGAGTTGGTTTTCCAAACCTTTTGTGGAACTATGTCATAATTTGTCAAATCCTTTTGCGGAAATGAACTAAGGAACTAAGCGCCCTTCATTCGGCTGGTTGGCTTTCAATGGATTTCTCAAAACTGAAGTCAAAGCTTTGACTAGATTTCATTACAATTCACCATTTTTTAAGTAATTCTTGTCATTGGTGCATTTGCAATTACAATTGCAATTGCAGTGCAATTACAATTGCATCGGTAATTTGCGCATTTGTAATTGCAGTGCACAATTATAGTAATTCGTAATTGTAATTTCTGATTAAATTGTAATGATCATTTGTAATTTGTGATTGCTACTAAATGTACTGTGACTTGGGGGGTGCAGTGGCGCAGTGGGTTGGACCACAGTCCTGCTTTCCGGTGGGTCTGGGGTTCGAGTCCTGCTTGGGGTGCCTTGTGACGGACTGGCGTCCCGTCCTGGGTATGTCCCCTCCCCCTCCGGCCTTACGCCCTGTGTCACCGGGTAGGCTCCGGTTCCCCGCGACCCCGTATGGGACAAGCGGTTCTGAAAATGTGTGTGTGTGTGTGTGTGTACTGTGACTTATGGGCCACCCTGTATTACACTGAAAGGTTTTAGTTTAATTGCAGTAGAGTGCTTTGCAAAGATTTCATGGAAGAATCGACAGAGAGGAGTTTGTGAATAAAATCATGAGCTTCCATATCATTAAAGACACCCCCATAGCTATCATTATCATCAGTGTGCCTCGCAGGCTGGATCTAAGCAGGTCTCAGTCTGGTGTTTATCAACAGCCAGGAAGTGGTGGCTGAAAATGCCAGTAGATGACAGTTGTCGCTGGTTCCAAGTGAACTACTGGACACGAATCGAACCTCGTTAGCTTGTTATTCATTCTTCATCACTGGCGAGGTGTCCCGCATCCCACGCAGACATTCATCCCTGGATGCTGCTCCAGATCATGAGTCTAGTCGTTTCTGTGAGCCTTGCTGTCAGCAACGGGCCGACAACAAATAACTGCCGTTGAACAATATAGAAGAAAAGGAGCACCGAGGTGCTATGCGGAGGCATCTAATCAGCATTGTCACTAATCCACTCATCACCCCAAGTCTGCTGTCACTCATCCACTCTTCATCCTGTCATCTTCTCTCGGCATGGTGACACTACCAGTACCACTGAGTCACTGTGTGTTACAAGGGCTGTGAGCAGGATCTTCATAATGCTGGTGCTCAAAGCTAGGACCCCAACCCCCACTTCCATGCGGCTCATGTTGTACATGTTATAGCTCAGAAAGGTTCTCTTGAGGAGAGGGAGGGGGGCTGCTTTCGTGGCTCTGGTGACTGAGGGAGGTCTCTGTCTCCTTTCTGAATCCAGGTCAGGGGGCCCCTCCTCAATCCCAGTCCACCAATGCTGATGGGAAGGGGGACGTGAGCAGGGAGAACAGCGCCGTGGACTTCAGCAAGGTACGGCACGGCCGCATCTGGACCCACAGCAACGCCCCTTACTGCCTGTACCGTCTCTCCTGTACTGTGGTGTACGGTGAATGTCCACACTGATGAATCCGTTACAACACAGGGCGTGAGCCTGGAGGGGGGGAGGGGACGCACCCAGGACGGGACGCCAGTCCGTCACAAGGCACCCCAAGCGGGAACCGAATCCCAGACCCACCGAAGCGCAGGACCCGGTCAGACCCACTGCACCACCGCACCCCCTCTATCTGATACCTATTAATTTATTATAATGATAATAATAATAAAAATAATTATGCGGGGCGTGGTGGCGCAAAGGGCCTGGCTGAGTCCTGCTCTTTGGTAGGTCTGGGGTTCGAGTCCTGCTTGGGGTGCCTTGCGGTGGATTGGCGTCCCCTCCTTGGTGTGTCCCCTCCCCCTCCAGCCTTGCGCCCTGTGTTGCCGGGTTAGGCTCCGGTTTGCTGCGACCCTGCTTGGGACAAGTGGTTTCAGCCAGTGTGTATTAGTAATAATAATAATAATAATAATAATAATAATAATAATAATAACAACAATAATACTTTGCTATTAATTTATCTGAGGCCTTTGCCCAAGACATCTTATAATGTGAGGCTTGTGCACTGAACTACTTACAATGATTTACCCATTTATACAGCCAAGTAATTTTTACTGTATCAGTTCAGAGTAAGCACCTTCATCAAGGGTACTACAGCAAGAGCAAGGATTCAAACTTGGGTTCTTTTACTGCAAAGTAACAGTTCTTACCACTGCACTACGTGTAAAAAAATTGATTTAAAGTGACAGGCACATTTAAAAACACGGTCAAATGAATTCATGCTGTCATTTCAGCGCTACATCATCCTGCTACGAGCTTTTTAATGGATACACAATCGAAAGCTATATTGTACCGGTGCTGGATTTCTGGGGTTTCGCATGAGCACTGGTACAGAGCGTGTACTGCCCGAAGGGGGGTTGCAGCCTTTAGTCAGCGTAATTAGCGTGTGTGTCTGTGCATGCGCTTTTGTGTGTGGTACAGCGGTAGAGTGGGTGGGCTCTCTCGCGGTTCTCTGCCTCTTTATACCCCCTCTGCGAGGTTTGACGCAGTGCAGATCCAAGGGCGCAGGAACAGAATGTTAATGGGATTGGTTAGCCAGCGTGTCTGTCTGTGTGCGTGTGTATGTGTGTGTGTGTGTGTCTGTGCGTGTGTGTGGGGGCGGGTGGTCCATCCTGGAGAGACGCAGAGCATTACAAAAGACATTTGACATCTTGGGAGCACAGGATCACATGTGAGATGTGAACAAAGTAAACTGGACTTGAGGTACACCCCCTCGGTAATGTCCTCAAATCAGTTTTTCGCACAAATAAATGACATTTCCTTATAAAGCGCACCCTTTGTACCCAGGGAAGGTGATCTGCTTCGAAGGGCTGGTATTTCGGAGCGGTCATTATTGCCTCATTGCTGCGCCTTTGACACCTTTGCTACTCCGCCGCCCCACAGATAGACCTTCACTTCATGAAGAAGATACCGCAGGGAGCAGAGGCGTCCAACATCCTGGTGGGTGAGCTGGAGTTCCTCGACCGGCCCGTGGTGGCGTTTGTGCGCCTCTCCCCTGCCATCATGCTGAATGGACTGGCGCAGGTTCCCATCACCACTCGGTGAGCCCTGCACCAAAAACATCACATCAGTGCCCACAGTGAGCTCTCTGCCCCTTGATAACCCATTACCATCTGATAAGCCCCGCCCCTAGAGATCCCATCGGTGTCCGTGCTCCTTTCCTAGACAGCCAGTTACCACTTGGTAAGCCCCATCCCAAAATTTCCCATCAGTGCCATGTTCCGCCCGTATCCCTGAGGTTATGCCTCTACCACCTGTTATTCCCCACCCCTAAAAACCCCCTAAGTGATTAGGCTCTGCTCTCAAATTGTCAGTTACCACCTGGTGATTTCGGCCCATATATGGTGCCAAAATTTCCTGCTTCTCCGTTTCATAAAACATTTACGTTCGTTCATCTAGCTCACGTTTTCCTCCAAAGCAACTTATATTGCCATTTACAATTATTTGACCCATTTTACTGGAGCAATTTAGGGTAAGTACCTTGATCGAGGGTACTACACCTGGAGGTGGGACTCAAACCTGCAACCTATGGGTGTAAAGGCAGGAGCTCTAACCACTACACTACTAGCTGGCCCAAAGCAGCCAATGGCTTGTCAAGCATTTTCCCTGTGGCCTCATTATCCTGGGAAATGATATATTGATAGGATGGAATTTTTCCTAAATCCCGTATCACGTTGTATGTGGGAAACACCACGGTGTGTCTAATGGGTGAGCCTCATAACGGTGTCCGCATCTCACACTTCAGGTGGTCGTTGTGTTACACCTTCTTCTGTCTTCCAGGTTCCTGTTCATCCTGCTTGGGCCTCTTGGGAAGGGACATCAGTACCACGAAATCGGCAGGTCCATCGCCACCCTAATGACAGACGAGGTAAAGACGCGTCTCAGCCAACACGAGGGACACGAAGGCGCTCCTGCGCAGACGCACAGAAGGGCTGCTTTTATAATTAGGCAAACCGAGGCAATCATCCCAAAGGGCTAATGTTTCACAGTGCCAGATTTTGCTGCTAAAATCTAAAAAAAAAAAAAAAAAAAGGAAAAATAAATTATAATCTTCAGGAAAAATGAAAACCTTGCTTAATAATACTGAAACTGCTCTATTACAGAACTGAAGAAGATCTGCTGCTATACAGTATATACTGTATTATGTAAGCATATGATGCATCGCCACCCCATGTCTTTGAAATCTCTCTAGGTGACGTTTTCTATGAAAAAAAAACTGTCGCTCTACCCAGTAAATAATTTATATCTATTTTTTCCCTTAACCAGCTTCAGCCTTGAGGATAAGTTTAGTTTTCAGTCCGTTTTGAGTCTGAAGAGTATAAATTTGTTTTATGTGCTTATACAATGTTTGCATCTGAGTTATTTTAACTCAGTTTTTATTTTCCATTCTTTATGATCTGTATGCGTCTAGATCTAAAATTCTAGAACAAAATTAATTATTGTTAGACAAATATATATTTGTATACTGTGTGTACATATATATGTACACACATATGTGTGTGTTCACCTCAGAACTTTGAGGTGAATATTTGCAGAGCTCACGAATGGCTGTCATTTCATATTGCTCCAGAATTAAACTTAATTCATCATAAATACGCACTATACCAATGAAGGCAGCCTCTTATCAGATGTTATTTTTTTCTGCTTGGTTATTTACTTTTATTCATTACATGACACTTTTACCCCCCAAGCAAATTACAGTGTTAAGCTGCTTAGAATTATTTACCCATTTATACAGCTGGGTATTTTTACTGGCACAGTTTAGGGTAAGTACCTTGCTCAAGGATATTACATGTGGAGGTGGGCTTTGAACCTACAACCTTTGGGGTCTAAAGATACCAGCTCTAACTACCACCTTGCCATCTCATCCGAGTTTTGATAATGTGATGGGGTGTAATTAACTGACAGCTGAGAGTGGCCTCCTGGTCCTGCGTCACGTTGACGCCGAAGTGCAACCCGTTTGCCGCACCCTCGTTCCGGACGCGCTCTGCTCGGTGTTCCCAGGTGTTCCACGACGTGGCGTACAAGGCGAAGGACCGCAACGACCTAGTGGCCGGCATCGATGAGTTCCTCGACCAGGTCACGGTCCTTCCTCCGGGAGAGTGGGACCCCTCCATCCGAATAGAGCCGCCAAAAAATGTACCGTCTCAGGTGGGCGGGGCTTCCTCAGTCATTGGCAATCATGATTTGCGGTCTTTGTCCAGTTCCATAAAGTAAATAAACATTTTCAAAAATAAAATAGGGGCAGGACTGACGGGCACATTCTCCTTGTGAAACAGGAGAAACGGAAGATCCCGGCGATGCCCAATGGGACGGCAGAGCTGGGAGAGGCTCCGGAACACGGAGGCCACGGGGGCCCGGAGCTTCAGCGCACCGGGAGGTGAGTGGCGTGAGGGCGGCGTGGTAAAACACGGAAGGTTTTAGAACGGTCTGTCCTCAGACCTCTGTTCTCAACACGCGTCCGCCCTGGTGGATTTTTTTTTTTTTTCTTTTCGGCGTGTAGGCAAAGCCCAGCAGTGCGCGGCACATTATGTTTAATCACAGCTGTGACTCAACAAAGAAGGGTTCTTAACACCCTCTCAGTTCCTTTTTTAGAGCATGACCGATGGAATTGTGGGCAGTTAACGCTCCTGCGTCGTCTTTGGCCTTTTCAGGTACCCTTCCGAGTAGGAGCTTTAAGGTCAGGACAGCACGTTCACTTCAGCTCCCCTCCATCTCCCCTGGGGTGGAAGGGCTCCAAGTTGCTCTTTATCACAAAGTAAAGTCAAGACCCCAGTTGCCATGGCAACCCCCTGGGGATGGCTTTCCGAAGGAGGGATTCGCCATATTTACACCTCTCCTAGTAAGAGGGTGGATTAATAAGAGGGAGTTGTAGCCACGATGTATATTTGAAACATCAGTGGGCCATCGCTGTGCATTTTATTCTTCTAAAGAAATTAATAATTAAAAACTAAACCGATTCCTCACTTTACAAACACAGCTGCATCCGGATGTCTGTTCATAATGTGATTTGTCCAAAAACTAAAAGTCACTTTGATCACTAATCCACAAAAACTTAATAATGCAGACGTCCTTGGACTTACTTACGGATTAAGTTCTGAAGGATCCCCGGTATAAGAGATGAAGAAATATTTTGTAATGCTTTGTATCTTAATATTTTTGCAAACTTAAAGCTAAATTAAACTAAGTTAAAATGGCCGAAGACCCAAACACAAATTCCCATTTAGTGCCGATTGATGAGAGATTCAGCCTGCAGTCCACGTGCGCTGAGGAGCATCAGACAAGAGCTGTAAACACAACGGTAGTGATGCAATAAAGATGCTCCTATTATGTTTGTTGCCTCTTTACTGCCATCTATTGGCTGGCCAGTTAAACACAAGTGGCATTCGCTCTGCTGCAATTTTAGAAAATTGAAACGGAACAAAATGCATTTAAAAGTAAATGTTAATATCTTTAAAAATATCTTAAATCACACCTGTGATTTTTTTTATTAGCATCCAATTTTGCTTCCCCTTAGTTCACTGAAATGAGTCAAGTTCATGCCCTGTGTTGGACTGGCTTCCCATCAGCTGTGTACCCTGCCACCCACTGTGCTTCCAGGATAGGCTCTGGACCACGGCAGCCCTGCATTACTGATGGATGGATTCTGACAAATTCAGTATCAGTCGATATCGGGCAAAATAAGTGAACCGTTCTTAGGATTTGAGCCTGGTCAACTGAATTGTGTATTTGCACTGTTTTATTAAAATAGGATATGACAGGGGTGGAATGGTACTTTAGCAAAACCTGCAGGGAAATTCACAAAAAGTACAACTTCTTATCTGCTATAGTTTCTTAGCTGATGTCCTGTCATCCACAGTAGCAAGGTTAAGGCAGTTTTTTTATGTCTACAGATACTATAAGTTAATTTTTCTTACATAAAGAATAGGAAAGTATGTGTAGTTGTCAGCCTGTATTTGAGAATGATTTTGTTGATTTGTTGCTCTGGGCAACCCTTGGTATGTGAGAGCTGTTTAAGAGGGGGGATGGTGGTACGCTCTGTCTTCCAGGCTTTTCGGTGGTCTGATTTTGGACATCAAGCGCAAGGCGCCCCCCTACCTGTCGGACTACACGGACGCCATCAGCCTCCAGTGCCTGGCCTCGTTCCTCTTCCTGTACTGCGCCTGCATGTCGCCCGTCATCACGTTCGGGGGTCTGCTGGGGGAGGCCACGGAGGGACGCATAGTAAGACCCCCCTCCAGCTCGGATGCACGTGGATGTTCCGCTTGAGCCGTACGGCTGCGGTGTTGCTCTCCAGTTTCTCCAAGGATGTTCCCTTTGAAACCCCCTCATGAACCCTGTTCCTGGAGTACTGCAGCCCTGTGAATGTTCTCGACGTTTCTAAATCGTGATATCGAAGGAGCGCTTGCTTGAAATGAGCCTTGTAACTATTACAGCCCGGGGCAGCAGGTGGCATAGCAGTTAAGGCTATAGCATTCAATTTAAAGGACCCAGGTTCTGATCTCACCTCCTGCTGTAGTACTCCAGTCTAAGTACTTACCTTCAATTGATACAGTAAAAATTACTCAGCTGTATAAATGGATAAATCACTGTAAACCGCTTTGTAGAAAAGCAACAGCTAAATTTGCAATACAAATGATTCCTTTGAGAGGTTAAGGGTTTGAGTGGTAAAAAATCCTACAGTCTCAGGCCCCTCAGCATATCCTGTACCTGCTCTAATCCAATATGTCCTAATATTGTCCTATCCTAATATATCCTCATAAACATCTCTGCCGTTACCGTTTCATCTTCCCTTCCCTTCCCAGAGTGCAATTGAATCGCTGTTTGGGGCCTCCATGACGGGGATAGCTTACTCGCTGTTTGCAGGCCAGCCGCTCACCATCCTGGGCAGCACGGGACCGGTGCTGGTCTTTGAGAAGATCCTCTTCAAGTTCTGCAAGTAAGAGAACAGTTTAAAGGACAGTGAAGCACAAATGAAGAGTGCAGCTAATTTGCATTACTTAACATACCCAGGAAACTCCTGTTTAATTTTTGAATTTTGGCAAAGAGGCACTGGTATAAATTAGGCCAGCAGGTGGCATAGTGGTTAGTGCTGCTGCCTTCCACTCAACAGACACGGGTTTGATTCACAAGTCCTACTGCAGAACCCTTGATCAAGGTACTTACCCTGAATTGATACAGTAAAAATTACCCAGCTGTATAAATGGGTAAATCACTGTAAGTAGCTTAGAGGAAAAAACCTCACATTTTAACCTGCTTTGAAAAGAGTGTTGGCAAAGTGAAGTAATAAACGAATAAAAACTGTACAGATCACGAGAAAAAAAGGAAATGAAACATCCTCATGAAAAGAGCTGAAAAAAATATTATTGCAGCGGCTGCTTTTGAATCCTCCACCCATGTCGCACGGACAGGGTGTCTCTAGTTTCCTGTAATGCAATGAAAAATCTCATGTCTGATCAGCTGGTTTGACACATTTGACACTTTAGTCCAGTCACATGTTTTCATGTATGCAGTTCATTGTCCAATAATGTTCTTTCTGTTGCATGGACTGTTGTGAGACGTATGAGATTGTATGTTCTCTCCTTAGTTATATGTTCCGCCAGTGTCGGTACTGTGTTACAGTTAGTGTTGCAGTTGCAAATCGCAGTAAATACGGTCACGACCGTGTTTCTTACTCTACGTTTACTTTTTTCCCCACGTAATAAATGACCGACTGAGACACGTGTGACGTTCGCGCTGTTTATTTCCCCTCCCAGGGAGAACGATCTGTCCTACCTCTCCCTCAGGGCCTGCATCGGTCTCTGGACGGCGTTCCTCTGCCTGGTCCTGGTGGCCACCGATGCCAGTTCGCTCGTCTGCTACATCACGCGCTTCACCGAGGAGGCGTTCGCCTCCCTCATCTGCATCATCTTCATCTACGAGGCGCTGGAGAAGCTCATCCACCTGGGAGAGACCTACCCCTTCAACATGAACAACGACCTCAACAAGCTCACTCAGTACTCGTGAGTGTGGCTCACGATGGATGTCGTCCGCTGTAATAATGTTGCGGTCGGACAATTATTAAAATTATTGCAGTGCCACGGTATTACCGAAGTAACGACATTACAGCTTCACAGTTTCATCCAGAGTCAAAAACATTGTTGCACAACGCTTATTGCCGCTGTTATTATTTGTACACTTTATCTCCCAATGTTTGGTTCTGATTCGTTCTTGGAAACAGTCAGAATATTGAAAAACTGGGGAAAACAAATTATTTATTTACATTACTTACATTGTTTCCTTTGTTCCTCATGAAAAATTCCTGTTTTTTCCAAGCCCATCCCAAGCTTACCAAAAATCCACCCTAAAGTTGTATAACATTAAAATAGAAAGATTATTATTAGCTTTATTCTTATTCTTCCTCTTAATAATAATAAATATGTAAAAATATGACTTAGGAGCAGTGAAAGCTACATGCCACATTTAAATAAATAATGATTACAAAACTAAAGCAAAACAGAGGACACAAACACAAACAGGTGGGTGAGAAGACCCATAAGACCTGAGCGTGCCAGGCTGCGGCTGAGAGCATGGGTACGCGGTTCCCACAATGCAGTGCTTCTCACGGTCCGTCTCACGCAGCCACTCGGCAAAGTTTTCAAATGCGCTCTCGGTTTATCGCGGCGGACTGGATGCCGCAGACAGGATAAATGAAAACCTGGACCAATTCACGATAAGTGGCGTTAATAATCCCAGATCCGATGAGTGAGAAACCAGATATCGGGGGACCGAATAATGGGGGATGAGTGTATGTAACAATGAAGGATGTTGGTGTGACGATGTCACTTGGATCAGCCGGCTGACTCGTAGTATCTTCCGGAAAGCAACCGCAACTGGACAGGCTCCAAATGGTCAAAGCGCCTGCGTGAAAACCAGTACCCACTGGGTGCTGATGTCATCAGTCATGTGATCCAGGTATGTGTTACCCATAGGTGTGTCTGCATGGAGCCTCTCAGTCCCAGCAACGCCACCCTCAGGTACTGGGAGGAGCATAACATCACCTTGTCTGAGATTCACTGGGGAACTCTGGATGTCAAGGTAACCTCCATGAGCTTATCCATCAACGCAGGCCACGCCCCCCGAAACATGACTGACAGCAGGCAGTCTCTCATCATAAGTACGGAAGCGACAGACAGCTCGTCCTTTTATTGCACGGTACAGAGCAAATGCTGATCTGCAAAAGCATCTGGAATCCAAAAAGGGTCCTTCTGATCACGATATTTGGATTCTCAGCCCCCTACCTGCTGTGGTCTACGCAGCATCTCTTACTGTTACCGCACCTGGATTACACTGAAGCAGTGTGGTAAAGCGCTGAGCTCAGAGGTACAGCATGGATTCAGCTGGGATTTGATACCCCGGAAATTCGTTCAAAATGAATTTCCTTAACCTGCTTCTAAGATCAATTCCTGAGATTTGAACCTTTGGGCAAAGTGGCTGTCGCTGTAGCTCTTTAACCGCAACCTTACAGGCCTGTGCTTTCGGGACTCGTACGAGACCCGAACCCATGACGTTACGGCCTTTGCTACCTGACTTGTACCTGCGGTGCTGCCTGTCCTGTCCCTGGAGCACGGACACTTCCTGGTGGTGTATTCGCACCTGGGACCATATTTTATATCTCACGGCATCTTCGTTGCACATCAGCAATGTGTGTGAGGCCAGCTGTAAACAAAAGGGTTTTTAAATACACACCCTGTCCAGCCTCAGAAACCAGACCCCAGACCCTCACTGTATGGTACTTGCTGCCCCCCGGAGGTGATGCTGCAATATGGCAGTGACCCCCCCCCCCCCACTGCTGTTCCAGGACTGTTTGAAAAATCGGGGCGAGTTCACGGGCACCGCCTGCGGCCCACACGGACCCTACATCCCAGACGTGCTCTTCTGGTCCATCGTCCTCTTCTTCTCCACCGTGGCCATGTCGGCCTTCCTGAAGGACTTCAAGACGAGCCGATACTTCCCCACCAAGGCACGCCCGCCCCCCATGATCAGGTTTTCAGGTGTCACGTCAGAGGCTGTGTGTGTGTGTGTGTGTGTGTGTGTGTGTGTGTGTGTGTAGGTGGGATAGAGTTGCTGCGCGTGTGTCAGTGTGTGTTTTGTTCTGCGAGGCCGGTGCGAATAGTGCAATGAAACGACTGCTGTGCCATCTACTGGTCATTTTTATAACCCTCTTTCGGAAAACCGAACGGAGATTCTTTTTAAGACCCGTGTCCCCCGAGGTTTCCGTTTCTCAGAGATGCCGTTCCCTCTCCAGGTGCGGGCCATCATCAGCGACTTCGCGGTCTTCATCACCATTGTCACCATGGTGCTGGTCGATTATGCCTTAGGAGTTCAGTCGCCAAAGCTTCAGGTCCCAAACGAGTTCAAGGTGAGCTGACGGATCAGTAATTCCTATTGAACCGATCGAAGTATTTTTATTGATGCCTTTTGGATCTCTTGGTTTTCAATCACGTGGACTTAGCCTGGCAGTACTGCATCTGACACTGGGTGTCTGACCATTTATAGCCGACCAGAGACGACCGCGGGTGGCTCGTCAACCCCTTGGGTCCGAACCCATGGTGGACCACCATTGTGACGGTCATCCCCGCTCTGCTGTGCACCATCCTCATCTTCATGGACCAGCAGATCACTGCAGTCATCATCAACAGGAAGGAGCACAAGCTGAAGGTACCACAGTGCTCAAATTCATAGATGGTACCATTATTTTTAGAGGTGTTGTCTTTGGACCCAAAGGTTGACGGTGCAAATCCCACCTCCAGCTGTAGTATCTTTGAGTAAGGCGCTTACCCGAAATAGCTCCAGTGAAATTACCGAGCTGTATAAATAGTTAAATAATTGTAAGTTGCTTTGGAGAACTGCGTCAGCTAAATGAATAAATATAAATGTAAATATGCTCATCAGAACATCAGTCATACTGCTCCTGCGTTGGAGTGAAATGATCCAGCAAAAACACTGTAACTGCACATTGTCGGGATTGTTAATAAATGCATTCGATAATTAATGCCTGTATTTCTTCGAACTGTGAGGTTGTGCCATAAGTGGAGCCCGTCCACACTGTCTCCCGGTGAAATGATCGCCGCCGTTTGCGAACCTGTCGGTCCACAGAAAGGCTGCGGGTACCACCTGGACCTCTTCATGGTGGGCATCATGCTGGGCGTGTGCTCTGTGATGGGGCTGCCGTGGTTCGTGGCCGCCACCGTGCTCTCCATCTCCCACGTCAACAGCCTCAAGCTGGAGTCGGAGTGTTCGGCGCCCGGGGAGCAGCCCAAGTTCCTGGGCATCCGTGAGCAGCGCTTCACGGGCCTCATGATCTTCGTGCTCATGGGATGTTCTGTCTTCATGACCTCCGTCCTCAAGGTGAGAGAGCGTGGGGGGCTGGGTTAGGGTTAGGGTTAGGGTCACCGCAATGGTTAGCCGCTGCGTCGCTAGTGGCTTCTGGGAATGCATCTCCACCGTAACACTTTTCACATATCAACTGTCCAGTCGGTGCTGGCGCTCGGGTTTTTTACACCCGTACACAAGAATCAGCCGAGCATCCAACAGAGCTCTATCTCTAAATTAATAATGGCTCACATAGATAGAAATGGGACAAAAATTACTTTTATTATAGATAGAGATCACAAAGGAGGCTAAATCAAATTTGAATCTGTTATTTTTAATGAAATTATGATATATATATATATATATATATATATATCCAATGTCCGCAACCGCTTTTCCCGAGCAAACCGGAGCCTAACCCGGCAACACAGGGTGCAAGAGTGGAGGGGGAGGGGACATACCCTGGACAGGATGCCAGTCTGCCGCAAGGATTCGAACCCCAGACCCACCACGCTGCAGGCCTCGGCCAAACCTGGTGCACTCCCCCCAGATATATGTCATAATTACATTAAAAATAACATATAGATTCAAATGTTATTTTTAATGTAACATTTGAATCTATTTAATGTAATTATGATATATACCTATATATCTATATCTATACATATACTGTGCAGTTAAATCACAGTAAGCTCATCCATATATATGACAAGATTTACTTTTATTTTTAGGTTTTCAGCTCTAAATACAAATAGATCTTGAAAAATGGAAAATAAAAATTATTTAAGACAACTCCTATATGAACATTATGTAGCAGAACACAAATTTATACTTTAATGATTGAAAACTGAATTTATTCTCAAGGCTGAAGTTGGTTAAGGGAAAGAATAAAGTATTTACTGTGTAGAGCGACAGTTTTTTCATAGAGAAAAACGACAAGGGGCGCCGATGGGACATTTACATCATATGTTGGGTGGCAGATCTTATATTTCCTAATAAGCCTGTTTATTATTGAGCAAGGTTTTTTAGTGCTGTTTTCCAAAATTAAAATTGTTGGCAAATTTGGGTGTCCGATCCCAGATGACTGCCTGATAAAACGGGCCCTGTGTCCAACGCAGACTCACATTTATAAAAAGCCTTTTGTGAAGCCTTTCTGAATCCCGCCATTGCTTTCCCATAATTCCACCGGGTCTCTGAAACCCTTCGGCCGTTTTCCTCAGCTGACGGCTTTAAAAGTCCGAGTTCCTTCTGCGCTGTTTATTACTGCGTCTCCGGGGTGCTTTTGTGACCGATTCTTCGCCATCTTTCGCAGTTTATCCCCATGCCCGTGCTGTACGGAGTGTTCCTCTACATGGGCGCCTCTTCGCTGAGGGGCATCCAGGTAAGCGGCGACCCGCCGTGACGCGGCGTGACGCGGCGTGACTTTAAATTAAATTTGCAATCCAGTTTTTTTATTATTAGTTTTATGCACAGCACAGGGTCTCAACAGCATATAGATATTGGGTCAGGAGGTTACAGTGCATCACTGGAACGATCACATAGCACTTTCTAATAACCTCGAGAAGGGCGTCCAGGTGTTCCAGAATTTATTGGAGATGTCACACGGATCAAATGCCGATCATTCGAGCTGGAGAAATTTCCGCTGTCCTCTTTTAACCCCCCGGCGCTTGTCGTCGGCCAGTTCTTCGACCGCCTCAAACTGTTCGGCATGCCGGCGAAGCACCAGCCCGACTTCATCTACCTGCGGCACGTTCCCCTGAGGAAGGTGCACCTCTTCACCATCATCCAGCTGAGCTGCCTCGTGCTCCTGTGGATCATCAAAACCTCGAAGGCTGCCATCGTGTTCCCCATGATGGTATCTCCCTTCCTCTTCATACTCAGTCTCTCCATGCACACGAGTACTTTAATCAAAGCCTTTCAAGCTCAGTAAGTGAGGCTCCCGAGGACCCCTCCCCTCCCCCGAGTTCAACATGCTCCAGGCCCTTAACCACAGCGCCACCTGCTGTCCTCTAAAATGTCTGTTTCTGGCGAGCAGCTGTGAATTCGCTCTGCGCTGCCTACAGGTGTTGGCGCTCGTGTTTATCCGGAAGCTTCTGGATTTCATCTTCACCAAGAGGGAGCTGAGCTGGCTCGATGATCTCATGCCAGAGAGTAAGAAGAAGAAGCTGGAGGACGACGGACAAGAGGTACAGCTTCTCATGTCTTGGAGTCAACTGGCATCGCAAACCCAGTGATATGTAACTATTTTCTGAGACCACTGGCCAGTCATGTCACATATTTAATAAACTTGTGCGGGGCACCTTGTAGCGTAGTGGTGCAAGCTACTATCCTTGGACCCAAAGGTTGCTGGTTCCAATCCCCCCTCTAACTGTAGCACAATTGATCAAGCTACTTACCTTGAATTGATGCAGTAAAAGTTACCCAGCTGTATAAATGAGTAGATAATTTTAAGTTGCTTTGGAGGAAACTGTCGGCTAACTGTAATGTAAAAAAAAAACTGTGTAATCAAAGTGCGAAAAAAATGTAACTTGTATTGTGAATCAAAGTGGAGTGTCAGCTAAATGTGTGCTCTTATTTTCACTTGTGCACTTTCATTTTTGCGTGTATGCACATTGAAAACAGATTTTCAACTTGACCAGCAAAAGGTGAGAAATGATGTTTCCATTTATGACACTTTCCTCCAAAGCAACTTATAATCTTAATGTACTTACAGTATGTACCCATTTATATAGCTGGATTTTTTTTTTTCTTAACTGGAGTAGTTTAGGGTTTGCACATTACTCATAAGTAATGCAGCTTAAGGGGAATTGAACCTGCAGCCTTTGGGTTCAAAGGCAGTAGCGTTAACAAGTAGGGTACCAGCTGTCCCCGTTTAGCTTAGAAAGATTTACTGAGATGTTTATGCTTGTATAACCCATGCAAACACACATTAAATGAATCATGGAGACTTTTTAACTTCTTCTGAGTCAGATTTTTATTTGATATTTGTGTCTCCTTGTAGGAAGAGGAGAGTATTTTGGCTGAGGAGGAGGGGATAGTACAAGTGCCACTGGAGGGGCAATGCAAGTAAGGCTGAATTAATATAGACTACTATAGTAAGTACGGTACTATACTTCGAATGAACATTTATGGCTCGGAAATATATATCTGGCCAGACTTATTAAGGGAGCCATTCTTCTTGATTTCTCTGGGGTCCAAAAATGAATAATTAAAAAAAAAAAACAGAAAAATTCTGGTGCTCTGGGGTGTAAACATACAAGTGATGATTCTCATTTTATACGTTTTTATAGAGAGGATCCCGCCACGGTGAATATTTCTGAAGAAATGGCCAAAACGTCTTTTGGGAACGAATGGAAAACCCTGAACACCGCAACAGAAAACACGAAGAAGGAGTCGGGTTCCAAAAGGTAGCGGTCGTTGCGTTCCGAAATGTTCGGTAAATGTAACTCAGAAAATGTGACCCGTTTTCAGTCGGAAATCACGCATCAACCCTCCCTCTTTATTCTCAGGCTAATCTGTGACTCGGTGATTAAATCTGACGATTTCTAAGGTTTGCTTGATGCGTTAGACCATCTTCTCAAATCATCTGCCAAGCAAAATTAAGATCGCATGGTGTTTCAGAATCGCGTGAATTCCTCCACACGCCATCAGTGGATGTTTATTGCCTTTTATATGTAACGCAGTGTCCTGCTTATGGTTTTTTTTACCCTGTCCTACCATGTTCCCGATTGCCCCCACTTTCCCCTCTCTGTCCTGCAGTCCAACAGTTGACTTTGACCCAAAAACATTATTTCACATGTACCGGTTTCTCCAGTGTGAAATCGGTGCACCACGTTCTCATTTGTCAAACGACATGTTCGACGTCCACGAGTATTTTTGAAAAGCTTATGGGTCAGTTTCATGAACGTTAACTCAAACTGGCTTTTCCCCCTTAATTCTAAGAACTTTGACAGGCATTTGAAGAAAGGTAAAGGTAACGAGAAACATGCATCTGGACACAAATTTACTTAAAATATTTTCGTTGCTCATAATGGATTCCAATTTAACGATACTTATGTATTAATTCACATTCTTAGTATTTTTATATGGGTTGCCGGAAAAAAAAAAAAACAACAGTTATAGTTTATTTTAAATAGAGACTGATTACAACTGTGAGATTTTAAGTTAAAAATGTGATGTATATTTTAAAATAAATTTTTGTGTCTCATAATACAAATACTCTGTTTTTCAAAATGGTGTTGAAGACATCGCTTAAGGCTAAGTGAGTGAAATCAGCGTCGTTGACGATTCTTCCCATGTGGGGCTGACTGATGTTAAGAAAAATTCCTGACAAATCTCTCCTTCCATCTCTGTCATAAGCTCCCTTTCCTAACCTCTTAGATGCCGACTCCCCAAAGGTAAGACCCGCGTCCCCAGCCAGCGGTGTCTGCATGCGCTCACTTTGTCCCCGTGACCTCGCCGTGCTTTGGATCGAAAACAGTGCCGTTTTTGTCTCTGCATGTGGTAAAGCATGTCAGGGAGGAGGTTCCCGAACTTCCTCCAGGATGGGATCCACACTGCCCGTGAGCAGCGAGCGGAATTCGGCCGGCAGTAATTTGCGCCTGTCCGACGGCTCCTGAGAGGCGCCTATGAGCTACGCTGCGCGGGCCGCGTGTGTCCGTCAGTCGTCAGTGGACGAACTGGGCAGGGGGACTTAAATCGGTCAAGGACTGTCAGTCCGTACCGTTGACCACATGTTTTGGCATGATTCCGCCCGGTTGGATGTGAGCTACGGTACCAGTCAAAAGTTTGAGTACACCAGAGCAACCTGGGGAACACCTGTATGGGAGGAGCTGGACAGAAGAGTGAAAGCAAAGCAAAACCCTGGTGTCCTACCGCTCTGGGACCTGCTGCGGAAGAGCTGTGGGGACACAGGGCCTCATCTCCTCAAACTCGTTCACCGAACGTGAGCAAAAGCTAGTTTCCGTCAAGTGTTCTCACACTTTTCTCTGGTACCGTATTTGCCTGTTGCAGGTGAACGAATCGCTTTGGATTGCTTGTGGTATTTGGGGTTCTGGGGTTGTGGGATCTACTCATACGTGTGCATATCGAAATGGTACGGAAAACGAGGAGAACGAGGTCAGGGGGTGAGGGGGGGATGGGGCACGTGACGGCTGTCGCACTCTGAACATGCTGCCCCATTCGCTGTCTCACCCACAGCAGTAAAGGGCTCTTTGGGGTCCCTTGGTAGCCACTGAAGGAGCTTGAACCTCTCAGGTCCAGAGTGTAGCCTTACACCAGTTCACCTCTCTGCTGTGTGGTCCTTGATTTACGATATAAGCAACTCGTGACAACCTGAACTTAAGACGGCCGTCCCATCAAACTTATATTATTGTTTTCGAGTCCCGATGTGTAATGACAACGCTCCACCTGCTGTGTGATTACGTGGACCGGCCGCGTAGCTGTTGGGAACCGTGTTTCTTATTGCCTCTGTCAGTGCGGTGCATCTTTTGCTAACTGTATTTTTTTACAGAAAGTTTTGTTTGTGATTCTATTCAACTTACTTTTCATTTACAATGCCCAGCAAGCAAAAACGTTCCGGTGATGTGACGATCCTCCGGATGCTCTGGTTTCCTCCCACAGTCCAAAGACATGCTGTTCAGGTTCACCCGTAGTGAGTGAGTGACAGAGAGAGTGTGCTCTCCTGGGGTAGCTGGTAGTGTAGTGGTTAGAGCTATTGCCTTTGGCCCTAAAGCTTGCAGGTTTGACCCCCCGCTGTAGTACTCTTGAGCAAGGTACTTAACCTAAATTGCTCTGATAAAATTACCCAGCTGTATAAATGGGTAAATAATTGTAACCTTAACACTGTAAGTTGCTTTGGAGAAAAGCGTCAGCTAAATGAATAGATGTGGGAAAGAAACGGCAAAACAGATTTAGAAATGAAAGTGACAATAAGGCAGCCTGGAAACATAACTAATGTTCTGTATCAGCATTATTTTGGTAATACTGTGTGAAATCAGTGAAAAAATATAGTGAAGCAGTATTACAGAATTCATGCATGTTGTTTATATATCCTTGTGGTTTATAAAATGCAGTACAAGGGGGTCTGTGACTTACAACAGTCAGCTTACAACAAGGTTGTTGGAACGGAACCCGGTCGTAAGTCGAGGACCACCAGCATCACATTTGTCACTAGAGTCCCAAGTGGCCCATTTTGCATAAAATGCATAGTGGCGAGGCAGATACGGAGTCCAAGGACTTGAACCCACAACATTCTGGTCAGAAGACCACATTATGATATGCGGAGCTGTTTAATCCGGAGGTCCAGCTAGGATTTCGAGTGAGCTCCTGGGGACAATGATGGGCAGCAGTTGAAAGGTGACCTCAGGGTTGGCTGCTCCCCGGTTCCAGCGGGTAAACGCTCATCCCTTGTCCCCTGTCCCCCCTCTTTAGCGTCTCCAACAGCATCTTGAGAAGACAGGAGGAGGCGAAGGCCGATGTGGAGAAAGGCTTTGACAGGGAGACCTGTCTGTGACTCGTCCCCGGGGCCGCCGCGGACAGCTGGCAGGTGTGCGCTGCTGTGAGCCGCGACCACTTCTCTGCGCTCCCCTTCCTTCATGTAAAGGTGTTTTATACGTGTCCACAAGTGTACGCTCCTTTTACAGCAAAACTAGCGACGTTCAGCATGTAGAATGCGTTTCATTTCCCGCGTGTAAGTGCGCGTCCGTTGACGTGGGACACAACCAGCAGCAGCGGCGGAGGACGTCGAAACGCGCGCTTTTTTTTTGCTTCGTCTGCTCTTTTACGCTGCCGCTTGAAAAAGGCTTAAAGCTACGTTTATTTTAAAATTGTTCGTATTTTGTATGTTTTCCGTTTTCCTGCTTTTTATTTATTTATTTATTTATTTTTTAGAGGGACGTCGTGATATGAAAATCATGACCGCGGTCATGGAAACGTAATCGTTGCTGGAAGTTTCAACAACTCGTAGAAACGTTTGAAACACGAATTTAGAAAAGTAATAACGGAAAATTGCGGAGCCTGTAAATATGTGTCGGTAGGTTTTTTTGCATGCGTTAGCTAACATATCCATGAAATCTGTGAGCATTAAATAAGTGTTGACTTAAGATGCTTTTTGTTATTTATTTACCTCATTGTGCTATGACGCTCAGCTAACCGAACATTTCGGAGTTTCGTCGTTTTCCACGTTGAATATATTACGTTTCGTTTGTAACGCGTACGATTTACCGGAATCACGACCAGTGTTATTTTTCGGAAGACTCTTGCAAACTCAATGGAGTTCTTGTGTATTTATGTCTTATTCTTCTTGTGTGTGTTGTAAGGAAGGAATTAAGATCGTTCGTGTAGGTAATTACTGACTGGGGTGAACTGACTAGGAATAACTTATGCAGGTAGATTGTTAACAAAAAAGGAGGGTGATCGTATCTAGAGAGTCGTACCGAAAGCAGCGATCTTATTGGAATTGCAAAACAATGCCATCCTGCAAATAATAAAAATGCAATACTGACATGTGACAGCGAGAAGTTCCATCTATGGCCTCACACTTGGATGAAGAATAACATCACCTGGTGCTTCAGGTGCTTCCAGGTACCGCACGGCTCGGTGTTGCCAGGGTTTTTTTTTTGCAGTTCCAACACGCTCATTACTTCTGGTACAACCAATGCGAATGGAGAATTAATTGACTTCGGTCAGCCTTTCATACTGTAATTTTCCATCCGTGAAAGTTATGGATATGGAATGTTACCATCTGTGTTTGCGGTTTGTTTCATCTAGCAGATCTTAGCAATAGGGGCTCGTGCTTTCGTACGAAAGGGACTCCAGTGCACGTGAGCGGTGCGCCCGTTACGACCGCTGGATGCAGTTACTGTGTTAAGATGAGAGGATGGCGTTTCGCTGTCGTCGCACATGAAAGACCTTACTTAGTTATTTAGCAAATGCAATATTGTACTTTTAGAAGAGAGAAGTGTATTTGATTTTATTCTATTTAAAGGACTCCGGATTCTTTGTACATAAATAATATAATTTTGTTATGATTTAAAATATAAATCCTATATAAAATATATTTACCTACCTTTTAAATTATTGATAATGAGAATGAAAAATGTTTTCATTCTCAAAATTATTAATTTAACGAAAGCTGACTTCTTAGCCTTGTACTGTGGTTCATTAGGTCCTATGTTTTACAACAAAATGGGCCGATTAATCAAAGTATAACGTCCTTGAAAACCTGCTGAATTTGGGAGCGTGTCAATGTGTAGTACTTTTAAATTCCCTTTTATTTGTAAATACAGCCTTAAATTGTTAAGCTGGTCATTCAAGGACATCCTGATTTCAGTTTTGATTGGGCGGCACCATCAGACTATGAATTTTAACTTGTTCAAATTGTCATTGTAAATGTAATTTATTACTGAAGTGTACATGTGAAAGCCAATAAACAGATTAAAGTACTTTGCTGAGTGGTCTGTTCAGCACAATAACAATCGCGTGTGACCTGCATGGCCCGGCCTGGCTTCGCGGGGCCACCTTGTGAGCTCGTGACCCACGAGGCGACGGGTGGACGTGGGGTCTAATGCCTGTCAGGAGATGGACGGATAAGGGACGGTAGGTTTTGGCTTCTAAATGGAAATGGTCAGCATAGGTCTCTGGGAGGTTTGGACACATTACAGCTGAATAAATGAACATTTATTTGTTTAGCAGATGCTTTTCTCCAAAGCGACGGACATCTGAGAGAAAAATACAAGGAGCGCATTATACCAACAGAAGGAGAGACAAAGTTCTTTTTTATGTATTGACAGATGGTTTGTTGTGTTAGATGACAGCTCGGAGATTTTTGGGTCCCGCAGCACATCTGTAGCCCCACTCGTGTGAATTCTTAAGTCTCTCGAAAAGTAGAACGGAAACACACTGATCCCTGGCTGCGCTGGTTGATTGACGCATTTCCACCGGTTTGTCACAGCTCACCTCTCCAGCAGCGCGACCTTCGGGGAAAAGACTGACAAGCCAGGACGTCAGCAGCGCAGAATGTCTCGGTGCAAATCTCATTTAAATGACATCCCCTCAGAGGATCTGCGTGTGTGGCTGAATGACTTGTGATTGATTGGTGATTGACTGGAGTGTCACCTTCTTCAGCGTCCGGAGGTTGAGTCACATCAGACTAATTTTACGTCATGCTGATTTCTTAGCTGTATAAATGAGTAAATAATCGGTAGTACCTTAACACTGTAATATGTGTTGGAGAAAAGGGTCAGTTCAATTAATAACTTTAAATAAATGTAAAATCGACCATCCGATTATTACAGCCTGTTATGCAGGCCAACCGCTCAGAGTAATAACTCAGCCCATTGTCCATCACTTGACATTTAGCTGGTAATTTATATCAAAACCTATTGTCTTTATCTCAAAAGATTATTTAAACCAGCGGTTTTTAACCCGAGATTGATGAAGTGCGGGCCTGCTTTGTGTGTAACTCTGTCTATTAAAATCAAGGCCAAAGATAAATATTACTATACATGACATAATTTTATATGAAATAAGTGCAGTATTTTCTGGGCAGGACACTCCCAGTTCCATGCCCCAGGACCCTCCCAATTCCACAACCCCTGGCCAAACCCCAGGACCCTCCCCGGTCCACACCCAAGCTGCTGCTTTCCAGAGGCTTGACAGCTCACCATCTTTGAAGTGCTAAATTCCATCTCCAAACAGCAGGCACGAGCCCTCCAGCAACCTCCAAAACCTCAAATGAAGATACACAAGTGCTCCTCTATACTTACTACTCCTTTAATACTTCTCAGTACTGAATTATACACACACACAGTCTGCAACCGCTTGTCCCGAGCGGGGTCGTGGCAAGCCGGAGCCTAACCCAGCAGCACAGGGCGCGGGGGTTGGGGGGAGGGGCCAGACCCAGGACAGGACAGGACACCAGTCCATTGCAAAGCACCCGAAGCAGGACTCGAACCCTAGACCTGCCCGAGAGCAGGACTCTGCCAAGCCTGCTCCACCACCGCACCCCCCACCGAATTATTATAAGATGATGATTATTATTATACCTTATATCAAATCCATACCTTACAGATTTTTATTTTTATCTATCCCTTGTCCAGCTTTGATGCATCTATGGGGCAGCATGTATGGATTTTTCAGTGTTATACTTTAGGCAAAAGGAGAATCATCTCCACACCAATCTATGTAGCTGTATAGTGCATGAAAATACATAGAGCTAAATCAGTTTCAACTTTGAATTGTGTTATGGAAAAAGGGCGGGATAGCTACTTCAATAATCCCTGCTGGGAAACTCACACTCACAGCTGTTTAACACGTAACATGTAACAACAGTGTGCACAGCTACAGTATACCCAAACAAAAATTCCTAATATTTTGCCAATCATCTTAGTCTCCCAAATCCGTTTCTCTCGACAAGCCTGCGTTGTCCCAAATTCTCCTTCCCTCTCGACAATATTTTGTATTGTTCGGGCATTTATATTTATTTTTCTGATGCTGTTCTCCAAAGCATCTTAGAGGTAAACTACTTACAATGATTTACCCATTTTTCACAGCTGGGCATTATTTTTTCCATCCTGAAGCCGTGGAGGGTGAGGACCTGGCTCAAGGGCACTGTAGCAGGACGAGCTCAAACTATCGACCTTTAACTCCAAGGGCAGCAGCTGTAAGAGAGAGATACGGGTATTTCCACACATTTAAAAAATTATAATTAAAAAAAAAGTTCACTAATTTTATACAGACAGAAAAAGACACACACACCAGGCCATGGCATTGGCTTTGAGAGTAATTATTGCTCTCGTCCTCATGCTGGAATCCAGTTTGCTGCTTCTAATGTTGGAACTGGCTATGGTTCCCAGAACTGGTATAGTTCAGGTCATGGTTCTGACAACTTCCAAGGTAATTCCATTGCCAAGAGGAGAATGGATTCTCAGCTTGCCTCTGTTTCTACTGGTCTTTCTGGGTCCACTCAAGAGTTTGGCTCTCCCAGGCATGCTTCACAAGTCTTAGGCTCACAGAGTGTGTTGGGTCCTGCACAAAGGGTAGAATATCCATCCAGGACTACCTCTGTTCTGACCAACTTTAGTTCTCAGGCCACAGGCTCTGAGAATAGGTCTAGTACTGCTTGGAGTAGCTTTAACTCTGCTCAACAGGTTGGCAATTATCATGACTCTGTCCACAAGACCGTATCTAGGCTTGTTCAGTTTGTCAAAAGTGTTTTTGTAGTTGACACTCCCACTTCTGCTGAACATGGAAGACCCCAAAGTAACTCTAATATGAATGTTTATAATTTTGGGCAAGGTACTTCTAGTTCTGGTCAGGGTTCAAGTGGCTATGGTACTACTCAAACAAGCTCCCAGCAAGCATCTGGTTCTGAAGTCACCTTTCCATATGCTAGAAGTTATGGCTTTGGTTCTCCAAGTAGCTGGTCTACAGGACTTCTTCAGTCAAGAAAATCCTTCACTCATCCTCTTTCAGGTGTGTCAAAAAGGATACACAGATGTGGCTGATCATTGATGCCTGTTGAATACTAATATGGTGGGCTTGACTCTAAGTTGCAGCAAACAAATGATGAACAACTACTGATGTGGACTTTATCACTGTACGTACTTGCTTCTCATTGTGGGTGTTTATTCCCACCCCCCTAGGGTCAACATCCTTTTCCTGAAAGCCAGCTCGGGGCTAATGAATGGACTTGCTGGCTTCTCAACAAATAAATGTTTCTAACTTGATATGGTTGGCCTGATCTTCTCTTAAAACTAGATTAAGTGTTGGTAATAATAAATGGAGGCGGTAGCAAAATGTAGTTATAACCCAAGAGAGAAGGTATTCTGTAACAAAGGGTATAATTCTGAAGTCTTTAGCCTTAATTCTCTAACATGTAAATTTGCAATGAAATTGTAGTGCCTCTTGTTGATGGTTCCATAACAAGGAACACCGGCTAGTGGTGAAGGGGGAGCTGAGCCATAAGGCGAAGCTCTCCATTTACCAGTCGATCTACATCGCTCACCTATGGTCATCAACTTTGGGTGATGACCAAAAGAATAAAATTGCGGATACAAGCGGCCGAAATGAGCTTTCTCCACAGGGTGTTGCGACTCACTCTCTGTGATAGGGTGAGGAGTTCGGACATTTGGGAGGAGCTCAGAGTAGAGCCACTACTCCTCCACATTGAGAGGAGCCAATTGAGGTGGTTCGGGCATCTCATAAGGATGCCCCTCGGCGCCTCCCTTTGGAGGTATACCAGGCATGGCTAACTGGGACGAGGCCCCGAGGTCGGCCCAGGACCCGCTGGAGGGATTATATCGCCAAGTTGGCCTGGGAATGGCTGGGGATCTCCCAGGCTGAGCTGGAGGAAGTTGCAGGGAACAGGGGCGACTGGGCCTCTCTGCTCTCCCTGCTGCCATCGTGACCCTTTTAGGACAAGCGGGGCAGAAGATGAAATAACAAGGAACACTGTACTGACTTTATCACAAAACCCTATTTAGGACTTAATCTCTTTGCAGTAGGCAACTTGCAGAATCTAATCTATAAGTAAATGAGTATATTTACATAGCTCATCTTCATCTAAATGCACTAATCTGGTAGTAAAAAGTTCATATTAGGCACTGCCCATGACACTACAGTCTACACCGTAGTGCCTTTCAACTCAAACTTACTTAAGAGTGAAAGGCAGATTTGTGATGCCCCATATATTAGTGTCAATCTGTGCATGTTAAAATTAGATTGAAAAATCTGTCAAAATTTTCCCAAGGGGGAAAGCCACATGCAAACTAACTTTTTATCATTTAGCTGATGGTTCTTGCCAAAGCAGTATGCAGTGTTAAACTGTTTTACAATTATTTATAGAGCTTGGTAATTTACCGGAGTAATTTCAGGTAAGTACCTTTCTCGAGGGTACTACAGCTAGAGGTAAAATGTGACCCTGTAACCTTCGGGTCCCCCAGTTTAGCTGGTAACAAGGTACACTTAACCTAAGAATGCAGTTAAATCAAAATAGTTGCTCCAGATAAGCACATTGCTCATGAGGTGCTTGGTGTTGAGGTGCTAACAGGCCTTCAAATGGCCCTACAGAGTCATATCTGTTAAGGACATGAAAAAGCACTACTTTGTATACTGGTTTAATAATTTGGTGGCTAAGGGAGCTTATCAGTTCTGGAGCTGTTTGAGTTATTTCCTCTGCTTTGCCAGTGCCTTGGGGCTCAAACCCATGACAACCTGCTTTCTTGATGTTGAGCTGGCGATGTTTGCCTTACACCATGAAACAAAGCCCTCAATTCAACATCTGTGCTCTTTCATCACCTTTCTCTATACACTCCACTATTGCCCACTACCCAAGGAAGGCCACTCTTCACAGAGCAGGGTTCATGTGTTCTGTGAAATCACCCCATCAGAATTCCTGTTCTGATGGCTCAAGCTACCATTATTATAATTATTTTTATGGAAAAATTGCTTCCCTAGCAAACACATACACTACGTCATCCTAAAACTCATTACAGAACCAAAATAAATTTTATATTGACGCATGAAAATAAAATCTTTTACTAAAATAATTTCTAGATTGGCTTTGTTATTTTCATTCATTATCAATAACCACTTCTTCAGTGTTACAAAGTAGTATCACCAATGATGTATTATTTACCATCATCGTTAATTAGCAATGCTATTTTAAAGAAAAATTCCTCGATAGCAGTGAGGTAGCTAACCGGCTTGACGTATCGGGAAGGGCGCTATGCAAAAATAGATTAAATTGAATTGAAAAGTCATTTACTCTGCCAAGTATGAAACTCATTTCTTACATCCACACCCACTTTCTCAATTTTCCAAATATGAATATAAGTCCTTTTAAGTTATGGGTTGTTTGACTGTTGGATTTCTTCTATATATTTGTTATATCATATGGGAAGAAAATGATTATGTGCATAGAATTTGATCCTGCATTACCCAGACTGTACACAATGTCTTTTTATTTTATTTTACTGTGCAGAGGCAAACATAATATTGCTTTGCCTGTGAAGTTTTAGAGTTCATGACCCACTACAAATATATATTCCTTAGCACAAGTACTGCTTAAATCCTTCATTATGTCATTCCTGAACTTTCCGTCCCACGTCTCCTCTGCCCATTGCATCAGCACAGATCATTTCCTCTGCAAGAAGTGTCTATGAGATTTACTTGCGTACAGGTAAAAAAAAAAAATAATAATAATTTGGTTCTCCCTAAATAACCCATGTTCTAAGTCTGATATAAACCATGTTCTGTGAGTGGCCGTAGGACCCCTGTTTCGCCTTTTATGCAGGACTTTATTTCCTGTGTGATTCCAGCCCATTCCACCACCAGACCACCATAATCAGTGACCATCAGACGTCTCATGAAACTCTCCTTTCAGCAGATTTATTTGCGTGTCCATTTTAGCAACAGTACAGATCATAAAAAATACATTATGGTACAGGATAATTATGCATGAGTTGCTTTTCTGGAGTTGCTCTTTCTCTCGGTCTCTTTTCGGCACGGGGAAAGAGGTGAGGGGTGGAATAGAAAGGGAGCTCTACTGCCGTCTACCCCGTCCCATCTTCAGCCAGGAGACGAACTCCTTGGCGGCCTGGTCCTGCAGGTAGGAGCTCATGTCGCTGGTGTAGGTGCCCTCAGCGTGGCGCCTGGTGACCTCCCTGGAGATGAGTGGAGATGGTGAGCATGCAGGTGTGGTGAAGAGCTCTCAGTAACCCAGACTAGTTTGCACTGCACCATCGAACCCCAGCAGTGCGCCCTAGTTTTGCTTTTCTGACGGAACACCTTAACTGCGCATTGTTTCATGTAAAGGGTTGGCAAAATACGGTGAAGTCAGAACTCTGACTTTTCAATGGCCAATGCATACATACTACAGTAACCCCAGCTGAGTGTACTTTTGTCTTTTTTAATGCTTTTTACAACCAGCCACTTACAGATTAATTTAAAAAATCTGTAATTTTTAAATTACATTTTTGGTACACATTTTGAGCGCTCGGGACACCTAAAACTGTTGCTGCACTGTTCACACACATTGATTAAATTTATGACGCTTATAACTTACAATGTTAGGTCTGCACACTATGTTACTTATAAATATTCACACCCTTATACAACAGGACAATTTTTACTGTATAATTCAGGATAATTAACATGACAAGGGTACTACAGCAAAAGTAGGGATTCAAACCTGAGTCCTTTGATTGTAAAGTAATGGCTCTAACTGATAAAATCCTTGCTGCCCTACAACTGCATGGTTTCAGCAAGTTTAGGTGTGTTATGTTTAGCCTTAATTCAGCATTGATGGATGTGAGAAATAAATGGCTCTCGTGTCTTTTTTCCACCTCTGTCTCTCTGTCCTCCCTGTTCTTCTGGTGTGTGTGTGTCAAGAATGAAGTTCTTGTTTTAACTTTTCTCTCTTTGTCTATGTTCAAGGGCAAACGGAGGCGACTGAAATGTCACATATCCTCCCTATATCCTCCCTATGTGTATAACCAATTAGTGTTCTGTTGTTTAATATTATCTTTTATTGTCTTATCCCTAGAGCTCGACTCACTGTCTAAACCAATGTGAACTTATTTCTTTGTTCTGCAAAATAGTATATAATCATTGTGAACATACAATAAACTTGAGGAGGATTTGGAACGAAACACTCTGCTTGTTCTTGTGTCCTAATCCTCCCAGTGATCACTTGTCTCTGGTGTCTGGACGGCTCTGAGGTGGCAGAAGGCTGAGATAGAAATTAAAATAATTTCTAATCTAACAATGGATCCCTCCATTCACTATCAATAACAGCTTGTCCATTGCAGGGTTGCGGTGGTCTAGAGCCTATTCCGGAAGTATAGGGTGTGACGGAGGGTGCACTCCGGTCTGGAGATTGTTTAGATTTATTCTAGATTAAAACATTTTGTAATGATTACTGTCATACATTTAAAAATGAGCCACACGACGCTCATTCTGGGAGGAAAGTTAAAAGTCCCTAGTGGGCAACACTCACCCGGCACGTTTGGAGTTCATGAGCCACTGGACGAAGTCCTGCGCGCGCCGTGTCTCCAGATACTTGCTGTAGTCGTTGGTGAACGTGCCCTGAGAGTGCCTCTTCATGGCCGAGAGCTCCCCGGGGTCGTCCAGCGTCGTGGCCTCTGACAGTAAGCTGCAAAAGCCAACATCTCTGTTAGTAAGAAGCAGAATTCATACCAAACGGTAGCGCTCCGTATTTGCAAAGATTTCGAAGAGGACAAGGCGCGTAATTTTTGCAAATTTCTCTGTGGATTCACCGCTGACTCTGCATGATTTGACAGCTGTCTATTCCATATCTTTGTGCATTTTCCTTGAATTCTGGTGACGACATTGGAAGACCTCCTGAGGTCACGGATGTCTGTGGAAGTTACCTGGAGTCGTCCTCTGTCTCCTGGACTGGGCTCTGCAAGCCGCTGTGAACGAGGATCAGGAGGAGCAAGGCAGCCGGGAGGTGAGTGCCTCTCATGTCGGGACCTGGAAGGAACATCGCGAACACACGGAGAGGGACGATGTCAGGAGACCTGTTTCCAAACCACTCCTCTGAATGACTGAGTGGCTCGTCTTCCTATGCTGTTTCCACAAAGCCTGGGAGATGGTGATGGCGCAAAGCACCCCTGATTCCACCCCCAAAACCAGCCCAAAGTAGCACTGGGGGGTTCTGGAGGGGGAAGAGGGTGGCATTATGAAGAGAAGACAGGTGGGATTAGAAGCAATGGCTCACCTGTGGGTTTGCTGCCGGAGAGTCGTGGAGAAGTGAACGGGTTTGCGCGGTGGTCCACGTTTGGGGCTGTCACTCGTCTCGCTCCCCGGAGCTGCTTTATGGCCCCCCCTCAGTGTGGCGGCGCTTATATAGCGGAGAGGCCCAGGTGGCCCAGAGCCCCCACGTAGGATGCCCGGCGCAGTCGTTATTCTCAATCCATTAGACACCGGCTGCGTGTCTGCAGGAGATGTGGCAACGTCCAGCGGAGATGTGCACTGTCGCTCAGGTGTGAAAATCAAACAGGAGAAGAGGGCGAAAAAATTTAAAAAGCGCTGGTTTTCCATGGCTCAATCCGGCTCTCTGCACACACCTGAGTCAGCGAGGTGAATCAGTGTTTAAATGGTTTATTGAGAAAGTATTTACACTGTCGTATGGTGTTTTTTCCTGCTTTAACAAGGTGTTCATGGCTCTTCGGTCTTCAATACATTAATACTTCACAGATGTCCAGGTTGAATGGATTTGGATTCAGACCTTTTTTTAACTTTACATTTCATTTGGCACTTACATCTGAGACATTGGCATATTAGAAAAGACCTAACCCTAACCACCCCCAAGGCTGATAAGAGCTGAGGACTCCAAAGTTTCAATCTAATTCTTATTTATTCATTAATTTATTTCTTTCAAGTGTTCTTTCTGCTGCGTGACACATATACACACACACACACACATTTTCAGAACCGCTTGTCCCTTACGGGGTCACGGGGAACCGGAGCCTACCCGGCAACACAGGGCGCAAGGGGAAGGGGACACACCCAGGACGGGACGCCAGTCCGCCGCAAGGCACCCCAAGCGGGACTTGAACCCCAGACCCACCGGAGAGCAGGACTGCGGTCCAACCCACTGCGCCACCGCACCCCCGGTGACACATATAATTTCATTGTATTGCATGACAATAAAGTATCTTATCTTAAAGTTGAACAAGTTTATTCATTTCAGTACGCATTTAAAAAATGTCATCATCAGGCTGTTCTGTTTAATTACAGAGGCAGTTCAAATTTTCAAAATTTATGCATTAACACATTTTTGATTTTTGTCAACTGAATTGTTTAATACAAATATTTAATAATCTGATTTTGGTTTAAATGATGTTTGGTCCCAAATGTTTAGGGAATATTCTGTGTGGATATACAGAATTCAGTGGGTACGTTGAAATGCAGTACGTTTCCTTTATCCGTCCATCCAAAGTAACGTTCATGAACTGCTTGTCCCGATGAGGGTCGGCCACCCTTTCTTTTTTCCAATTATAAATCTTACACTCTTCACCAAGAGGGACTTTACAGTGTGAGGTTTGTTCACCAAACCACTTACAGCGACTTACCGATTTATACAACTGGGTGGTTTTCACTCTATCACTTTTGGGTAAGTGCCTCGCTCAAGGGTACTACAGTGGGAGGTGACACTCAAACCTTTTCCTTCAGTTATAAGGTTACAGCTCTAACTATTATGCCACCTGCTGCCCCTTTAGGTGACTAAACAGAGACTACATCTCTTATACACAAACACTCCTTTTATTTCAGCAATTAGCAGGTCGTCACTGAAATATTAATGTTTATCTCGCACAAATTATTGCTGTTTTTTTCCGGTGACAGTCAATCACTGATATTACTTATGGTAATTTTTGTAAGTATAATGTCTGCACTGTGACATGATGCATATTTCATGCACTTCTCTATTAAGGTTGCACTTGTCACATGTATTCAAGCCAGTTTTTACAAATCCCTACCGAGTGTTTTGATATTGTGTTCCTCATAAGGACAACAGGTGGCGCTATGGTTAAGAAACAAAAGGTTCACGTTCAAAGTCCGGGAACCTAACTGTGGCTGATAATGAATGAATGAATGAATGAATGAATGAATGAATGATCTTTATATTACATAAATTCTTTAAATTATGAACAAAAATAAATGGGCTATTATTTCCTATCCCTTTACCATGGTGTTAAATCTCTCTTCTGCTCTTCCCAGCTCTTCTTGGTGTACCTGTATGTTGGTGCGACCTTGTGCTGTTTAAAATACATGTTCAAAGGTACGTCACAAAGCTTATCGTTTTATTATTTTATTATATTGTGGAAACATGTATAAGCAACTGTCTGACTTTCATCTCATAAATCCACAGAGCATTTTCAGTGTAGCTGCTGTAATTTTATTACAGACCCTTACATGGCTAAATCAGTGCATAAACACCATTTGGAGAAAAAAACTAATCTTTTTCAATGCAAGGATCTCGGGGATACAGTTGTCACTGCGCACGTGTCGTTTGCTCATTACCGTCATTTGATCCGAAAGGAAAGCAGGCGAGGATATTTTGGCATGTAACTCAACATTCATTTCTGCACTTTAAAAAACCAAAAGGCTTCATCCTTGTGGAATCCCGAACCCTAGACACATATATAATCACACATATGACACAATGATCGCCATATCTGGCCTCCTGTTTTGTGATTTTCCGATCATAGTGAGAAATCATGGGATCTGGAAACGTGGTCCATAGACCCTGCACAGGGGAATGAAAAGGTGACATGTTTGAGGGCATGTGGGAGGTCCCAGTCTGCTCTACTAGGGGCTGCTGTTCTCGAAGCAATTCAGCAGGAAGTGGCTTAGGTGGGTGTAGACGTGACGATGTGCCGCACCATCCAGACCATGGTCTTTATCGGTGTACCACTGTGGAACAGCAGAGGTGGTATCAGTACCAAAACCACACAGGACTCACATATTGCTCCCAATTTATTGTGTATTCCGAACCATGCCAACCAGAGCATAGACATAATAATCATCTGTTTGGCCAAAACACTGCTTTACCTGTCAAGGACAATTTTTTACCGTCTATTAGCTGTGTTTTTGTCTTCACTGACACCTTATTTATCCATTTAAACTGATGCCTTTCTCCAAAGTAACTTATAGTGTTAGGCTTGTACACTACGCTACTTAAAATCATTAGCCCATCCATAAATCCATCCATCCATCCATCCATCCATCCATCAGAAATTTCCCTTTTGGTCAAAGGTTCATTGAGGGGGCTATCTACAATAACGCCCTACTCTTAAAGTTCATGAAGTGTTTCTATAATCATTTATAGTCTGGTGGATAGAGATTTGCTGACTGATGGATACATGGTGCCTTTTGACCTCATCAGCACTTTACACAATGCTAGTATCATTTTCTGCTGCGCTCCCCCCCCCGGACCTGGACCTGTGCCCTGGACGCTGGCTGGGTCTCCCTGCTCCCCAGCCCCAGTCCACAGTGAATATTTACCATGGCCTCAAAGTCCACCTGCTCTTCAACAAGCGCCTCTGAGATCTCAGCTGCCTGCTGGAAATGGACGTTATCTGAAAGGACACAAAAAGGTAGGCGGAGCATTAGAGGGTCAAAGGAACTTTGAAATTTTGCCTGGAAGCGCCCCCCTTCTAGAGTATGTTGTTCCGCACCAGGCAAAGAAACTGCCCATTCAGGTCGAGTTTAATTGCTGAGCACTTCTCTACAATTATAACCACAATCATGGATTATCGACATCCATCCACCTTTCCATTACCAATTACCAGTTGTCTAAGGCAGGATCACAGTAGTCTGGAGCCTATCCTTGAGGGATAGGGTATGAGGGAAGGTACACCCTAGAGGAACTCACCATCTGCTGTTCCATGAACCAGGAGGTACTTCACTGATTTAAAGTTCTTGGCTCTGCTGGTCACAGTGGAATTCTGCAAAATAAATACAGTAACTGATGAGTGCACGTCCCACATCTGGCATCAAAAAATATGACAATCATGAGGTCAAATAAGGTTAAATTATTATATTTCTGTAAAGCCGAAATTCAAAAATTTCTCCCACTACAGGTAATTTATACTCCCATCATTCACGTTAAACAAAATTGCAAAAAACAAGTCAATGTTATAACTGTTTTCAAAAATTTAAAAAACTATATCAATTTATATAAATAAATATGAATAGAAATATTCATCTTGAAAATATATTAAAAAGGTGCTGTTTTTGTTCTGTTTGTAAAAATGAATTTAAAATTAAATGGCTGACAATAAACGTAATCCCGTCACCACTAAACTCGTGGTGGTTAAAAGGTTAAAAGGATAAAAGGAGTGGCGATTACCAACCTGGTAAAAATCAGTATTGTCCACAGGTCGATTCATGTAGCGTTCGGTATATATTGAGTCTAACATTTTGATAAACAGTGAAAAAAAAAAATTACCCAGCTGTATAAATGAGTATCTTAACTCTGTAAGTCAACTTGGAGAAAGGCATCAGCTAAATTAACAAATGTAAACTGAACACGTAACAAAAATGGCAAAAAAGGAGGATTTCTAAAAATCTCCGGAAGATACGTACCATAATATTCCCATTTAGATACTGGAGCCACAGCCATTCCACACTTGAAAACCCCGCTTCCAGCTCCCAGAACCATCGACGTGACATAACCACCGTACGACTGAAGAAAAGGACATTTCCGCTCAAAGTCATCACACACCTGGGACTCATCGCTCTTGAGGCCTTAGGGTCACTCACGTTCACTATAATTTCTTGAATTGCGTGTATCACATATCATTGGATGTTCTATGATGCCACTCTGAGTTTACCTTCAGAAACTCTGCAGAAAACCTGCGCATTTACTGTAACTATAGAGTTAAAGTGAACTTCTTTCTTGAGCGGCACTGTCAACGATATTGTCAATTATAAAGTTGAAACAGCATCGGTCATCTTACCCAGCCCCAGATTGCTATTTTCTCCTTGTCTATGAAGCCCATATCGATGAATTTCCTAATGAGGGACAAATGGCATTGTTAGACTTATTGACGTCAGGCGTTTGACGAAAGACACTAAAACACAAAGAATTAATAACCAACCTCAGTTGACTCATGTTTCTATGTGTACAATCTGGAGAAACATCTGACTGGGTGAGAGGCTGATGTGATCACCACACGACCTTGATAAAGACAACCCTTTAGAGGCCCATCAAAGAGGTTTTTGGATATATTTCTTGAATTTTTTTAAAAGTGTTCCACTTCTAAACCTGTGTGTGTGTGTGTCCTCTAAAAGGTGCAAAGGACTCAGCATGACAGTGTGTACATTTTGGGAGATGCATTTTAAAATGTGTCCTCTAGAGCGGACAAAAATGAAAAACAGGATCTCAGGAGGTTATCCCACCTTCTCCAACTCACTAAATCTGCACTGATCTGTGCTAAAGTGCTACACCTGACTTTTAACATGAACTTATCTCGTCGAACGGCTCGGAGGTGTCAGAAAAGATTTGTTTCTATAGCTCATGAGCGTCACTACACTGGAACTGCAAAGGAGAAATGTTTCAGGGCACAGGGGGCAGGGGGCAAGAAGGACGGTTGACTCCTACACCTGCCCTTTCTCATTCCAACAGGGTGGGGATGCACTTTACCTTGTGGTCTCTATCTGATCTTCCACCTCATATGTTCCCAGCCGTTTGTAGATGGAGTGCATTAATTTGTCGCCTTGGTAACCACTTCCCCTTCCATCAATACTGGCGACGATGATGTTTTCTGCACTGGCGAGGTACGTGGCCCAGTTCAGCCTGAAGCGATAGTCTACTTTTTGGCTACAGGGCCCCGCGTACCTATGAAATGAGAATCAAGACTGCTCCAGTAACCCGTATTTACAGCAAACAGCAGCACAACACGGTATTAGTGAAACATATCGAAGCAGCTCTTTCTCCACCGTACCACAATGAGCAATGTGATCTCAGCAGATAACTTAAGCGACGTGATAAAAACTCACACGTCGATAAGCAGACGGTATTTTTTTGACTTGTCGAAACCAGGAGGTAAGATCATCTGGTACCAGAGGTCTGCCGGAGAAACACGATGAAATGAGAGTGTGCTGTTTTTCGCTCATGGCCTCAACAACAGAGTCTTTCTACAACATTTGAACCCACCACCCTATGATCACCAATCAAGTTCCCCTTAACTGTTTTGCTGCCTGTTATATTAGAGGACAAGGAGCCAAACCATTATTTCTAAAGCAATAATTCTATAAATACAGATAATGTGACTTACCAAATTCCCCAACTTTAATCTTGTCACGTTTCGTGGTCGGTAGGTTCTTGTCTCTCAACATCTCTTCCAGGACTTTGTTGTCCTCTAGAACATGAATTTCTGCAACCAAAAAATAGACAACAAAAAAAAAAATCACATTTCCTATTAGCTCAGAGCTCTTAGGTGTTTACTGTATATGTCTTTGAGAATGTTTTTTTTCACGGAAAAGTTCACTAATTATTGTTTAAAATGTCCTAAAACACTAAAGTAAGGTTTTTAGAAAAAAAATGACTGAAACATCTGCTGTACATTTGGATTCAATAAAACTTTCAACGTGGCAAAAATGATCATTACCATGATTAATAACATGCAAAAAAAACAGATTGACATTTATTGGGAAAGCAAACATAGCCCATGGACAGTAACTATTACAGCAATAGTACTTCTTCTAAGATTTTTCTGCAAATAAGATACGTATAAATATCTGCCAGTATGCAGATCATTGTGGTCACCTGACCCAGGTCCTCGGTTGTCCCTGAGTGTGAACAGAGGCAGTCCAGGCCCTAAAGAAACACACAGGGGTTTACAAAAGATCTTCCACCCATGGTAGCGAGCGGCCGGTACGAAAGGATGCGGAGCAGCTCACCGTAACAGTCCCAGCGGTAGTAGGAAGCATTGAGGCTGAAGTACCCCGAGTTGTACTGACACCGGTCCACGTTCAGGTCGCAGGTGAGACACTGGCGTGGAGACTGGACACTGGCAGGTAGCGCGACCCTGAAGATGCACGGTGAAGAACGAGGTGGGTTTCGGTGAGGATGTGCTCTTCTCTGATCTCCAGCCTTGCTAATATGTGCAAACACACTATACAATGCTGCTCGAAAAGTGCGTGCACCCCTTAAGTCCCTTGTTTACCACAAAATGACTACTGAACAAGAATCAGTGTTTCTCATGTGACGTAACAGGTGTGTAATGACCAGTTCTATATGTTGCTTTGGAGGAAATCGTGTGTGTAGTAGAAACACACAAGTAGTGCAGGTGTAAAAAAAAATTGTACTGGTGAAACCAAGTAGGATCAGGTGTGTAAATCATAGTCATTTTTTCATTTTATAGGTTTTTTAAGATTAAACATTTAGATTTTATATGTTTATTAAAAAAAAAACAACAAAAATGACCACCCTACAGGGTTTACATACTTTCAAGCAGCTTGTATATCCTCATTGTTAGTGTTTCCATGGAGATGCTGATAATGGGCTCATAGGTGATTAGTTTAAGGCTACTCCTAATCTGCACTGGACCAACCCTTCTAGCGGAGACCCCGATCTTCCATTTGCACTATATGTACCCTGGTGATTTTATTGCACTTAATGATTTGATGAGTTAGATTTTAAATAGTCCCACCAATGTTACCTTTCAGTGGAGTGCTTAGCTTACAGCGAGCAATAAGTCGAGAAGTAGAGGGGAGTTTTTTTGATTTGTTGAAACGAGAAGGTAACCCTGTCACCAGTCTCAAAAAGTTGAATGAAAGTGTGGAAAGTGACATTTCAGACAGTCATATTTTGGCTACCAACTTTGAAATCGGGTATTTTGAAATTATTGCCTATCTTGGGATCTTTGTCTTTGGCACGTGACTCTACATTCTCTGTGATGCAGATCTCAAATGACTGATATTAATGTAGAGGTGGAGCTGAGACACAACCTGACTTCAGATATTCAGCTGACATTTCTGCAACTTCTGAGTAAAAGAGCTGTGGCATTTTTGATTGATCAACTGATTTCCTCAGCTTTTGCATGGCGTGGCAAATTCCACTTGTCATTCACTACACTTTTGGCTGCACTGAAAAATAAGTTGCCCACCTGTGGCTCAGCTCATCTGTATGAGTAAATATAACTGGGCTCTTATTTCAAATAAAACGTTTAAAGCATTCCAAGCGTATGGTCTTACTTGTACAGGTTTCTCTGTCCTGCTTTTAGTCCGTGTTCATTGCTCACAAAGTATCTGTGGAGGAAAGAAATTGAAAGACAGCAAAAAAATGTATATATATTTTATCCACTGACTTTATAATTTTCCCACTAATGATACAGATGTAAAACAAAGGTTTCAGTGTGTGATTTAAACTGTTTTAACCAGACTGGACCAGACTTGGAGCAGTTCTGCGCTGAAATAATGCCTATTGAAAATCCAGGTTCTACTCTCAGCTATCCAAAGGAAGGTCAGTTTTTTTTCCCAGCATCCCCTGCTGCTGAGCATGTTGTCTTACATGGCATCTTTGGTCAGCTTCGTGATGTATATGACCTCCCATGTTCCTGTCGTGATGGGGTTTGCTCCTTCCTGTGGAAATTAATCAAACAGACTTCCCAGTCAGCTCAAATGGGTCTTAAACCCACCACCACCGACATCCAATCCCTAGAGTACTTACTATGGTCACATAATGGATGTGCTTATACTTGTTCTTATCGCTCATCACTTGGTAAAAATTGTTGCTGTCCTCCACAAAGAAAGGGGGTAGTGGTGAAAACTGCATAGTTAAAAGAGGATGTGGTTAAGTAAGCATAATGGTTAAGAATACACACTGTCAAGTCAAGTCCTACGAGGAACCCTGCTATTGTATCTGCGACATTGGAACAAAACACAATTACTCTCATGTCACATGTATCGCTTGCCCGGGAAAAAAATCAAAGTTCAAAATTCAAAGTATGGTTTCTACTGAATGTCTGTTGCCAGCTCACCATCGCAAAGTTGAAAAAATCATAAGTCAAACCATCGTAAATCAGGGACCACCTGTACTCACCAATTGACCTGGTGAGGGTCGCGGTGGTGCGGAACCTATCTTGGAGCGCCAGTCCATCACAGGGCAGCCACACACACACTCATTCACACACTACGGGCAATTTAGAGTCACCAGTTCACCTGAAACACCTGTCTTTGCACTGGGGGAGGAAACCAGAGCACCCAGAACAAACCCAAGGAGATGTGTTGAGAACATGGAAACTCCACACAGACTGAGCCAGATTCCAGATGTCAGTGTGTTGTGAGACCATCTCATGGAAACTTACCTGCCCAACCCATCCTGTCTCGCTTTTCTCCGCGTATTGCTGAAAACAAAAGAGATGGGGAGAGTTACTGCAGTAGCATGAGAAAAACAAACAGTGGAAACACTCAGCAGCTGGTATTCACCGAATCACATGGCCAGAAGGCGTGCTGCTGTTTGTTTGTTTGTTTGTTTGCAGTGGGCATGCAGGCCACCCAGCGAGAGGATGACCGGAACACTGACCTGACTTGGGTTCCAGTTGCTTCCGTCAAAATGGTAAATCTGCAGAATGACGTGGTTCTGAATCCTCATGAGCCACTGAACTGCAACACGGCTATCTGTGATCCAGGTGACCGAGCTCAGGTAGTGGTCACTGCAGGGGAAGCAAAGGACAGAATTCAATAGATGCTTTCCTCACTGAAGAAATGTTACAAACAAATATACATTTCATGTGTATATATGTACTGTATATGTACTGTATATAAATATCTCCACACATACAGGTGGTCCCCGTTTTACGATGGTTCAATTTGCGATATTTTCGACTTTATGATGGTGAGCTGGCAATAGACATTTAGTAGAAACCGTACTTCGAATTTCGAATTTAGATTTTTTTCCCAGGCGAGCGATACGTGGAGAGATACTCTCTTGCGATGCTGGGCAGCGACAGCGATCCACATCTCCCATTCTGTCACACAGAGGTGTGTATTAAATGCATTTTTAACTAATGATATTTTCAGCTTATGATGGGTTTCAGGGAACGTAACCCCATCGTAAATCGGGGACCACTTGTATATATATCATATTTGTATAATATATAATATTCATAATGTCTAATGTACACATTTATACAGTTCCTACCATATTCCTGCTGATATCACATAGCCTAATGCCAAAAAATTATACATCCGTCATGATTGTGGTTTATTGAAGCTGGACACCTTTCTGATAATGGTTCAAAATCACTTTATTTCTCCGGAAGATTAACAGCTGAACATTATATTAACTCTGTGTTTGATGTGACTGTATTGCACCTTGTTCCAATTGAGCTGGGCACCACAATCTCAGCCACTCTTGACATGTTTGCGGAGCTGACGACAAATAGCTTCACCTTAGGATTGGTTGCACCGGCCTGGATGAGGGAACGAAAAGTGTCCAAAAATGTCACACTCAGTTGACGGTAATCAAAGGCTTATCGACTATGGTTTGGTCGCTCTCATAAACTGACATAACGTAAAACATTAAGCCAAAATTCACACGGTTTACGCCTTAGATCCATACTTGTACTGGCTGCGATATCATGGATTTTACATGTAATGTCACTGGAAATTAATGAAGCAGTGGAAGTGTATGCTATATTTTTCTTGATATCAACGTGTTTTCCATGTAGGGTGTCAACCTATGGTCCAGAGACCAGTGTTCTAGCCAACACCACCTACACATTGACACCATTCCAATCATTGTGCTAGAAAAAAATAACCAAATATGACCTAACAGGGTAAAAGACCCTACCTTAGGGTATGGAATCACAACCGTCTCAGGATACTGCCCAGTTCCATACCACGAAAACTCGATGTTTTGGACTTGCGTGTCATTAAACTCTGCATAGGCCAAGAACGTCCCGTTTGGTGACCACCACATGGCTCCGTGGGATGAGAACATTTCCTCTGCGTTGAGTAGGAAAACACTCCATTAGATCTAGATGTTAGGGGTGTTGTATGTAGTGTAATTAAATATCCAACAAAATCATCTGGAGATGATCTTTCAAAGGTGCTACAGCACAAGCACTAGAACCTTAATATGAACGAATAAAAGTAAAGTCCCAAAAGCCAGAGTTGGCGCCCGAGGTTTGGGTCGGCCGGGCATTCGGCCCCGACCACCGCCCAAATCACAACGCACCGGCCCCTTATGTCCTCTCCGGCAGGTGTTGAGCCCAACGAAGAGCGGCTCCACGTCTTGGCTTCGGGCTAAGCCCGGCCAGGCCCCGTGGGCATAGACCTGGCCACCAGGCGCTCGCATGCAAGCCCCCTCCCCCAGGCCTGGCTCCAGGGTGGGGCCCCAGTGACCACATACCGGGCGGGGTGAATGAGATCCTTGATTTAATTGTCATAAGGGGATTTTGAACCGCGCTTTGTCTCTCTCGTCTCTGCTTTTTGCGGACGATGTGGTCCTGTTGGCTTCATCGAATCAAGACTTACAGCGTGCACTGGAGAGGTTTGCAGCCGAGTGCGAAGCGGCGGGGATGAGAATCAGCACCTCCAAATCCGAGACCATGGTCCTCAGTCGGAAAAAGGTGGATTGCCCCCTCCGGGTTAGGGGGGTGCTCCTCCCTCAAGTGGAGGAGTTTAAGTATCTCAGGGTCTTGTTCACGAGTGAGGGAAAAATGGAGCGGCAGGTTGACAGACGGATCGGTGCGGCGTCCGCAGTAATGCGGTCATTGTACCGGTCTGTTGTGGTGAAGAAGGAGCTGAGTCGCAAGGCGAAGCTCTCAATTTACCGGTCAATCTACGTTCCTACCCTCACCTATGGTCATGAGCTCTGGATCATGACCGAAAGAATGAGATCGCGGATACAAGCGGCAGAAATGAGTTTCCTCCGCAGAGTGCTGGGCGCACCCTTAGAGATAGGGTGAGGAGCTCAGTCACCCGGGAGGAGCTTGGAGTAGAGCCGCTGCTCCTCCGCATTGAGAGGAGCCAGTTGAGGTGGCTCGGGCATCTGTTCCGGATGCCTCCTGGACGCCTCCATGGGGAGGTGTTCTGGGCTTGTCCCACTGGGAGGAGGCCTCGGGGCAGACCCAGGACACGTTGGAGAGACTACGTCCCCCAGCTGGCCTGGGAACGCCTTGGGGTTCCCCCAGAGGAGCTGGAGGAGGTTTGCGGAGAGAGGGAAGTCTGGGGGGCTCTGCTTAGACTATTGCCCCCGCGACCCGGTCCCGGATAAGCGGAGGAAGATGGATGGAAAAGTAAAGTCAGTTGTTTTGCGCTTCTAATGAGGCAGTCGTGCATCACTTTCCAAACACTTGGTTGCGCTCCATGTTTTACTGACCCTCGTAGACCCAGTCTGGGATGCCGTTGAGAATGGCGTTCTTCTTCCCATTGGTGGTTACTTGTACGGACGGCGAGGTGGCCTCAGGCTTTATGTACACGTTGAAGTCCCAGACGTAGGCCTGTAGCAAATGAGGCAGGTGAACGCCGAGTGTGTGGAACAATGTTCAACCCCGAACATAACAATTACATTCTTTAAAATGGTAGTGAGACTTTCGGTCTTTTGGAAATGATGGACCTTGATGACCATTAGTACCACGTGTACAGGGCTTGTCTCCATCAAAGATTGACCGCGGTCATCGCCTATGGAGCTGATCATTATAGCGTGGACTGACTGCTCATTTTCTCGAGATCTAAGCCATCAGCCCCTACCGGTATGGGTTGGGATTGTCACAGGGAAGGTTTTTGGCCCTCTAGGAGCACACCTCCAATAATAATAACAACAGAGGGCACATATGGAGTATAAATGGATCTATGTGTCTATCTACCTATGTATAATGTTCATTATACAGTATAACATTCACTTTATCTATCTGATAGTTTAGCTAGTTTTCTATTTATTTATTTACTGACTTTTTAAATATAACAATGTGTAGTAATTGTGTTATTTATTAGTAACTGTAGTGCCTTTGGGGGGCGCGGTGGCGCAGTGGGTTGGACCGGGTCCTGCTCTCTGGTGGGTCTGGGGTTTGAGTCCCGCTTGGGGTGCCTTGCAATGGACTGGCGTCCCGTCCTGGGTGTGCCCCCCAGCCTTAAGCCCTGTGTTGCCGGGTTAGGCTCCGGCTCCCCCCGCAACCCCGTATGGGACAAGCGGTTAAGAAAATGTGTGTGTAGTGCCTTTGATGTTGCTTTTTTCCTGGTTTTATAAACAGCACAGGATTACAACAGTACACAACGGATAGTACACCGAGAAGAAAAAGCAAATATGCCCACGTGCATAAAGCGAGGGCTCATGGTCAGATGGTTAAAATTTATCGCCGGTCTGATCATGTAGCACTTTCTAGTAATTTGTATTTTGAATTTGTACACATTTATGCTGCCAGATGAATCATCTTGTCTTACCAGCATGTTTCTAGTCGGGGCCCAAACCAAGTACTGCACTTCCTGTGGAATGTGTGATGGGGTAACAAATTTCCTAGAGACAGAGAGGGAAAAAGCGAAGAACATCTGACTTCCATTATGATAATGCAGCATTTTTTGTTTTATGTCTTTATGCCTTTATGGACTTTGCTGAAACATATTGATACGACATCCTGATACTAATAATTGGGCAAACAACACTTGTTAAAATGATTATATGATCTAAAATGACTCATTAAATCAAAGCATCTTTGATACCAACAACTGTTTGCCTTTAGTTAAGACCCAAGATACTTGCTGTTTGTAAACTGCTCATACCTCATATACCAGATGTTGGATATACCAGTTTAGAGGAAGTTATGAGGGAAAGACTTACGAGTTTTCCACATCGTAGATCGAATAAGACGCTGTGTAAGAGTGTCTCCATAACTGTTGAAACATGACCAGTGAATGCAATATGGTGTCTTGAAATGAAAGTTTTAAATTATTCTCAAAACAGCCCTCTACATATATTACCTTGGTGTAATTACTCTCGAAACATACAAATTTCCGGTCAGCAGACACATAATAATCACTGGCATCCACCTGTGCCTGGGGAAAAAAAAATATTTAACATGCGATCAAGGTTGAGCCAAAGCATATTTTTTTAAAATGATGCCACAAAATGCTCTCTGTCCTGTT